>NW_025813481.1:6977709-7577709 GCF_021976095.1 Xenia sp. Carnegie-2017
GGAATCATTGGTCCCATTGGTCGGGTCCAATCTTGTGGCATAGCATTTGTCTAATGAATGCATTGATTAGCAAATGCACATTTGTGTTTTTAACTTTGATTGAAAATGCTATGTTTCATAGCGTATACAATTGACAGTAATATTTACTCTGAAACTATTCAAGCAAGGTCCGATTAAAATGATCTGTTGGCATATTTTCACATAAAAGGGGTGGTCACAAAGCATAATGGGAACACAGCCTTCATAGCAATGTAAGAAGAAATGTTTTCTGGTAGCAAATTTATCATTAATCATCAAGAAAGGTTAATGAAATTGCTTCGTAATTTGCAAAGCGCTAATTTTGTCTTGATCAAGTCAAAATATTGATTGTAAATTTTCTATGTAGTTCAATTCAACTTGAGTCTTGAATACACAACAAAATGATGATGGAGAAATTATGTTATATATTGAGCATTATCGAATGGTTAAAGTGTATGCTTACTTTTCATCTAAAAACATATCATAATAAAATCCTTCTTCAATGGGAGGACCATAACACAGCAGACCACCATAATGGCGTTCCATCGCTTCACCCATTATATGAGCACTTGAATGCCAAAATACCTGTTGAGCTAGACAAGATGAAGCAATGTGAAAAATCAAATCTTTTGAACAAAAGCTTATAACTTCATGCAAAAACAATACCTTCTTTGTCATCAAATTTTAAAAGTTCCAGGTTGGAATCATTCTCTAATGGTCTATCTAGATCAAAAACCTCGCCATTCACCTAAAAAGCAAATAACATAAAGTTATGATGAATATGTAGTGTTTAGTACATGGCAATGATCAAAACTTATAAATACCTTAGCAATGACAGCATTGTCTCCCAAACCTTGAGTAAAGAGGATAGAAATGAATATTTTAATGTATAAAAAACCAGTTTACTTTAAAATGCAAGAATAAAGTAAATCTTTGACTTCCTTTAAACCTTATTGATAGAGCAACATCAAATGGTGTTGTCTTCCATGCAATGCCTTCGATTTCATTCCCATTTGGCAAGGTTATTTTTATTGTTTCGTTCAGAGAAGCCTTTGCTAAAATAATGGAACAAAAAGTGACGAAAACTTACACATTATACTCAAAACACATATTATCATAAACAACCGACGAAAAGATTTACAGTAAAACAATGCGTAACTATACATCAAACAAGGCTTTTGTTATTGAATTTATCAACATTTGAAGTTCGTTTTAAAACAATAAATCAAAATTTCACTAACCTTCCTTTCACTTTCGAGTCTTGAGGGCATCTACCGTTGTGTAAAGTGATTGACGTTTATTAAGATCATTTGGTTCCGATCGATTTCATTGGTTGATTTCAATGAGCTCTACAAATGTTATTGGATAAATTTTGAGTTCTTACATCTTTGATTGGCTACATTTCTACAATATGTTAAATATTGAAACTTATCCCAAATAAGTGAAAGGTAAATTAGGTAAGACACTTTTGATAACGTCTCTCTTTGAAATAAAATAACATTCAAAAAAAGTGTTTCTGCTTTCAAATATAATCATCCCTTAATTTTTCATATTTCTGACAAGACGACTAAAAAACATTGTAAACTGTAATCAACTTGCCTCCCTTTTCTGTTGGGAACAAACCCTGTTCAACTTCATTCCATGTAACCAGTTCATGAATTTCTCAGGTCGAGTTGATAGCTCAACATTGAACGTAAAACCAAAGATATCGTAAACAGAACGTAAGAAGTCAAGACAACTGTCTATTTCTGATGAAATCTACGCAAAATAAAGAAACATTACAACTCACTACAAAAATTTAGAAAACACGACGTATCGTCTAAGAGGTAGTAAAAATGACGCGATATGACAAAAAATATGGACGAGACACGTCATTTTACACCTTTCTACGATGTCTTAGACGATACGTCGTGTTTTCTGAAATGTTCTGCCGAAACTCTTAACGCTGAAATAATCGTGACATGTGAAAAAAGTTGTGAGTTGAAATCAAATATTTACTTGAAATGCTAAAAAGAATACGTGAATCTATTATTTACCTGTTACATTGTACAAAAAATGTGAGCATCATCCTGTTGAAATCTTCTTCTAACTCTCGTAAGTCCACTCAAAGCACCAGATAACTTGTTTCGATGTAACACGCCAAAATCAGCCCTACGCAATGGTAACTCACGCCAGGAGCGAGGGCGATGATCGAACATCAAACTGAAGATATAAAAAATTCACTTTAGTTGGCAGAAAGAACGCCAGCAAATGAGAATAGAAATCCCCAGAAGATCAGATTTTGATACACGCTAAAATGAAGACGTTTTCTTAATCCATGATGAACTTTGGAATCAGTTTCACGATAACCCCTTTCCACACACATCTTAACCACAAACTTCATTCACAAGAAAACTTACCAATGTCCAGGACAGTTCATTGGCTTAAGAGCATAAACTTCCTTTTCTATTTCAAACTTGAATAAATTCTCAGAATAATGTTGCCAATGACCTGACGTCATCCACAGTTTGGTGCTGTAGATATTTGGTGTAACAACTTCTTCAAACACACGCTTCCAATATCGATTTCAAATATATTTAATTTGATCTTAAAACGCTGAAGCAGTACTGTACACTTGATTTCAGTGTTGCAAACTTTCGATCACAAAACACGAAAGATATCAATGATAACCAAAATACACCAAGCTTTATTGAAAAAGAGTAGTGTACCAACCAAACTTGACACAAAAACAACAACAATAACACTTGAAATATTGAGCATGGACATAATTGGACATTTTAATGTTACTTTTTAATGCCTACTAGTTATTAAAATGGATATGTTCTTTCTTTCTTGCATTATGTTCATCAACTTTCTTGGTAATCTAAATGTTCCAATGCAAATATTTAGCTTAGTTTATCGTATTGTGACAAACTAACAGCGGTCATATTCAAAACATTGAGGTTAATAAAAGAGAGGATTTTAAAAATGTACAGAGAAAAACAAGACATCAAGAAAAATGATCATAATGCAGTTTACCACGGATGTACGTTCAAGAAGACTATAGTCTTTTGCGTAAAAGTGTGTAAAAATGCAAAGACAATAGTCTTTTGAGTAAAAGTGTGTAAAAATGCAAAGACTATAGTCTTTTGTGTAAAAGTGTGTAAAAATGCAAACACTATAGTGTTTTGCGTAAAAGTGTGTAAAAATGCAAAGACTATAGTCTTTGGGTAAAAGTGTGTAAAAACGCAAAGACTATAGTCTTTTGCGTAAAAGTGTGTAAAAATGCAAAGACTATAGTCTTTTGCATAAAAGTGTGTAAAAATGCAAAGACTATAGTCTTTGGTGTAAAAATGCAAAGACTATAGTCTTTGTTTAAAGGTAAAATGCAAAGACTAAAGTCTTTTGCGTAAAAGTAAAAATGCAAAGACTATAGTCTTTGGTGTAAAAGTAAAATGCAAAGACTATAGTCTTTTGTTTAAAGTGTAAAATGCAAAGACTATAGTCTTTGCGTAAAGTAAAAATGCACAGACTATGGTCTTTTGCAAAAGTGTGTAAAATGCAAAGACTATAGTTTTTGAAGGTAAAAAAGACTATAGTCATTCGGTGTAAAATGCAGACTATAGTCTTGCGTAAAAGTGTGTAAAAATGCAAAGACTATAGTCTTTTGCGTAAAAGTGTGTAAAAATGTAGTGTTTGCATTTTTACACATTTTTATGCCAGACTGTAGTCTTTGCATTTTTACACATTTTCATGCCAAAGACTATAGTTTATGTATTTTCACACATTTTCATGCCAAAGACTATAGTTCATGCATTTTCCCCTTATTTACCACCATTACATAAATGAAGAATTGTAGGAGAATTCTCCATGGTTGTAGGAGAATCAAGTTGTGTGCGATTTTGAATATTGTTTTCTTATTGAACAATGTGATTCTTCACGAAAGTGACACTTAGAAATTCATGGCAAAGGGGAGCCATAGATTTAAAGTACATAACTCCCAAAGGCCCTAGTTCATGCACCTATTCACTTGCTCTTTCACCTAACTCCCTAAGACTAAATTTCAGTGTATGCGCAGTACAAATTGCTCATATATTGCGCATGCACAGTAATGTACGAAATAAATTTCTGAAAGGATTGCGCATGCACTAAAACTTATATTATGAATAGATTGCACACATATTGCACGGTGGGACAAACCACTACCTCTGTGATATTAGCAGCGATCAATCATACTCCATATTCGCCTGAAAAAATACGCGGGCATACCAGGCATTTTCCTATGCAAGCCGTGCGTGAGCGTTGCTATGCTTCGCAATATATATTTCTAGAGGGGAAGGGGAGGGTTGGAGAAATAAACATTAAAACGTAGTATTACATATTATCTTGATGTCTGGATCATGACTATTTCATCATTACTTCATCTAATTCCAATATTAGTACAAGTTTAGTATAATTCATCTAATATAATTCATCTATAGTATAGTGTAATTCATCTAATTCCAATATTAGTATAATTTTATTACAATTGCTTACAACAAAACTATATACAAACCGTTTCTTTCTGAATGGCAAGGAACTTTCTCACCCACCAATAACTATTGTAGTCTTGTAGGATATCGGATTTAAAATTTATTTGCAACCAAACCACTTGCATTTCGTGTCACGATATTCTATGCCACTGGCAAAAAGTTTAACTAACTTGCGATGGACTCTAGATAAAAAATTAACATCAAAACATCAGTTCAAAACATATATCCAACAAATCCACAGCAAAGACATTGACTATGAAAATCAACTTCTTGATAATTCTTAAGATGTATTCATCATTGGAGTTCTAATCACAATTTCTGTCTCTATTTCATCAAAGTTTGGGCATTTCGTGCAGCAAGGAATAATTTTTTACTATAGCAGAAAACAGATTTGACGACAAAATGCACCTCCATTCGTAACACCCCACACCTCCATCTGTGACGTAGGATTTCTGGGAAATTCTAACACCCCTCATCCCCATTAATGACTTACAAAAATATTTCTGGGAAGGCGTAACATTCCACATCTCCATTTGTGACGTTTGAAGAATTCCAAAGTTTTTTAACACAACTACGGTAGTATAATTATACATTGGCAAGATTGGTTATTAGCAATACCTTATGTGAATCGCTGGTTCATCAATGATCTCCCCATCGACATTCCACACACTGTGTTGCATAGAGTTGGATTGTGCGATGTCACTCTCTATAGCCTTGTCACCAGCCATTACTGGTAGGGGACGAAACGAAAATTCCTTTACGCGATGTACTTCGACAAAATCAAAGTCCATCTAGAAAATGAAATGTGTAAAAATAATTCAAAACATAACACGTCTTTCATCAGTAGTAACAAGAAGGAAGCAACTTCACGTTGTTTGTACGTAGCTGCAAGCAAATACATTCACTCACGTGATCAGCTTTTCCGGCCAATCGCATCATATGTTGCAGGTAACGAACACGTGATGTACGACGTACAATAATAAGATCGATACATCCATCGGCCAGGTGAGCGCTGGGTGAAATTCCTTCTGGTGATTTCTTATTGGCACAACAGTTTGTAGCCCCCATGATGCTTATAAAATGGCCGGTAATGCTGTGCCAACCGTTGCTCTGGGCTACAAAAAGATTTATCAATTTAGAAATGCTACCCACCCCCCTCCCCCAAACCAAATTATACTAAAATACCTGTTAAAATATCCCCATGTGTAGTACTTGAGGATGGAAAACAAACAGTGCATCTTAAAAAAGGAATTGTATAAACGTATGTATACAAGTATATGATTAAGGATGAATTGAAAAGCGTTAGTTGTTCAAACTACCTTTCTCAGACAATATAACAATAAGAATATAATGTGACTTATTGTACAATGCTCGTTTACAAGTCAATTGTTCGTTAGAAGTTATTCATTACAATAATAAATTATTCCATCAAGTAGATCATTAGATAAGTAGCAAGCTTATTAAAAACTGTAGTACAATAATGTAAAATGACACAAACTCTCAATCCAAAATCAACTACAGTTATATGGCTTTGTCACATACTACATTTGAAAGATTGGTTTGGTTTGAACAACATACCCTTTCCTACATTTCATGTTATCACGGGGGTTGCCGACAGTATCCGAACTCGTCAAATAACACAACTCTCCTTCATAAGATCTACGAATATTCAAAATGAAACAAAACTATCAGAAAACGAAAAACTACTCTTATACATAAAAAAAACGGACAGGAAACAAAAATCTAAACGTTTTCCATAACGAGGAAAGTCAAGCGCCAAGGACAAACAACAAAAGATTTTAAACATCAATGTACCTATTTCTCATGAACATTTTCGCGCCAGAAATGTCATAACGTTTTACACCAACCCATCTTAAGCTCTCGCTGTCCTTTACAACATCACCAAAGAAACCATACCCAGCAAACGACATCGAGTAACGTAATAATTCACCTTTTGTGTTGTGTAGAGATGAAATATCCAATGGTTGACTTTCATCTGATTAAAAATAATATTCATCTCAATACAAACTCTTATATGCATCTAGCTGATAGTCAGATGAATGGATTCATTGATAGGACTATATTATCCCTATTATTGATTTACGCACATTACATTGAATATACAACAGAAAGGCTTCCTTTATATAAACATGGCTATATTTGCACGAAGCCAAAACTAATCACCTCCAAACATGCATATGGAGGGCCACCCCTCAGCTTTGTTCAGTCAAATTTGACACAAAAAATATGTCATTATTTAACACATGACAATTCTATACGCCCCCGCTTTACCTCATTTCACAAATAAACAAAATTTGAAATTCCTCCAGACTTAGTAAGCGCTTGTTGTGCTAAATCATTCTTTATGTAGAGATAAAAAAATAAAATTTTACTTGTAATTATTTGTAAAGTCGATGTGATTACATCAATTGTTCCAGTTGTGCAGAAGCAGACACAATCTGTGGATCCTAAAGGGGAAAAAAACTTTTCCAATTAAGTAATGAAACAGAAACTATAACAATCTAAATTTAAAGTTTATATTTTCTCCTGTACCAGCTGGTATAATCCCCAGCTTAATGGGGCTTTTCTTTGGCATAAAATGACTTGAAGGAAACACAGCCGGATTATGACGCATCAAAATACCATTTAAAATTTCACTAAACATTCCATCACCACCAATGGAAATGATCCTGTAAATACCAATCATTAAAACACTTAGAAATAAATTAGCAAACTCATGAAATTTGAACTAAATAAAAATAACTACTATGAACCAAAATATATCCTAAGTAATAAGCATCACTTCTTGTGAACATGATAGGTTAAAAAATCACTTTGAAATATTAGAAGATGCCAAGTTTTGTGTATGTATGTTTAACTGCAAGGCAACATTGGTAAAAGTAGAGAGCAATGGAGAAGTGACTTTAGAGAACATATATAATATCAAAGAATATATATAATATATTAATCCTTAGGATTAATATATTATATAGAGAAGTGAGGTGTTAGTTTATTTATACAACAAAATTCTCACCCGTCATATTGATTCAAATCTGTGTCTTCATTCATAATGTGATCTTTTGCATGGTTTGCTCTTTCTGTTTCTGAGATGCATGAAAGTAATTCAGTATACATACAAAACATTTAATTATATTAAAAGAACAAATATCTCTCTCAAAAAATCTTACCAATGAAATCATATTCTATTTCAGCTAAGTTGAACAATGGTCTGACTTTGTTTTGGAAAATTCTAGGTGCCTGTCGACGTCCTCCGTATGGATTGACAAAGACTAAAAGTTTTTTAGGTCTGTTGTACCCTATGAAATCAGATCTTGAATTGATAATTGTCTGCTAAGATACATATTAATACCCCAATTAATGACAAACCTTTACCTTTCAATAAATCTTCAATCCTCTTAAACCATTTAGTTCCTTCTACAGCAGAAGGGAAAGTAAACACAGCTTTTCGATGATGCCACTTCAGATTATCTTTCTTAGCAACAACATGCAAACAGAAAGAGGTTATTTTATTTTCTTCATTGAGGATATTCATTTCTATGTCTTTCTGTTGCGATTCGTACATTGATTCACATGGCTTGATTGTGATAACTCGCTTTATATTTAAGCTGTGACTTTGTTCTACGGTAAAAAAAAACATATGAAGAAATATAAGAATTTAATTGCTTGCCAATGCTTGGTTGGTGAAGGATTCTAAAGATTCTAACATTCATCACGAAATTCACACACTCAATCTTGGAAACAAATACAATGTCAAAGTAAGATTCAATTTTTCAAAAGCGACTATTTTCATTTCTTTAAAAAGGTAATTCAAACGTCACGCATTGCCTCACACAAACATACAAATTACGATCAACAACATTGTCAAATCATGTACAATTTCGGCTTGAAGACCCTTGAAAAGGGGAAAATAATACTAACCAGAGTTTATTCCATGTGTTCGACAGCGACACCAACTCAAAACATCGTTCTCTAGTTTGCCAAAATATTGCTTACGGTTAATGAAGACACGCGAATTAAGTGGTTCATGTTCATTTATGTCTGCCATGTTTTTACATTTTAATTAATTCCAAGCATGTACTTCATCTTAGCTATTAATATTTGCAGTCATTTCGCCGACAGCACCGTTTGGCGGACGCGCCTGGCAATGGTGCCTGGTCAGTGGTCTCCATTTGTGCTAACGTTTTATTGTTAAGAGGACTTCCTGTGAGTTTAGGAAATCCTGTTTTAAGGATAAAGGGTCAACTAATGCAGCAACCACCGAAATACGAACACCGAAAGACCGAACCACCTCACCACTGATAGACCGAACAACCGAAATGACTGAAAAACCGAAAGGATTATAAAAATTGCAAGTCATCTTTATGAACTACAGAGGCAGGTCACAAATGGTCAACTCTCAATTCCCACTTTTTCGTATTAAGCAAGTTACAGTGAAGCAAATAACTAGAAATAATAGAAATAGAAGCTATACATATTTTACACAACCGCGCATACTTCATTTCTTTTGCTGTTATAGAAAGCCAACGTTTCGAACAGCAACGAAATTTATCACTTTGTATAATCATCCTGACTTCGTGAAAATCCAGAGAAACTTTCAAATTATCCCAATTTATGATAATCTACAATCCTTTCGTGTCAAGACTGACCACCAGATTAAGTAATGGCGGACATTGCTTGTAAGGTGGTAATACCAGTTGCACCTGGAGCACGTCTACTGACTCCCAGGTCCCTCGTGGAACGAGCATAGAGCAGGCTTTTGAATGTGCGTGCAATTTCAGGATGACGTAATGCGTACACAAGGGGATTCAAAGCGCTGTTACAGAAGTGGAGGAACTTCAACGCCATACGAACATTAAAGTTGAACTCTTTGATTTTCCTAATTCTGACGACGGCGTTTGTGATGATGAATGGAAGGAAGCAAATACAAAGAACTGCAATTAACATGGCTACAGTCACCAAAACTTTTGTATCCTAAACACAAATGTTTATATTCTTCGTTTGTAGACGATAGAAGATAGGATTGGGGGGGGGGGGGGCAGGTTGACCCATTATTCGGGTAGAAAAATGATGTGGTAAAAAACTGAAATCTGGTTGAAATTGGGAGGCGATACCTAATTGCCGGGATGTATACGTACCTACGGAATTATGCAAAATCTCACCTCAGAAACATGAGAAAATGCTATTGGGGTACTCTAGATTAAAATTTTTTTCCGTGCAGCATGCCCCTAGACCCACA
This sequence comes from Xenia sp. Carnegie-2017, assembly GCF_021976095.1. NCBI lineage: Eukaryota > Metazoa > Cnidaria > Anthozoa > Malacalcyonacea > Xeniidae > Xenia > Xenia sp. Carnegie-2017. The sequence continues at coordinate 6,987,496 of NW_025813481.1, forward strand.
GAAAAGGATCAGGTATGATTACATCCTTCCTAAACCTAAAGTCTGACTGATCTGCCACTGATCACATCTTCATGACTTGTGATGTAAGAGACAATAAACAAAAAATAGCTTTATATTCCAACTTGCGCACAAATCATGTTCAAACTCTAACCTTTGTTTGTCGTGCTCGAGAACTCTTCGCGACACTTCTCAGAAGGATTATGTTTGCAATCGTAAGCAACACCAAAGCGACGCCGATGTTTGCTATCAACGTGAAATAAACAAAGCAATCTGCACAAGATTTTGGCAAGATCACTTTATGAAAAAGCGGAGGAATGGTGATAGAAATGCACCAAACTAGCAGACACATCAGAATAACTGTTCCTATAAAAATGTATATATCTATAGTGAGAAGGGATCGAAAGTAATCGAGCTTTTACTTTACCATAAACAATGTGGTTAAAAGGAAATAATTAGTTATAACATAACTTCACATTTTACAAAATAGTTTAACTGGAGTATTAGTAAATACTCGGATGACAATACTATTTCTGATTACACATCATATACACTACGAAAACTCATCTCAAAATTTAACTTGTCCAGACAACGTAATCAACAAAACAGTTTTCATAATTTCGTAAAAGCACTATTTCTAATGCGCATTTAATGTAGACCACAAATTTTTTGAAAATAGACATATTTCGACATCTCATGATGCCATCCTCAGTATGAGTGAAGAATTACATAAATAATACAAAGTTTATATAAAAGTAATATGATACAGTAACATAAATATATAAATGTGGATAAATTATAACAATAATAAGGAAATGAGATAAATAAATGGACATACATCGGACATTACTCAAGACACACACAGCGCAGACTTATGATTATTATGAAACGCTTCTGTACAGATATTGACATTCGACGAATTTTCACATCATTTAAAATCAAAAACTTCTTCTCATTCAAAGACTCAATCCCTAGCTGATTCAATCAAATCAATGATGGAATATGAATTCAATTGCATGAGATGTAATTCCAGTTATATTGGCGAAACTTCGCGCCATTTATCCAGAAACAGGGAACAAACCACAACAGGCAAAAACTCTAATATCTACCGACACCCTCTTAAATCTCATTCATGTAAAACCAACTATTCACCCTCTTGCTTCGAAATCATCCACACTGCCAACACCACATTCTCCCTTAAAATCAAAGAAGCACTCCACACTAACAAAACTAACCCTGACCTGAATGTTCAAGTTTTTAGATTCAACACAATATTTAGTTTGTAGGAGCTAACACGCTCCCCATCTATTTATCTCATTCCCTCATACTGAGGATGGCATAATGAGATGTTGGAACAAGTCAATTTTCCAAAAATTTTTGGTCCACATTAAAACAGTTTTTAAACATAAATACTACTCACTGTTGTTCATTTGGCGATGTTGCAAAGGCGACCATATGGAATAAGATCTCAGCCAATGAAGCAAAACTAGTTGGTAGACGGAATTAAAGCCCAAACCTTGATCGATATACTGGTAAGCTAAACTTAAGCGTGTCTGCCATATTTTGAAAGGTGGTCCGGCCATAAAATGATAATTACCAGTGTATAACCACAAGGGAATAACAATAGCACCAACGAGAAGATCTGCAACTGCCATGGAAACAATCACCATGTTCGTCGTGGTTCGTAGTCTACAGTTTTTGTAAAAGGCAAAGAGAGCTACGAAATTACTGAAGACAATAATCAATGCGAGGATGCTGTGTGTTCCAACAATCCCGAGAAACCAACCCAACTGTGTGAATCTCGGGTGGAAATTTGAGTAGGAGCCATTAACCAGTGATATGCAGTTCTGTGATGTGCAATTCAATGCTGAAAATGGAAAAGTTTCATCAAAACTTCAGAAAGTGAAACAAGCATAAAACAAAGTTCTACGACATACGAACGAAAGCAAGGCGACACAATTACATATTACGTAGATGTGACATCATTGAATGAACAGCAACAGAAAAAACATCACATGTCACAAAACTCACTTCAAAAATCTTACAAAAAACTTTGGATTATTAAAGTGGAACTTTTTGATACATTTTATTTATTATTTTGTAAGACATTTTTGTATTTTCTGGTTAACACATAAATTACATTGGAGTTCAAATAAAAACTGCTAGCTATTACTCATCACCTTTCTCCCAAAAAGTCACACATTTTTCTGAATAATTCGTTAGATCATTCGTTCGAATTTCACTTCATGTTACAATCACAAAATCAAATAAAAATCGCGTAAATGTGAATTCTATGAACAGCAAAAAATAAAAATATGCTCACTTGAATTTTCCATTATTGTGCTGCTGTAATCACATGTCGAGGAAGCGTATTCTAAATGATAACCAAAACGATCACACTGTTTTTATTTTCATATCTTTAAATATCCAACCAGCAAGCCAGCCAATCCACATTCATTAATTGCCTCAAATGGACAGTGGCCAGTCAACAGCATAAGCCAATCAGGATGTAAGAAAAAAATGACTCGTAAGATTTCTTTATGATTTGAATGTACTTGTAAACAGCTTCAATTATCCAATATTCTTCTCTTTTCAATCTTGTTTCATTTTTCTGAAAGATTCTTCACGGCATATGCAAACTTTTTAGACAAGAATCTTGCTAATTTTGCACCTTTTCTTTAAATTTTCCTGTCCGCTTTTATTTCCTACGAGGCAATCCGATCAATGACATCAAGTGCCAATCAACCAGATGTGCACAGTTATTCAAAGCGGTGAATTTAATTGTTCATCTGTATGGCAAATTTAAAATTTACTTTAAAAGTTAACACAATTTTTAAAGCATACACTCGACAAGGATTTATGAATGAATAAATTCATAAATGCATTCAACTTTAGTGATCAGTTTCCAAATTGGGAAAGCTCCACACATGTATAATTGCACGAACTTAAAAATAAATTGAATATTTAACAACGATAAAATACCCAAAATGTTCATTATTTCGATTGCAAACATGACGTTTGACTTGCAGGTGTCTCGTATTAAATCGCATGCAACTGCTTGCTTAGGGTAGAAAATGAACAAATATTTATTATTTGATCTTCTTGTGACAAATTTATAACAGAAAATAAGACTTGAAAGAATCATAAAAATTAAAATCAAAGGTCAAATGTTTCGCACTGTCTGCATAAACACACGTTATGTCAGCATGCATGGCTGAAAACTATGAATTTACGCAATTTAAATAAAATGTATCACAACGCAATTGAATAAGAAGAGCAAGTCGTCAAGTTGTCAGTCAAGAAAACAATGTAACTTATCAAATCTTTTATCAGTACAGGTAGCACACACGACCAATATATATTCATGCATTAATACGAAAGTTAATACATATTGATTAGGATACCTACAGTAACATTTGAAGCATTCTATCAATTCAAGAGAGGCATTTGAGTTGCGAGATAGTACATGCAAACCTGACAACTCTAATTTAGTACAGACTTATATGTTATTAATGGCATAGAATTATACAGCTCCTATTAGATTAGATTTATTTAAAATTTTTTAAGTGTATAGAGTCACATATCAGAAGTCGGTATCATATAATTTGTATTTCCCTACCTACTGATTTATGATGTGAATTTGTAATTCGGCCCACACGCTTCACTGTGATGAAAATGTAAAAAACAGCAATACAATTTGCGAAGCTAATTGATTCGAACTGCTCTCACTTATCGTGCTCGAAAATTTAATCTACATAGATAATTGTCGAAAATTTTAAGCATTTTTGCAGCTGTTGAGTGATGTGAGCACTCGGTCAAAAATATCCGTACGAGATGTTGAAGAATACTTTCGCGCAGTTTTTTTCCACTAATGAGAGAAACATCCGATATATGTACGACTTGCAGCATATATAGGAGAAACGATATCTCAATTGACGATAATATTTTCTGAAATATTCACTCATCTCAACTACACTTTAGGTTTTGGAAATACTGCAATGTCAGTGATCGATTGATTGTATACAACAAGCGAAATTAGGAAAAGTAAAAGTTGTAAAATTCTAGTACAAAACAGGGAAGTTCTCGCGCTTAAAGCGTACACCTCGCTCGCTGTACACGATAGTTGATAATTTCTTCCGATCAAGACTCTACTTTTAACTCGTTAGCACAAAAAACAACACACAGTTTAGCACATCAAATTTTCTTTTTAATAAGAATGCTAAAAGGAAATTTCATGTGCTTAACTACCTATAAGTAGCCAAGCGGAAAGATTTAAAATGCGCGTGGATTAAAATCAAGCACAGCATATTTGCCTCCACTTTAATTAAACTGACAGTTTTGTCTGATAACAAAAAACCCTTTCCCCGAATAAAATTGCTCACTTCAACACTCACTTCTTCCCGTCCAAGTGTTTAGACGCTTATCGTCTTGAAGATGTTAAAACCATCTTCTCCGGTGCTGATAACAACTCCAGGTAACTGTGAATGCCAGTGAATTTCTTTTATGTCTTTCTGCCCCTATATAGAAAATGCATCATTGAACAGATAACTAAGTAGTATAATAACTCAACGCTAAGATGTCAACAGCATACCATATGAATAAATAACAACTGCGGTGGTACATCAACACTATTTCCTTTTTCTTCGTCGTCTTTCTCGACAGCCAAATCCCAAATGCTGATCTGATTATCAGATCCCGAAGCAGCAAATACTGAATTATCCGTAGCTAGCCACTCGACAGAGGTTATAGCATCTGTATGATGCTTGAACACAGCGACAGCCTCGCCGCTAAAAGACAATGGTTTATGTGCACTTTATAACTAGTACATAATCACAATGGAAATGTCATTTCTGAAAACGTACGTTTTAAACCGTCTCAGATCCCAAATTTTGACAATACCATCGTCACCACCTGATACAAGTAAAGGTTCATTCCTAAAGAAACAAAATGAAGTTTTCGTGAAGTTGATTTTAAAAACACTACATCACAATCCACATTCATATGAACTCTACATACGCTTAGCGTTAGTCTACGTAACTCCATGAAGGCAATTTTTACCTATTCCAAGATATTACATTGACATCAGTAACATGCGCATTGGTAGTAAGCATACATGCTTTTGATGGAGCTGCTCTGATATCCCAAACTTTAATAGTTTTGTCCACGGAGCAAGAGGCAAATACCTAAGTAAGAATTTCAACGTAAAATATGTTCTTAGAAATGTCACCAATTGTCACCAACATATGTCATTGAAACTAATACAGAAACATACAGTTGGCTCATTTGGACTCCACTGAAGATCTTCAACAGAATTAGTGTGTGATGAAAATGGTCTCTGATCAATTTGCCAAGATCCATCGTCAGTTGGATTCCACAAATGAATATTTTTACGACAATCTCCAGTTAACAACCTTAAATAACAAAACCACAACGACAGATAAACAAATATATTCAATATAGTTTGTAGTGAGTTCTGAACTGAGGGAACTGTCTAAAGAACAAAAATTATGCAATATAAAATTTAAACATAGCATTTGTGTGGTCAAAAAGTGTCCCGTCCACACACTTAATAGCGACTTTGCAGTTGCACCAAATGTCGTAAATGACAATTTTTAAGAGCAAACATCTTTTGGTAAATTTTATGCCCTCTTCAGTGCAAAGTGAATAAGTATAGTTACAAAGATAAAAGATAATATATGTTTATCTTTATGCAATGAAAGCAAAAGTACAGAGATTAGTTTTGGTAGATACTGCTCATGACATTAAACGCAAAGAAGCCTTTTATATTAAAAAGTGTACACTTTGCAATGAAGATGGCATAAAGTATGCCGAAACATGTTTGCTCTTGAAAAAATTGTTTGTCATATGAAATGTCTGGTGGATTTTGTCGATATCTTTACCTTCCATGTGTTGTTCGAGACCAATCCATTGCAAAGCCTTCTGTCTAAACAAAAATTACCAAACGTTTTAATTTCTGAAGCAAGTTAAATCAAGCACAGAAAACAATGACCATTTTTAATCATGCCTGATGTCCCGTAAAAGTATACAAAGGCTTGTGATTGGTACTTGTCTCGGTCATCTTCTGGTTATCCTTATTATCTAATTGAATAAATTGATGAGAGATGTCCCAAATACAAACTTTCCCAGTATCAGACCAAGTTGACACTAATTCACGTCCTGGTATATGTGCGCACTAAAACAATGACCACAGATTTATAGAGCAGATGCTTCATGGTTTCAAAGAGCCTGGGACTTACCCTGATGCGGTTAACTACTCCATTATGTTTTATTTGTTCCATTATCAACTCAGGTTCTTCATCAATGATATCTTCATCATCACCTGAAAACATTCAGTTCAAACTAAAAATCAAAGTATGTTTACAAAAACAATTGTATGAGAATTTTCACATACAGGGCTTCAAAACTTTTCTCTTTACCCCACTCTCTATTCTTCTCACCCACACCACTCTCCGCAATCTTTCTCACCCACACCATCTCCCCGATCCTTCTTACCCCACCACACTCCAATATCCTTCTTACCCCAATCCTTTTCCTTCTCCCCAACCACTATCCTTCACCCTAATCTCTTCATCCCAACCACTCTCCCCATCCTTTTCACCCAACCACCTCCCTATCCACCCCAACCACTCTCCCCTATCCTTCACCTCACCTCAATCCTTACCCCACTCACCTATTCTTCTCACCCCACAACTCATCCTTCACCCCCACCAAACTCCCCACTGAACTTGATTTAAACATAGAAGGTAAAACAAAGAAAATTGATAAACATGCGTACTACGCTCTTCCTCCATTTCTTGTAACTCAGACATTTTCATCACATTCACAAAATTTTGCTTTCCATTAGCTGACTGCGTTCCAGCAACAAGATACATAGCCATAGGAAACTGAAAAAATATATCTGGGTCAATCTTAGCAATATTATGCTAAGGAAATTTTAAAAATCCTCTTACTTCTGTTCTATTTTCTCCAAGATTATCTGTAATAACATCAAAACTCAAGCATGGGGACCACAATGTACCTAAAACATTAGATATGATTTTTTATCAAAATATGTGCAATTGCAGGGAAAAATTTCATAAAATTTCATTGCCAGATAGGTCTGAGACTAAGGTATTCAAAGCTTTGTAAATACATCATAAACTTTTAATTTTGAAAACCAATTTGCAGATTCAACAATGAATTTTAGGCAATTTCAGGGAAAAGTTATATGAAAATAACAAAAATGACAAGTTTTGTCACAAAATGTAATAAGTCATACTTTGTGATACATTTTATATGCTGAAGTGTCAAATGTCAACTCTTCTCCTTCCTCTATTGGACCACCAGGAAGAAAAACCTGCAATATAATAATTCTAATTTAGATCTAATAAAAACATTGGAAATGCTAGGTCAAATTAGAGTACAATGATTTTTATAGAAATTACTCTTCATAAGTAACTTGTTGACATAAAAGCACAAAAGAGATTATTACTTGCTGCTCAGTTGATGGCTTTGATTCAGCCTCACTTATTTCACTACTTTCCATTGCATTTTCATCGGAATTCCCATTATTATTTGTTTTAAGAGCTTTCTTCTTCTTTTTCTCTTCTTTTTCTTGCGCACTTTCGAAGATACTACTTGAGTGGAGGATGTTGAAGGGACTAACAAAGTTTCCAAATATAATTATAAAGAAATGTCACATATGTAAAATAAATACATTTACACACTCAGAGAAGTTTAAAATGCTCTAAAGTCAAAAATACATAGTTCTACATAATCAGTTAATTGCCTAACACAAACACAATTTTAGGACTGCTTTCCAAAAATTAAATAAAAAAACCATAGAAATGCCCAAATAAACAAATATAAGAGCAAGTATTCTAATAACAACCAGAAGAAAACCATTACTCTTCAATTAAAATATAACTTTAAAATTCCAATCCACTTCATAAACATTTATTTTTTTATTAAATACTGTAAATGCATTCAGAGTTCAGAACACCACTCAAAAATGGTAGTAGAAAGTTTTGAGAACATGATAAAAATAGTAAAATGTTAGTTAATAATAGTCTAAGAAGAAGAGTTCTTTCGATCATGCTCATTGCTCACCATCTTCAATTTCATTATTCATCTCGCCATTTTCATTATACTCAACATCCATTTTATCTTTAAAGAAATTATAAAATTTTTCTCTTAAATAGAATATAATTCCTCGTTGTTCTTCATACTATAATCACAGAAGTCGGTTGTCAAAATACACTACCTTTTTCCTCCATTTTCACACACGTGGCCTTTAAAATCATTGTATCACCCCCCGTAACTTAAAATTACAATTATACAATAGAATATATTTTTGGAGATGTCAGGAGGTGGATCCAAACTGAAACCAGTTGCGATCAAAACAAACAGAATATTTAAATGGCGACGAAAGAAGGTAGTGCGAAAACTAACTTAAAGCCGGGAATTATCTATTTTAGCAGACTCCCGCCTTTCATGAAACCTGCCAAAGTTAGGTATATATTTGGTCAGTATGGAGAGATTGGAAGATTGTTTTTGCAACCAGAAGGTACGGAGAAAATTAGGATATATTTAGTCGTTCATTGTTGTAATTTTATTAATCAGTCAGAACGAACACTGAACTTCTGTTGCTATATTCAAATTCAATAAAACATAGTTTTAATTCAGACCAGATGGTCAGAAAAAGACGCAAGAAATACGGAGGGAATAAAGGCAAAAGTTTCACCGAGGGATGGTTGGAATACAAAGATAAAATGGTGGCAAAATCTGTGGCAACAACACTAAACAATACCATTGTAGGTTTGTACTCTATAAAATGAATATTGCTATGTCTTACCACCCCAAGGTAAGTAATTCTGTTCTTTGACACACACTATACATGCGCTGTAAGATAAAAATGTTAATCTTGCTCACATTGTCGAACATTTCCTGTAGGAGGCAAGAAAAGAAACTATTACCATGATGACATTTGGAATATAAAGTATTTACCTAAATTTAAGTGGTCCCACCTAAGTGAAAAAATTGGTAAAATTCATAAGCCAACTAATGAAGCTAGAGCATTGGATTTGTACAGAGAAATATGTTTTTGTATATTTTCAATAGCTTACCAGAAAGCAGTTCGGGAACAGCAAATGAGGACTGAAATTTCTCAGGCCAAACGAGAGGCCAACTATTACTTAGAAAATGTTGACAGAAATAAAGCTTTGAAAGCCATAGAAAAACGAAGGAAAAATAAAAACTTAGGAGACATAAATCCTTTGGTAAATAAACATTGAGTTTTAACATAATATCAATGTAAATACAAGGTACAAATTTACCGGTAACAAACATTTCACACAGTCAATTGTAATGCACCTCTTAAAAAGGTGTCATGTGGTATGTTTTATACATTTTGAAGTACTGTCACTGCCAAGCTCAAACCATTCATTTTATACTATATTTGTTTGTTGATACACATGCAACATGTGAGCAGATATAAATACAAATTGACCTGATAATATACATACAACGTAGCCATTCATGAAACTTGAAAATGAAAAGCATGGTTTGGAGTTGCCTATGTATATCCCAGGCACTTTTGTAAATTATGAAATTTTTTGACATTAATTTATATATGATAAATATGCCTTTTTCTTCAGCCTAACAAGAAACCACGCTTTGAAAGAACTATAGAAATGAAAACTAACATTGAAATTGGCAGCCGTAATTCTAAGTCTAAAATCAGCCAAAGTTTATTGAAAAAGGTTTGTTTTTCTTGGTTATAAAGTAAAAAACAAATGTTCATGCTGTAACAATATTAATTGTTCTTCTTTTTAGATATTCACTGGAGGAAATGCTTGAATAACATCATTTATATCAGAAAAAGAAGGGAAATTATCAGCAGACAGATAATATCCATGGTAGACACGGATAACTATTTGTAAATTGGTTGCAGTTGCATAAGAATTATCTTTTCGAGATGTAATTCTTGCAACCTTGACGTTGTAATTATATTATACAAATTCCTATTTATATCATCAGAGTTTAAGCATTGTATTCTACCATCATTTCTTCAACAGCAGCCTTTCTTTGTTTGTCCAGGTGGCTGTTCGTCCACAATTTCCACACCTCTTCTTTTTGTTGAAGCTCCACGTCCCCCTCTTGATTGTCCGTTGTTTTGAGTTGCATCTGCTGTGGCCACCATTGCTACATGTTTTTAAAGAAAAAGTTCTTATCAGGGTCATACTTTGCACGTCTGGTTGGCTATTTTAGACAGTCTCCATTTTTAATAATACCTAAAAATGGAGACTTTCAAGTATTGGAAGTAGATTGTAAATGAAATGTTAATATCAAAGCAAAAAATATCCTTCAATCTCAAAAACTTTGGCTAAATAAAAAAAAATTATAAATTATGATAACCAGTTGTAAATGACCAGGGTAATTTAGCTTAACAATTATATATTCCACAAAATGTTTGATGAAGTAAATGAAAAAGACAAAACCAATTCAGGTGGCATGGTGGAGGTAAAATCATTAAGAAATAAGTTACACAAGACATTCAATTGATATATTGAACTCTCAAAATACCAGATACAAGTCCAATGTTGATAATTATACATGTCACACAAAAATTGCACAATGAAAACATGAACAATATGTGTGCAAGAATAAGCCTTGATATTCATTCTTTAAAAAGTTGTATTACAAATGACATGAAACAATGTCCTTCCTACTCAGGTTAAAAAACTAAATCTTATTTAATCAGTGATTTACTATACCTTTAGAAAGATCAAGAAACAATTCATCTACTCCTTTGTTAAGTTTTGCTGAAGATAATAAATGTCTTGCTCCAACAGACTTTGCATACCTACAATAAATCTCATTAGCTTTGTTGATTGATTAAATGTTGAAGATTGGACTTACTCTTCAGCTTCTGTACCATCAACATGCCTGTCTTTTTCCAGATCAATTTTGTTGCCTAAAGAGAATGCATAAATTGTTGACAATTGAGGTATCCTTTTGATCTGATTTGCAAGAGGACCAATTCTGACCAATTTTATTTTTTTAATTATAGACAGTAGATGAGTAGCCTTATTTATGTTTGGCTGGCAAGCAGATCAATTCTAAAGGAAGTTAACCATAGTTGCTAGTGTTGCCTAAGCACTAGATTAAATCTGCCACGCAGACAAAACATAAACAACGCAAGTTGTCCATAAGCTTACCTACAATACACAAACATATGTCATCTCCAACAATTTTTCGAAGTTCTTTTACCCAATTTTTTACCTTTGTAAGATAACCATTTTATTATCATGGTAAATAAACGTAGCTTCATGCGCAAAACAGGCAAAATACATTTGACATTCGAGATGCTTACCTTTTGAAAAGAGTCTTCATCAGTTATATCATAAACTAATATTGCTCCATTACTAAATATGAAAAACATTGTTTGAAAGAAATACTAAGTGAGACAATGTGTAAGATTAGAAAATTACCTATCTCTGTAGTATATTGGACCTAATGCATGAAATCTCTCCTGGCCAGCAGTGTCCTACAGCAACAAATGAAAACAACGTGATCAAATACAAATTAATGCTAATTGAAATGAAAGTTGGACTGACCCAAATTGAGAGACCAACTCGTTTGCCATCGATATTGAGCTTCTTTGTTAAGTATGATGCCTGAAAAAATATATTATCATATGTACAATTTATAACCAAAGAAGTGACTAGACAGTTTGACAATGGGACTATTATTTATTATTCAGTGTTGCAATGTTTCAAAAAGGAATAATGGAACTCAGTTTATATCCTGTTATAAGTTGCAACATACTATTAAAGGTAATAATTGGGGAATTACTTTAATGCCTAAACAAATATGCATTTCTAAACAAAGTATGAAATAATATTTTATTGCCAAAGTTTAGCAACTCATAAAACGTAATAATCGAACATAACATGCTTGGATCAAGCAAACTTACCTGTAAAGTGGTCAAGTGTTTGTCATTAAACTTGTCTTGACAATAACGAAGTACAAGTGAAGTTTTGCCAACACAACCTTCTCCCAAAAGTACAACTTTAAATTGATATTTCCCATCAAGACCAGCCATTAGCACTTGTATTCTTGCTTACATAAACATGAAAATCAATAAAGTGAAGACGGTGCTGTGATGTAGAAGTTCGCATGAACGATATTCCACGAAAAGAGGAAGTTTTTGAAAATCTCTCAGATGCAGCTTGTAATCTATACCAAATAATGAACGAAATTAAGGGAAGTGATGTAGATGTGCCGGTGTGGTCCGTCATTTGTCGTAATGCTCCGTAGTCGCGACATTTTTGACGAGTAAATTGGAAAGGCGAGTAATTGGTGTTCGAGTAGCACATGTGCCATTATGTTCATACTTCAAATTGCCATCATTAATTGATATTGTGGGTATTGTATAAAACGAAAAACCAAGAAGATACGAATCTACTGAAATTATGGTAAGTAATATTACCTTGCTTCTGTTATTAAACTATTTCTGCGTCGTTTATGCGAGGTACAAAGCCATAAGTTTGTTGTTTATGTCTTTCATGTCAAGGTTTCCTTGAATCCCGTACAAATATTTAAAGCTGGAGCGGACGAAGAGAAAGCCGAGACTGCACGATTGGTAATCTCTCTCCTCTTTTAAGTTACACTTTTCAGCTCATTAAAAAGTTCAATTTTGACAACATCAACGTTATCTTTCTTGAAATGTAGTCATCCTTTGTTGGTGCTATCGCTATTGGTGATCTGGTCAAAAGCACCCTTGGTCCAAAAGGCATGGTAGGGGAAAACCCTCCTTTGTTGGATGTAATACCTTTATATAATAATACCTTTCCATGTCTTTATGTAGGATAAGATCTTGCAATCTCTTGGGAGAATTGTGATATTCAAGTGACTAATGATGGTGCCACAATCTTAAAATCCATCAATATTGACAACCCAGCTGCCAAAGTATTAGTTGGTATGTAAGTCTTAAATTATAAAATATGACCAAACTAAACATTTATATATTTTTATAAACATTTATATAAAATTTAGATATTTCCAAGGTGCAAGATGATGAAGTTGGTGATGGAACTACCAGTGTAGTTGTTTTGGCCAGTGAGCTTTTGAGGGTAAAGTTCTTTATACAATAATGAATCACTATTCCTGTTTGATATATGAAGCAATGATGAGAAAGTTCATGCCGAATCAACATCCTTGACCTGTGGCTAGTTCTACATGATCTGAGCTTCTTGGATATTTGAAACTTTTCATCCTATGCAATTCAGATTTCCCAAAATTGCAAGAATTTTCTCTATAGGAAGCAGAGAAGCTGATAGCTTCTAAGATTCATCCACAGACAATAATAATGGGTTGGCGTAAAGCTGTCAAGGTTGCTCAAGCAGCCTTGGAGTATTCAGCTGTGGATCATGGCCAAGATGATGCAAAGTTTCACGAAGATTTAATGAACATAGCAAAGACAACATTAAGCTCAAAAATTTTAGTCCATCAGAAAAATCATTTTGCAAAACTTGCTGTTGATGCTGTTCTAAGGCTGAAGGTTGTTCCTTTGCGTCTATATTCTACTCTTGAAAATTTCTCACAGCCAATGTGCAAATGTAGGTACAAATACCAAACAATAGAAACCATTTGCCTTAACAGGGAAGTGGAAAGTTAGAGGCTATACAAGTCATAAAGAAACTAGGTGGAAATCTTGCCGACTCTTACCTTGATGAAGGTTTTCTTTTGGATAAGAAAATTGGTGTTAATCAACCCAAGCGAAAAGAAAAAGTGAAGATATTAGTTGCCAACACTTCCATGGATGCTGATAAAATAAAGGTTACTTAAACATTATTGGCTTCTGTTACTAAATGACATTCATGAACGCACTTCTAAAACTTCTATTTCAAGGTTTTCGGTTCTAGAGTAAGGGTTGATTCCACTAAAATTGCTGAGTTAGAATTGGCAGAAAAGGTAGATATGTAGATAGTTTCATGCTGTATTTCAAATTTTTGTTACCTTAGTTTCCACTGGATCTTCTCTCATTTCTCCAGGAAAAAATGAAAGATAAAGTGGAGAGTATCTTAAAGCACAATATAGATTGTTTTATTAATAGGTTTGTTTTTGTTTGAGGGGGGTGGGGGGTTTAGTGGATAGAAATATTACAACTTAACACCATACAATCTGTTCTCCTTAGACAACTTATATACAACTATCCTGAGCAATTGTTTGCTGATGCTGGAGTGATGGCAATAGAGCATGCCGATTTTGAAGGTGTGGAAAGATTGGCACTTGTCTTAGGTGCCGAGATTGTGTCAACATTCAGTAAACCTGAACTTGTTAAACTTGGTCATTGTGACTTGATAGAAGAGGTCATGATTGGTGAAGACCAGGTTGGTAGGTTATAAATAAAGAGAATGTCTGTTGAAATGTAGAAACCCTCCCAACAACTCAACCCCTGAACTGTTGGTCTTGGTCCCTTCATTGGTGAAGACCAGGTTGGTAGGTTATAAATAAAGAGAATGTCTGTAAATGTAGGGAAACAATAGGTGAAGACTAGTAGTTGGTAGGTTATGAATACTAGGTCTGTTGAAATGAAGACTAGGTTGGTAGGTTATGAATACTGTTGAAATGTAGGGAAAACAAAGGTGAAGACTAGGTTGGTAGGTTATGAATAGAGGGAATGTCTGTTGAAATGTAGGGAAACAAAGGTGAAGACTAGGTTGGTAGGTTATGAATAGAGGGAATGTCTGTTGAAATGTAGGGAAAACAAAGGTGCCCTGACACTTATTTTCCTTTCATTTTATGGATACGATGATATCAACACTTACAGTTGATTCACTTTTCTGGATGCGCTCTAAACGAGGCTTGTACTATAATTATACGTGGTGCTACTCAACAAATATTAGAAGAAGCTGAACGTTCCCTTCATGATGCCTTGTGTGTACTCACACAGACCGTTAAAGAAACACGAACTGTCTTTGGTGGAGGTCTGGAATTGCTGCGTGCTCAATCCAACAGGATTGTTCGTACGCGAATTTCCCTTTCACTATTTGTATATTTTGTTGCAGGTGCATCTGAATTGCTTATGGCTAAAGCCGTTGGTCATTTGGCTTCAAAGACACCCGGTAAAGAATCAAGAGCCATCGAGAGTTTTGCAAATGCACTTCGACAAGTATTTATTTCTCTGTTATAATTCACGTTACAGTCACGTGTGGTAACTAACATTATTGGATGTTGTATTAGATTCCCACAATTATCGCTGATAACGCCGGATATGATAGTGCGCAACTCCTTTCTCAACTGAGGGCAAAACATAGCGATGGTGAAAGTCGTTATGGTTTAGGTAAAGATTAATCTACCGGATACAGACTGACTAAATCACGGCTTAATACACTAGAGCTAAATTTATGATGGATGCAGTATGGTAAGACACGACATTTCCCGTTACCTTTGGACTGTTTTCAGTTCTTCTTCAAACTTCAAGCGACCTCTTGTTATTACCACATCAGTAATGTCAGCTCGTTGCTCTATCCTGAAAACTCGATAGTTCGAAAATATTTTTAGAACCCGAAAATATGTTTAAAATTTGGGACGTTCAGAGAGTTTCTAAGCGAAAACTTTTTCATGCAGACATACCACTCTTCTCTCTATTACAATTACAACTCTTTTCTATAATAACTACCACCTACCTCTATAAGAATTACAACTGTTTTCTATAATAATTGCCACCTACCTCTATAACAATTACAACTCTTTTCTATGTTTGTAAATGTAGATCGTCCAGGTTGGTATAGTCCTGAGAAGGACTGTTGTTGTTGTTGACTGACGTTTCGACAACCTTAGCGGTAGTCATCTTCAGAGTCAAATGTAACGATACTCCCGGGTTCAAACCATTTACTTTATTACTCTTTTCTATAATAATTACCACCTACCTCTATAAGAATTATAACTCTTTTCTATAATAATTACCACCTACCTCAATAACAATTACCACTCTCCTCTCTATAACAAAACCGCGCCTCTCTAAAAAATAACTATGACCCTCCACATGCATACTCGTAATTCAATGAAGATCACAAAATAAACTGAGTTTATAAACTTTACTTCATTCAACAAGTTGTTTTTCTTTGTTTTACAGATATGCGAACTGGCGTCATTGGAAGCATGGTAGAGTTAGGTATTACAGAATCATTCAAAGTCAAACAACAAGTGTTATTATCAGCAGCTGAGGCAGCAGAAATGATATTACGTGTAGATGATATAATAAAGGCCGCTCCACGGTAATTTGTCACTGATCTATTTACGTTTTTAGAAATACCTGGAATAACAAATATTCTCTCATTTTTCTTGTAGACAACGAAATCCTCGTGAAGATTATTGCGGTTGAGTGGAGATGTCTGCTAATCAGACGTGGTTTGTTTACACAAACATATTTAATGGTATTGTAGTTTGGAGATGGTAAAAAATTGTGTTAAATTAAAAATTTTATTTCAAATTGTTTTTGATTCAGTTCATTATTATTATGTGGAGCTGCTTCCTTCGGCAATAATGGGTTAAAATTTTTTACAATTTTAACATGAAAAACATTTTATAACCTATTTTTAATAACGATAGCAATGTTTCACATTCAGATCATAAGTAATGCAAAACCGTTTTTCAACCATCCAATCAAAAACCTTTTCTTAATCATCCAATCAACTCCTGCGATTAATATAATCAATCGTTAAACACGCACGCATAAAATGGCTCAAAATGAATTGGAATACACACTGATTTGGCTCATAGAGGCAGTAGTACTGTTATACAATTAAGTAAATTATGCCGTCGCAAGTCTACAAGAATCGGTGTTCTGAAACCTCACTATCACTTCGTTTGGATTCTGAAAACAGACTTGAGAATCGATCGTAGTTGATAAAGGAAAGAAGAAGAAAAATGCTTTCGAAAGTGGCAAATCGACCTCATGTCTAGTCGTAATCCAATAGAAGTAGTAATGATCATCAACATGT
This sequence comes from Xenia sp. Carnegie-2017, assembly GCF_021976095.1. Classification (NCBI taxonomy): domain Eukaryota; kingdom Metazoa; phylum Cnidaria; class Anthozoa; order Malacalcyonacea; family Xeniidae; genus Xenia; species Xenia sp. Carnegie-2017. The sequence continues at coordinate 7,004,505 of NW_025813481.1, forward strand.
GTAAAGAATGAATTAATTTTATGTTCGTATTGTCTTTGACTGACATCAAAGATCGAACGAACTTGGATCAAATCACTGATATATGAATAATATGATACATATCTCTAACTACTGGCCATTTTAACCGGAAGTATAACGGTCCTAGAAAATTACACAAAAAAATATTCCTAAATCAAACTAAATGACTAAATGAAACATTCATTTATTTCTTAACATTTACCTGAATGGTACTTATAACACCAGTTGCCATGGTACTTATCTGTAAAATAATATTTTCATGTTGTTGAAATCTTTTATAAACTAGTTAACGTAGACTGGGCAACAAATGATTTGTATTTTTGACCGTTAAATTATAAACTATTTGAAACAATCTTGTACATTTACATCTCATACGCTCTGCCTTCTCCGCCATCCCCTTTCTACCTTCTCAGTTATCCTTTCTACCTTCTCAGCCATCTCCTTTCTACCTTCTCAGTTATCCTTTCTACCTTCTCAGCCATCCTTTCTGCCTTCTCTTCCTTTCTCCTTTTCTATTTTCCTCAGTTATCCTTTTCTTTACCTTCTCTGATTTTCAGAGATCTCCATCCTTTTGGATTTTTTTCTCCTTTCTATCCTTTCTATCCTTTCTCATCCTTTCTGCCTTCTCAGTTTCTCTTTATCCTTCATTTTATCCCTTCAACCTTCTTCCTTCAACCTTCTCACAAGTAGATCATACCTTCTCAGTCATGCGACCAATTCCCTCGCGTATTTGATACATATCAGGCGATTGAAACGATGATCCTCCTCTCTGCCCTACATAAGACATACAGTAAATAAGTCTGCATGATTGACAAATATAAGTGGAATGTTACCTATAAAAAATATATACGTACCACTTCGTCGTTGGTCTCCAAAAAAGTCTGCGCTTGATATAGCGGAAGCACCTGACATACGATCAAGCTTTGCTTTATTTTCGTAAGATGCCTAAATGTCGAAATTGAATTTATATAAGTGAACATTGACCACAGTCTCTCAATGCGACGAACTCCTCAAAAATAAAACGGAACTTGAAACGAGCATTGCCCTCCCAAAACATGAGATTTAATAAATAAAAACAAACTTAATGTGACTAAGAATAAATCTATCTAAACTGTGAAAAACATTTCACTTAATACCTAATTTAGAATTTTACAAAAGTTGTTTAAACCGTCAGAGAAGTTCATATATTTTATGTGTATTTTAATTAATTTCACTGTATATATATAATTGCTATAGAGTAGTGTATGCGAGCAAACATTTATCTACGCAAGGTATTCTTCAACAGAAAAATATAACGCAATAAATATATATTTTATTTTTCTGTACACAAAATAAAGTCTGAGATAAGGATACTCACATCAAAGTTTTGACCGAAGAATTGATCTGATGAAATCGCCTTAGCATTCCCAAACTTCCTCTGCGCTTCATCTACAATATGAAGAATTTAAAGTGGATAAAACAATCATAACTACACCATGACTTCATCAATAGAATTTACCTCCATTTGCAGCAGAAGATGAGCTGTTATACTTTCTGTTATTACCGCTGAATCAATAAAAACACATAGGAGTTACAATTTACTAACAGCCACGATGAAATTCATACAGTTTGCTGTGAAAATGAATTTACCTTTTCGATCTTCCTTCTGACCGAGGATAACTGCTATTGGATGCTCTATAAAACGAAACCAGGACACAAAATGGATTTAGTAAATGGGTGGATACCATGTTCACAAGTGATCATATAATAACTTACGGCTCTTCCGTTTCAAGAAACTCGTCCAACGAATAACTAGAAACGAAAAGGAGATTTCCATTATATTTTTATAAGAGAATTCAATTTATAGGACTTTTTAAATGAACGAAATCAATATTAGTTCACCTTGGAGCAGAGTCATGAACACTATATCGATCTCTATCATAACCACTGAAATTTATAGAATTGGATGTTATTACTGCACCATTAAATGGTAGAAGAATCGTCACATCTTTCTAACCTATCAAAATATCCATCTTCATCTTCGGGAGATCTATTTGAATATCTATCAAACGCAGTCTTGTATCTAGAATTTGATATTGGGTCAACTTGTTCCACGGTAGATAAACCAGCAGATGCAGAATGTGAAAGATGAGAAGGTTGTTTTGCGTTTCCAAAACCCATACCAAGTCTCTGCAATTGCGCTGCCTTGTTTGGATCGGTATGACGCAGTTTTTCCTGTTCTTTATCCATATTCTTTGGTTTGTAAGCGAGGTTTCCTGATATTTTTCCAGTTTTTTCAAACTCCTTCACATCCTCCGTTTTCACAGCAAGTTTTTCAGCTTTGTTGACTTCACTTTCCAACGCATTAAAGTCAGTTTTTACCTGATTCACAGAAAAAGAATCATGAACACTTTTACTCATTGTCCTGTTTATGGTTTTGCAGTTTGGATGCACAGGCGAAAAAACAATTTCAAGGGGAGGAGGGGGGGGGGAGACGTTCTCACTTAAATTTGAGCTAGGTTCACGAAATACAAAATCCTAACAAAAGCAAGTAGATGCAGTTCACCCAGGTTATTAGAGTCCTGAGGACTGTTGGTGTGGTGTTGATTGATGTTTCGACAACCTTAGCAGTAGTCACCTTTAGGGTAACTCTGAAGATGACTACGACTGCTTGGAATAAAGTCAACATTCCTTCTCAGGACTATACATACTTGGACGACCTACGTACGTGCAAAAGGCGCTATTGCTTAAACTGATTATAAGATAAAATAAATTTTCAGCTTACCTTTGTAGCACCTAACTTCCCCTTTTTTCCAGCAGACTAGACGCAAAACAAAAGAGTCAAAATTTAAGTGAAAACAAACTATGGTAGTAAACGAAAATCAAAACCAGATGGCCTCTCAAGACAGCTGCCCGGCATTTAAATTCACCTTTCCGACGGTTAACACACGTGTCAAAAATACAAGATCAAATTACAATTCGGACAATCAAATGGTAGGACATAGTATTGTATATGTAAAATGGTGGCATAGAAAGATGCTCTTGGAGCATTTGTAAATCTTATTTTAGAAATCCAGAAAGACTAATTATAAAGGCAGAAAGCGTAAAACTGAATAAAAACCATTTTCAGTCAAATCATAGAAAGCTTGGATATGACATGCAATATGCAGATACAAGGTTATAGAAAAATAAAACATCTCTAACATTGTCACGAATATTACGAAAGCCATAACAAAGTGTTGATGAACTTGATATGCATTTATCAAAACAAGCGTAAGAAGACAAAGAGCATGCTAAAAATATATGATTGAAAACTTGCTCAGCGCATCTACAAGCACCAATTTCAGAGCTTGCTCTGTCACAAATGAATCGAGAACTAATCTCAGTATGCGTAGTCAACTCCACCAACTTTCCAAGTTCATGGTCTGTACTAGGAACGATTATGGGGTAAATAACTCCCTCGGTCACAAATTTTCAGATAAATAATTTGCGCATGCGCAGTCTGCTTGAGCTTGGCAGTCGACTTGACCAGCTGCCCATGTTCATGATCAAGGCAACGACCAACTGCAACCAATAGCACCGATTTTGAAGTAAATAGATTTAGTAACGATTTAATATAGAAGTCATCTGCGCATGCGCTTGGGCATGCGTAGTTCAATCGACTAATTGTTTATAGTCATTGCAACGACTAACTATATGTACTCGCACTTCATTTGCGGCAATTAACTCACCTGGTTGCAAATTATCAAAGAAATCATCTGGGCATGCGCAATAGTGACTTCAATAACACCACAACTTTCGTAAGCCTTTGAATTTATGTATATATATAAATCTAACACCTCATATGCAGTGGCTTAGGGGCCCACACTTCGGTGGCAACCGCACTCTCCCTGCGTACCCCGAGCAAAGCTTATCGCAGGTGATCTTGGGGTCTGATGGGCGGAAGCTTGCTATTGCATCTCCCAAGTAGGATAGCGTGGAGGGGCCGAAATCTCCTACCGAAACGTTAACATGCGGCGTTCTAGTGCCTTACGCTTAAGAAGGTATCGCCAAGCATGGACCGAAAACGGGGTTTTTTGCTTTCGAATTATATCTTTTCGTTTTATCTTATCTCAAAGATAAAATTACCCAAGCAATGTTTCAATTAACTTCTTCTGACACTTATAATTTAAGACAACTTTCAACATGTTTTATACAATTTTTATTGGTTTATATCTTTCTGATTTAACTCTCTCATGTATCACGAGCAAACCATCCAAGGGCTTCATGGCAAACAAGGATCTTGACAAGGATTATCTGGTTCCCTTAATTAACATGCAACGCTCTAGTGCTCAACTATCTCGGGGTATCGGGAGGGATGGACCGAAAACTGGATTTTTTGTTTTTAAAATTCGTTTTTTTTTACAAGTTCTGGATATTCTTAAGTCACGCCGTAAAGGCCCGTAACAATTCTTACAAAAAAGTCATTAATGCGACAACATGCCAGCATTCAAGCTTTCCTTCGATCGTTATGCTTTCTTTCTAACCCAAAATTGCTAATATTTACTGTTATGCCATCTGCCTTTACAAATAATTGTTCTGAATAACTAGAATCAGATTCACAAATGCCCCCATTTTATTGCCACTATTCTACATAAACAATACTATGGCTGACCATTTCATTGTCGGAATTTTGTAATTTCATCTTGTATTTTTGACACGCGTGTTTACCGTCGGAAAGGTGAATTAAGCTATGACTAGCGGCCAATTTATTAAAAGTTTTATTTATGGCCATCGTAAAAAAACAGAGTGCTAAAAAAAAGGTACGCACCTTCTTGCCAGTTTTTCTTCCTCCAATAGTAGATGAACGTGTTTCTATTGAAATCAGATATGTAAAAATAGTCAATGCACTCTGGTCAATGCACACATTAAACAAAAAGGTTAATGCTGGAATAATACGCGAAAATTAAAAACTAGATGTCGGATAAATATACACGGCGTTGAATGTATACCTTGATGTTTTGGAGGTGATACAACGTCTTCCTCAACTTTTCCTATGCTACCTACAAAACCATAACTTATTCTTAGAAAACTGTAAAAACATAACTTATTCTTAGAAAACTGTAAAACCATAACTTATTCTTAGAAAACTGTAAAACCATAACTTATTCTTAGAAAACTGTAAAACCATAACTTATTCTTAGAAAACTGTAAAACCATAACTTATTCTTAGAAAACTGTAAAACCATAACTTATTAGAAAACTGTAAAACCATAACTTATTCTTAGAAAACTGTAAAACCATAACTTATTCTTAGAAAACTGTAAAACCATAACTTATTTTTAATCATGAAATATATGTATAGATAAAGTATCATGACTTCAAAACCTGTCACATCCTGTTCTACAAGTGGTGCAGCAAATTCATTGGCTACTTTAGTGGTTCCATTGGCTACTTTAGTGGTTCCATTGGCTACTTCAGTAAGTCCATTGCCTGCTGTAGGTTCAGATGGTGTGACATCTGTTGATGAAGTTGTCATTTCATGAAAAAAATCAACATCTTTATTCTCTGGTGATTGAATACTATCGTGGGAAGATGAGTCAATGAGAACCTGAAAATATACAAAATAAAAAATAGTTACATAGTGCGTACATGTGGGTAGCATGAAGCGTACATGTGGGTAGCATGAAGCGTACATGTGGGTAGCATGAAGCATACATGTGGGTAGCATGAAGCGTACATGTGGGTAGCATGAATTGACAGTTGACACCCTTGCAAATGAACACAATAAAATAAAATGAAAGAATTGATGAAAATAGTTCATATAACATCAAATATATTAAATATAATAAGCATCCAAATATAAACCTAAAACTAAACCTAGAAAATATAATTTCAAGCGACCCTTTAGTTATATATTTACTTTGATTTTTTGAAACAGAGCTTTTCTTTTTGAAACAGGGAGTAAGGAGTTTTTCAAAAAAATTTCATTTAGTAATTGGGGAAGTCCATAGATCAACTGATAAATGTAAGGTAATGTGCTTCTCAAAATTTTTAGATATGCTTTTATGGCTTTGAAGGATGCTACCCACAAAAACCAATGATCAAAAACAAGTTATGACATCATCCAGATTTTTTGTCATTTGTTTGTACAACAATTATATACTAAGAAATATAAAGTATGATTAGTTGAAGCAAAGAACATTAAAATGAAAGAGTCTATCTACATCAAGTTACAACATCAAATCCCTTTTCTTATTTGTTATTTGTGCCATCATTTGAGGTCATAACCATACTGGTCAATGGTACAAGTTATAAAGCAAATGAAAAAAAAAATATCATATTTAAATTTCTACTATCAGTCTGTATAATAAAACATTTTGCTTTATCTCAAAAACATTCCTTAACATTTCACTTCAGGAGATGTTTTTGTAATCTAGTGAAAGATTTCCTATACTAATCTTTAAATATATTTATTCATTTACTGATATATATTGTTATAATACATATACCTGTGATCCATATTGCTGTAGTATGTATACCTGTGATCCATATTGTTATATAATATGTATACCTGTGATCCATATTGTTATATAATATGTATACCTGTGATCCATATTGTTATATAATATGTATACCTGTGATCCATATTGTTATATAATATGTATACCTGTGATCCATATTGTTATAAAATGTATACCTGTGATCCATATTGTTTGTGAGCTTTCTGAGCTAGAGATGATAACTTCTCGCGATACATGTTTGCCACTCGACTGCATAAATACACACACAATTTGAAATGAACTGTTGTTTCAGAGGAAGTATGAAAAAGTTTGTAAAAGCATATAAACCTGTTATATTTTGCTTTTGCATCATTTGTGTTTAAATTGTGCTGTCGGAAGAAAGCCTTCTAACAAAACAAATAACAAATATATAAATATAAGATTTTTTAAGGAACTAGATTACTCTGAGATAAATGGTTTGAAACTTACTGCCTTCGCATTTCCACCACATTGCATTTGCCTAAGTTGAATCCAAGTCCAATTTGTGTCCAACTGAGTTGAACTAGACAATGTAAATTTTATAGGATGTTTCACATACCAATACAAAAGTTTAAATTTTCAGTGATGAATGACACATTTTAGCAAAAATAATAATTTTATTTAAAATATAATTTCAATAATGATAAACATGGCAACATTTTGAAAAGAAAAGTTTGAAGCAACGATGAATAAAACTTCAAAGAATCAAAAGTTGCTGTGACTTTTTTGGGGCAATTTAAAGGCCCCAGCTTCGAGTTTCTGAAGCAGTTTCAGTGCCCCCCACATAAATCTGACAAATTTTATCAGCAGGCAATTAAAAGCAATTAAAAATTCTTGGTCATTTTAAATAGGAGCTTATCTAAAACCCGGGCCAATCCTTATTCAAGAATAACAGGTGTTGATCAGCTAAATGACCTAAATTATTATCTAAGTAAGTTAACCTTGTCTAATTTCTGTCAAATACATGTTAAAATGTTCTACTTCACGAAACATGAGGGAGAAATCATCCAGTCCTTCTAACTCATAATAAATCTCGAAATAATACACGCGGAAATCAAGCAATGACCATTTTTTTGTATGTTCATGAAGTCTTTAAACCGTTAACTCACCAAACAAAAGAAAGCATAATGAAATATAACAACAAAGTTTTTAAGCGGCAAACATCAGAAAATAGCATTTGCGGTAAGCATTGTGATCAAAACCATTTTAAAACTATAACAAACTAACCGAATTTAAATTATTCGATAATGATAATAAGTTGAAAACTACTTTACACAGTAAAAATCGACTTTTAATATCGTCAAGGTCCGTCCAGTCGTTTGTTCATTTAACTCGCTCAAATAAAACACAAAAACATAAGTCGAGAATCTCAAGTAAACTCCGAGAAAGATTATTTTATTTTTGATAACTTACCGTATAAAACTTAAATGAACGCCAAGAGATCGATGTACAGCAGAGCAATCAATACAAAGAAATACACCATAGGTCACACTTGCCCAAGTAGGGTTTTGATGACCACAATCAAAGCAGGTCTACAACGTTAAAACAGTTATGTTTTAAAAGATAAGCCAGAAAAATAAATTTTATATACCATAATTTCGCTTTCCGTTAAAAAAATCACTCACTCTGTTCGTTGCACAATGTTTTAATCGTTTAAAAACCAGTTGAATATCTTTTGCTGTTGGTTTATCGGCGGCCATCTTTAACTTGACGATTGTGCTACGTCATCACTCATTGAGAAATATTACTTCTCATCCTTTAGAATAATCTGGCGTTTTAGAGGGATGCGCGTTGTCTACGTGTTAATACTCCTTGACTCTTCGTTAAATAAAATTAAATAATGGAATGTGACGTGGATGAGGGTTTCATAAAATAGAATCAAATTAATTTCCGTTTCCATGTTTCGCACAAAAAACAGTGATATATATAATGCATTATTATCATTCTGTTTATTATAGTACTTCAATTTACAGCTTTATTAATTCTAATTTTCATTAAGTTTAAAGTGAATTCTAATTACAACTAATTGACAATCTACAACATTAAATGAATAGCCAGCAACTCATTAGTCCATTTCTTGACGTTTCTTTGAGCGCAAACCAAAGAGACAACCTCGTTTCAAACAATTTTTCATGCCGATCAACTCTTCAGCCAGCCTCCCTGCACAAAGTTAAGTCTAATTTACTAAACGTACATACGACGTAATGTTAAAAATATAACAGTTTTTGAAAGAGATGATAGTTGCTCAAGTTTTTGTTCAGGATTCTGTGTACCTTTGTTAAGAATACCTTTCTTCTGATTTTTTTCTAATTCGTCACGTCTACCCCATCTTAATGATTGCGAAACAGTTTGCTCTGCTACCAAGCATGTCATTACAACCACAGTTAAAAAAAACATCGAAATCTTTTTATAACTTGACATGATGAACCTGAAAAACAGATTTTCTATCAAACATGCGGGATTTGCAAAAAATGAAACTTTCATGATATCAATGCTTACCTCAAACTCTAACTCCAAATGTTCACAAATGTTCAAAAAGTCCTTACGGGAAAGAAAATTTTAATGATTTGAAATGATTAAATCGGCCGATATTTATAGTTTCGTCCGCTGTCAAGATAGTACACAAAACATTAGTGGGCAATTGTGTCTAATTAAATGCGGCCATATTGGGCCATATATACTACATTAAATTATCATTACAAACATTCACGCAGAAAATTTTCTTAATAATATTTCTTAATATGTAAAAGATTACTGTTATCAACACACGTCCAGCAACTATAGAGAAATATGTAAAACTAAAGTAAGAGGTACTAAAACTGTTATAGAATTGGGAAAATGCAAATAAGATAGAGAGTGTTTTTGTCGGTTTGCTTGTTAGAATAAAATTCGCAGCAGCTGCTCCCTGCTTTGAAAAGTAAACATGACCATTAAGAATGAGCATAATTGTGTCTATATTCATAATTAAATACGGCTGTGAAGTAATTCCGACAAAGCAATGCTGAAATGAAAAAGATGCTGCTAGAGTTGCGAGAAAACTGCTACTTGAAAAAGGTTGTGTTCTGTTGCAATGATGGTTGGAAGATATTATATAAATATATAATGTCAGCCTTTATGATATATCTTCGCAGAGAGAAAATGATATTTGATATAAATGTCGAGCGAGCAGTAAAAATTACAAATCTAGCCAACAGCAGAGTAGAAAGCAACGGCCGGTGGATCTAGAGTTAGTCACAAACGTTCAATAGTTAAAATTTTATTCTTTACAGGAATTCAAATCCAATAGCATTGTTATGAAGGTATGCTTATTTTAACAATGAGTAGCTGTAACATTTTAATGCTAGATCCGTCACTCATTGGTAGAAAACACGAACTTTCACGACCAATGATGTTTGTTCAAACAATGAATTTTGGTCTGCGAGAACACAAGTATTAATATGAATTTCTATTTACTATCACGAAAACTTGAATAATTTGATATATTTTCAATTTCATGTTTATAGAGTCCAAAAATGCTCATTTAAAAGTTGGAATACGTGAAACACAAAATCCAAAAGCATGATTCCCCAAAAATAATCTGACGCATTTGGGAAGAGAGCTATTGTGATTTTTCTCGCCATAAATTTCGCATGTGGAATCAGGGATTAACATGGATGAAGAAGTTATGGCGAACATGGTGTATCACCGCAAATCCTTTACCAAACTAATCCAAAAGGACGTTTGACTCGTTAATCGTTTGTTAATATCTTCTAGAGCGTCTTTAAAATTGAACCGTGGATTAAGATAACACAAATCTGGATTATCTTCTACCTTTGATTGTTCAGATAAACGCACGTTGTTGCCTTTGTATGTGCTGTAGTGTTTCGTTGGGGCAACCAAATGGTTGCTTGGCGACTTTCGTTTGTGGCGTCGTTTCATCTGTGGCTTATGTAAAGTAGTTCGAGTGACGTAATCCTTAGAAAAGAAATCCGTGTTCGATTTATAACATAAAATGAAAGATATCTCGATATTACGACTTTCTAAAAATAAATATATACCTGTTTGGCAGGAATTGTTTTCGCTTGTTTTAACCTCGGTCGACGAGGTTTAGCGTGATCTTGTAAAATTCTTTTGATTTCCAGTCGACTGTAGAGTTCTTCTCTGTACCCTGCATGCAACCATTACAAAAAACATCACTGATGGTTTTCTTACAAATCGAATCCCCATATCATCCTTAACATACCCGAATATCTCTTTCCTTCCAAAGACTTGATGTCGGACAAGACGTGACCACAGATGCACGATTCACTCGATATTGGCATCTATAAGCAAAGGTACGGCGAAAATTTATAAAACAGGCTTTACTATGGACAAAAAGAGTGTCATACCTCGCGATTACATGAAATACATTGTTTCGTCAAATTTTGTAAATCGGAATGATTCAATTTTGCATCAAGATCCATGGACATCTTCTTCTAAAACACAATTTCCCCTCTGAAAACGAAAACACAAACAGTAGGAATGTTATTTCGAAACAAATAAACTTCAAACAAAGACATTTTCATCGAAGACATTTTCCTCTAGTACAACGCCAATTCGACAGTTTCTTTTTCTACAATTAGACGGTTAAGATTACACTTTAAAAAGGAGCAATGAAATCTTGAACTTACCGAACGCACGTCAAAATACAATTGCTGCTACGATTACACTCATATATAGTCCGATTGAGTTGCGACAAGTTTATTGAACGACACGTCCACATGTAATTTAACGAACGAGCTACGTGACCCGATATTTATACTTGGTCATAACAATAACGAGTGGGATTATATTCGACTAATAGTTATGTCAGCTAAAACGCTTTAACAATGTAGGTGTTAAGGTTAAAAGATCGACTGGAATCTAGAATAATCGATGAAAATGTCGGCCATTTGTTGTACATCGCATTTTTAAAAGCATACGTCATGAGATTTTCATAAGACGTCATTGAGTTACTCTCCCACCGCGAGGCAAAGAAAGGGTAAACCATTCGTTACTTTTTACCAAAGGCATGACGATTTATGGAAGTTTTTAAGAATTTTAGAGTAATCATGTTTATCGAATTGATCAGTTGGGTTTTGTCATGCGTCAAAGCGTTGTTTAAAAGGCAAAAAATCAAATAGCTATATTTCTTGAAAAAAAACGCGAAAAAGTTCTTTATTAGCCAGAGTAAACAGCATGCTCCATAAAACCAAGCCAGAACTGTAATGTTCGACATGCATGTTTCTAATGTATGAAATTATAGACTACAAATGGTTAATCCCGCCTATGATTGATGTCATCAAGGAGATAAAAAGATGTAAAATCTCATAAAATACATTCATCAAAGAAATGATGTTATTATATATTTAAGGATTTACATATTTGAACATATCATTTAGAATGTTTGTTTGATAGCCTGTTTAACAAAAAAATACAACAAAACTCGATCAAAGCATGGCAAATATATCATATGAATATGGCTGCCTTTCGGAAGGAACAAATAAAGAAGAAATAATATGTTTTGTGCCTTACTAAAACTGAAACCGCTACATCGTTTACAGCTTACAGACTGTACCGTTCCTAATATGTATTAAAAATTTAAAAATTAATGCATTCGTAATTATTGCTAAAGATTATTTTCGCATGCAATTCTCGCGATGGGATGCTACTTTCATTTTTAGCTATAAACACAAAAAGGTGCGGCGAACAGCACGAGATTATTCATCCATCGTTTAAATCGATTTACAGGAACAACAGTAAAGATTATGTCAAGACATAAAAAACCTTAATCAGTCAAAAAACGTAGCTACGATACATTAAAGAAAAGCAAGAGTCATAAAATCGACAAAACGACTATTGTCTGGCAAAAAACCCGATTGCGCATGGGAGGGTCGTCAAACTAAACTAAATATTTCTAACAACATTCCAATTATAAATATATTTACACTTATAAAGACATGCTTATTCACAAACCTTTTAAGGTATGAAACCAGAATTTTCCAATTAAACCAAAACAGCTTTGTGAAATACAGGTTTAAACATGTATACAGATTGTTACAAAGAATACATAACTAAACTAAGATATACTGTAAGTGTAAATAATGAAACTGTAGGTTTACAATACGTACATAGTCGTTAAGTCAGTCTGAACATACACGTGCAACACCATATATGTCAAGTATCTAACTGGTGTTCTCGATGACCGATTAATGAATAAGCCACATGCACTACCAGTAAAAATATATTATAAATAACTCGCTTTTATGAACCTCAGGTAGTCATAATGAATGAAATGCAGTAAAACGCAACTTCATACACAAACATTCAAATATCAAGCACTTCACCATCAATTCACGGATCAACAGTGTAACTATGTATATAGGTCTACAGCTAAATGAGGTCAATTATAACAGACGTAAGAGTTCAACAGTTGAAAAATAAACTACCTTTAATATGTGCCTTTTGTCTCACTGTTCCCGACTTCCTACAAGCGAAAAGCGCTTCTCTAAAGTTAAATTCTCGTAGACACGTATTCAGACCTGTCCCCCCCTCACGATCGCACGCTGAGACATATAGAGAAGTGCACATTAGTGATTATGGCCTTCAGAGCGGATTTCCGTCGTAAAGACTTATTCAAAAGAAATTACATTCCTTATTTGCACTCAAAGAAAACCGTACGCCCTCCCTACACACCAAAGACTGTGTGCAAATGAAAACTTCTCATAATAAATACGATGAGTGAAATGTATAACAATATTTCATGATAAATCTATAGCAACCACACACACACTATATCCTAAATTTTCGATTCCATTCCCGAAATTTGCGAGGAGAATATATAATTATATACAGGCTAAGAGTGATGGAATCCTCATGCTTGTTGTTTTCAACTTGGTTTTCAATATCAACTTTAAAACTATACAAAAAGTGTGTATTTATAGGAAAAGGCAAAATCAACTTAATTATGTAGAGGCTCAAATTGAATCCAATTACGAAGCGGTTAAAGTTAAGTTCCCATGTTATAGATGTTGACATCCCAAAACATCCAAGTGGTAATAATGAAGCCCTAAAATAAATACCCAGTAGCAAAATAACATCCTCTAAACGATCCCTTATTTTATACATATCCTTAATGTATACATAACCACAGAAAATATGGCTAAGAGATAAGTTCATTGTCGTTGATAAAAATAGCTGTATTGCCAGTTCACGCGCTTCAAAACTAATTCACAATGAAATGAACAAAATAAATCGTAGCTATATGAACTATGAAAGTAAACTTGAAACATAAGAACAGGCAGTTTAGCTCGTTTTAATGCAAGAGAGTTCTTGTAAGTCAAAGAAACTGCTCGGTACTCAACTATACGAAAAAATGCAAATTGGAGTTTTCACGAAACAGTGTATGTTGTATAAAATATTGAATAAACGCTCCAGGAGAAATAGTATTTTCAGTTCTCAGCAGAAAAAAATACTCCCGTCGCCATACCAACATCAGACGTGAAGGGAGAGATTGCCAAGACGGGATAAATAGTTCATATATATCAGTGTTTATACACATATATAAGTAATCTTGTCATAATAATTTATTCTTGAACAATTTTGTTCAATTCATCGCATAATAAATTCACGGAAACATGGCTATGGATAGTGCAGAAGATAAAAAAAGATAACACAAAGCAACATGAAGTAATTTTTCTTAACTCCATTATAAATATTTTATATGCGTGACACGTACATATAAAGCAATATGGCAACAAAACATCTTCTTTATACTTCAAAACTTTGCAATTTGCATTGCATCCTTCCCGACCGTTATGTAAAACGAGGGCCAGCATTAGAACATATATTTTACAGTCAAACAAACTGTTTTTGTTTTGTCTACTCGCATTTCAAAACGACGCGATGAACAATCAAAAATTTTATAGAAATAATCAGTTTTCTGTCGCGTCGAAGACTATATAAGGCAGACCATTTTTACATTTGACAACGCAATCCTAAGTTGGCTATAAACCCACTCTTTACGCACGTCACAGGCAATGTGCTTGATTTGGTTGACGTGCAAATGGTGATTACAAAAAAAAAATCATTTCAATATTTGTGCGCCCAAAAAATTCTGAAGAATTGGGTCAAGAATTCGTTATGTCGTAAAGATCAACTTTTTATTTGGTATTTCTACAATGAGTAAGATTACATACCGCGTTACGTTTCAGGATTTGCCTCATTTCTTTTTCTAATGTCATTAAGCCCACACAACCCAACTATAACATTGGAATCATTACATTTTCAGAGAACTAAAGTCAGCCCGCAACGATGTGAACTTCCCGCTACATATAAACATCATCGCTCGTAAATATTCTTATATAGGGAAAACACATCGCCTTATTACTTACTTAACGCTTTTTTTCGTTGAGTTTCTATTAAAATACTTCCCAATGCTTAGCGATGATGACGTTGCCGAACGACCTAACCCATTTTATTTGTCTTTACACGTTCATGGCTGGTAAGTACGATTGATAATCTCCGAAATTTATTTCCCAGAGCACACAGTATAATTACTAAACGCTATTGCTGCAGTTTATAGAAAACACGACTACGCAGCTAATATATACATCTACAATGAGAAATTCGATCGCGTTTTTAGGAGTTCATTGAACAGTGAAAGAATCGCCTTCTAGCATTTTAATGGCTCCAATAACCTCTCTAAATGTCTATGACAACATCAAGCATAAAGATCTACGTTATATATTACTTACTGCGGGTATTTTTTTTCTATATATTCACAGGAAATTATCTTACTTTATCGATACTAAAGAACGTGCATATCTTGTCGAAATACTTATAATCTTACCAAGTCTGTCTCAGCAATACGCCTTGTATTCACGATCTAAACAATCTCTTGTGTTTGTGGTGTCGTCATGATTTTGTCTTTGAGCGCGGTACTTATATATCGAGAATACAGCGAACGTGGGCAAAAATCGTGGGCAGCGCGGGTTTAAAACGTTTCAAAGAGATAAAGAGGCGAGAAGACGCGGCGAGGAATATGTATGAGAACGATCATATGACATTTCTTGACCTTACGTGTTGCAATATTCTAGTATTTTTACGGCACATGGTTTATAAGATGCACTTAATTTCTACTTACATAATTGCAAACAGTCCTTCTATGAAGCAATACAGGTGGTGCGGGCAAATATTTGCTAGACACAGTTGAAACTCAAACATATACATAAAATTCAAATTCTACCTAAGCAAACGTGACAATTTGCTCACAAAATATACGTATTTGTAAAAGCACAAGAGGAACAAACAAATACTTGTAAAAATCAGACGACAGACACTGTTTGCAAGAAAAAACTCCCAACTTCTATCTTATCTTATACTACGGGCAAGTATAGATCGTTTTAAGTTTAACAAACAGTATAAACTAATATCTGCTATTTGGGCAATAATCACATCTTTTTTCACACAACAATCAAAGCACACATTCATAAGATAAAAATCCATTGTAGACAAATGCGTTTTTAGCTCAATAAAGCTTTTCTTTTCCTAGTTCCTTATTTCTGGATTATCATAAGTGTATACGTACCTAAGCATGGGAATAACCGAAGGATGACATCAAACTAAAGAAGATGTGATAAACTACGACAAGTCTGTGACGGTGATTAAAAAGAACACAAGGCGGTTTATCGTTCAAGACCAGTCAACTATATGCAAATTTTACATGACTTAGCAAAAATCTTTCAACAAAAATCTCATCATGTCGCATTCCGTTTGCTGTGCACGTGGCACGCGCCTGGTCAAGACCGGTTCTGGTGAAGACCGGTTCTGGTCAAGACCTGGTCCTGGTCAAGACCGGTTCTGGTCAAGACCTGGTTCTGGTGAAGACCGGTTCTGGTCAAGACCCGGTTCTGGTCAAGACCGGTTCTGGTCAAGGCCTGGTCTATCAGTTCGCAAAAGATAGGTCTTTTGATATTAAGTAACAAAAGGTTAACCATCAAGCGTTACATCAGAAAAGTTCCGATGAGATCCATCTCACGTAAGAAAATTTAACGAAACCGACTTCAAAAAAAAAATTGAAAGAAAACTATTTGAAAATAACCGGCAATGAAGTCAACCTCAATGACGTTTCGCGATTGCAAAGTGTCTTCAAGACTTTCGCCATAGCGCATTAATACTTGGGTTATTCAAAGAGATGTCGTCTTAAGTACAGTCGAGAATTCTCAAGTAAAAATCAACATGGAAATTGAAAAGAATGATTCGTGTCTGCGTGCCCAAACTCTACCTCAACTATTTCTTAACAACTGGAGATGGGAAGTTATAAGAAAAAGCATGCAAGCCAAAAAGTCTACAGGCTATAATATAGGAGATTGAGATAATATATCAAATCAAGTGCCATCAGCACTTGGTTTAAATACGAATTCTACTCAAAATAAAAGTGATTCTAACACTTTTGTTTAAAACACTTTGTAGAGAAAGAGCTTGCTCAGAAACTCAAGTTCATTGTAAATAATGAACGTCTGTGAAATGAGAAACCCCGATGCATTAATGCTGTTTCACCTTTCTTCAAAAATGGCAAAAGTTAATTTTCGATTTTAAGATTGTGACAAGGTCTTCCGAACGTCAAAATACTAGACAAACTTTTTTCTCATTTTTGTTGAAGCAAATTGAACGTGTTTTCCTTTGACTACGAAGCAAATGATATGCATACATCCGAAAATAATTACGAACGCATGGTAAATAAATCATTACGAAAAAACTCGTCCATTTGAGAGGTGCATCTTTATATTTCCTCATTTATTACACGCCTCGTTATTCAACCTTCAAATTATCACAGAATGTTTTTTCGACACAATTTTGTTCATCACTTCAAACTTTGTTTGTTAAGAGCGATATGTTCTAGATGAGATACGTCTACAGGCCCAAAAAAGTGTTCATTCAAAAATATGCAAATACATTGACCATACGTGGCAACAATGTGCAACAACACGATCATAGAAATCAGTAAAATTTTCTCCCAAGTGGGTATGCTAAGAGATTTTACACAATTAAAGTGCATAATTAAACCCTAACAAGTATAGGTCATTATTCCAAAGCCATCATCAGAGATTATACATAATATAAATCCTCATATTATGTATAGTATAGGTCATTATTGGACGTTATTTATGAAACTTTTATAATGCTTTCTTTGTTGGAATATATAAGAAAACAAAACCGAACTATCAGAGCTGTTGGGCTACTTGAACATCACAATCAAACATTGTATTCTTAGCCATTCAAAAGTGATTTTGACTAAGCCTTTCTTTGAGCTCTAATTGATCGAGATGTACCAAAGTAGGCAGGTTAAACGAGCTCATGATTACACTGAAGAAATTCGTATGATTAAAACATATCATTAAAAAAAACGCATCACACACAAATAATATAAAATACACACAATAAACTTACATGAACTTCACAATTGCTGCATTCTACTTCTCAACTTGAACGTGTATTTGAAATCGTCATATTTCACGTCCTACGCGGCTTGCCAAAACAGCTGTATATGACACTGGGCCACGGCTATTCACTGCTATAAGTTGGTTTGAGGAAGTTTGAGAACAAAAGATCATAGAATATATTAAGAAATTATACGCGGAAATTCTTCGCATGTATTTACACAAGCGTATTAAGGTCTCGACAATTGAGGACATACAACACATACGTAATAAGAACTCTACAATAAAGCGTTCTTTTTATAGAAGTCCAACACATCCTTCATAATTCAAACATCCTTTCTTTCAACAATGATTTTCTAAACATCTTAAAACAGCGTTCAACAAACACCAAGCTCTTATTTTGCAACAATATTACAAAACACGAGGTTCAAGAAATACACGACTTTTCAAATTGTTAGTAAAATTTCACAATTAAAAACAGTTTTCGATACAGCGGAATAAGAAGAGAGGACAGTACATAATAGCTGGGAAACGAAACTAAAAAATGCGAATTTAATATTCATATGACGAAGCTAACCGAATCGCTTTGTAAACGATCATTTTCTCTTACCTTTTTCTTGCGAATGTCAGAGTTAGGACGTCGATAGTAATAGTTAAAAAAGAATGACAAAAATCTGCGGCGGAAATACTTTAAGTAACGACGCAAACATCTCAAACAAAAGAAAAAATAAACAAAAAAAGGCTTGCTTAAACACATTCATCCAAGACTTTCTTCACAGTTTTATAATGTCAATATTCTAACGATAAATTCGTGTCAATGAAAATATTTCCTTGCAGTTTTTGGCATTGTTCGAAATTGCTACTCTGCATTCCAATTCAGAAGTGAGCCCTAGGCTTTACTCTGGCTCTAAAGTAATGCGCGCAAGCAACAGTACAGGGTTTCAGGTTATGGCGTTCAACTATTTTCACGATGGTTGGGCGAAACAGAGGGAGGAACCCATTTTGTTCGTACTATGTACCAAGATTACGAAGGGTAATGCATTTTAGTAAAGAGCAAAAATGTTTACAACATTGTAAGGTCAAATATATATTGAAGGAAACTGAAGTCAAAATTTTTCTCCGCTGTGAACACTTAAACATGGCTTTTTTAAGTAGAAAACAGCAAAAACGCAGAAAAATAATTATTAAAGCTACAAAACAAAAATATTCTTCTACCATTGCTTTTTAGTGAGTAAAACTGCTGGATGTCTCTTTTGATAAACAAAAACTCTTAGTTCACCTTTTGCAAATTCCTAACACTATCTTCTGACAATTGCATTCTTCAAATTGTTTTTTAATTTTAATTGACAATTTATAGACATTATACAGATAGTAATATTTAAAAATATGGCACATATAGACAGCTACTTTAATCCAATATAATGTGGTGCACACAGTACACAGTTGTAACATTAAAACACAATAATGTAGAGTATATAAATATTTTTGAAGTACATTATTGCACACAATGTAAGATTTCCTACAAAAATCTTTCTAACTTTTATAACATTCCAACTACACATACAAGGGGGGCGTTCATGGTTAATGCTTTCAATATGCAATGGCTACTCTTAAGGCGAATGTTAGTTAAGTTTAAGTCACTTTTTAGGTATAGCAAACACAGTATATTTGGTAACACAAAAAAAATTGTTCAACTTTTGCAGTATTATATATTATTTGACTTTTAAAAGGAATGAATTTGGCATAAAAATATTTGTCTTGCAAATTGATTGCAATGTATTTGTCTTGCGGATTGATTGCAATGTTGAAATTCAAAACAGGTATTGTAAGCAAACTATGTGATTGAAGAATTTAGGACTACATATTATAGATACTTGTGTAATCACAAAAGCTTCATAGTAATTATAGAATGGCGTTCCACATTCCAGATTATTGCTGACAATCTTGTTGTCACTGCGTTTTATAATTGTGCCGAATATTTGAAGTACCTGCAAGTCAGAGCCTAACTCTAACACTATTCCAAACAGTAACCTAGGCTGATTATTGTTGGCAGTCTTAATGGGAGGTATTCTATAACTGTGCCTATAAAGCAGCACAGAAGTAATGGGAATTTAGTCTTTTAATAACACAGAGTCCATCGCAAAATGACCATAGTAATCTCCATGTAAAATGAGAGAACACCTGTTTTGCCTACAGAAGGCTCGTTGGAAAGTCTTGCACAACGTAACTTTAAAAATCTCAGACAAATACTAAATGGAATTTCAAATGGGCATTATCATCACACCACCATAGTGATGATGCTTGAGCTCTTTAGTTTCAGAGTTTCGTTTAAAATAGTGTCGCTACAGAATATTCAACTGATTGAAGATAATGTTAGAAAAGAAGCCCCAAAGACGCTCCCAAAACGATTACATTTCCTTTACTGCAAGAAATCCGGTTGCTTCCCATTAGTTACACTGAAGAAGTGAATGCTAAAGTATAAAATTTACTCACCGATAAAGCTTTAAGTTCTCCTCCAGGTACGACAATGAAACAAAACTTTCAAAGACAACAACGTGACACAACAAGATGGCGCCTGGCCAAGAAACGCTAAATATAACGATAAAAGTGCGATAACTTTTCCAGGAATTTTTTCCCCGGAAAATGTTGATACTCTAGTGTACTCGAGAAATATACGTGATTTATTAAAAATAGTTTCAACAAAATTTGATCTAAATTTGTGAATATACATATTTAGTTTCTTAGCCTTGTTTTCATATCGAAGTCGCATTACAAGAACAAAATGTTTACGACCATATGGAAACGAAGCTTCATGAAAGTATAGGTTGTTCTTATGAGCTGGCCGTAATGTTCATCTACGAAGGCAAAGATAAATTGGGTAAAGTAAAAAAACAAAACAAATGAAGCTTTAGTAAATATGACATAGCCGACATTACAGACTTTGGTGAAGGTATCATTAGTTCTGTCCTTCCATTTAAATGTACATGTTTAGGGGCGGATCCAGAATTTCATCTTGGGAGGGCTAGAGTGAAATATTGAAAAACGAACTATCAAATTATTCAAGCTCAATGGGGATATATCTTACAGCTCCCCCCTGCATTTTCCCCTGACGAACTATATATCAGTGTTAGGCTGTCAGCAATCAACGTAAATTACATTCCTGTTTCAAAATCATTTTCTACAATTTTGAAGTACGAGTTTGTCCATAATGAATGCAGAAAAAAAGACTAGGTAGAACGTCTCCCATTACCTGGAAGAACTCGTTCACACAATCGAGCTTTTTAAACAATGGGTAAAAAAAGTCCAGGAGAAAACGACGACTCTTCGTACGAGGTGATAGAGCAAACTGTATTTCCAGTTCACGTCAATTTATGTCAATGTCACAAAAGTATTTCTTTTACAAGCCACGTGACCACAGAATAACGTACGTGCTCTTCGATGTGATTCATCACATCATTCGTTGTCTATTACTTTCGCCTTTTTGAAGTATCACAAAGTACTTGGAAAAACAATGGAAAGGCAGACGCCAATGATACTTATGAAGTTTTGCGAAGCATAAGAAATTTCAATCAGCGAAGAGCTTACAGAATCGTTTAACTCTCCACCAAGGAAGCACCAGCACAAACTTAGGCAACACAGTTTAACCAACCGTGGTTAACTTTGACTAAATTTTTTGCACAAACATCACAAACAGTGCGTTCTATTCTGCGGACATGTTGATGCAAATATAGACATATTTACCAACATTCATAAGTTGAACTGATATGGCACAATGGGCGTAACCACGAGGGAGTAAGGGGGGAAATTTCACATGACAAATTGACAGCCACAAGTTTCTTTTTTTTGTTTGGGGCGCCCAAAGTGATTTATCTACCATTTTCATAAATCCTGCCTGCGCTTCAGCGCGGAAATATGAGTAAGCGTTTACAATAATTCATTAAAGATGAGAAAAGGTCTTTAACTTTTTATCCTTGTTCTGTTTGACAATAAAGATAGTTTACGTAATGAAAATTACCATAAAACACGTGAACGTGATGCATTTCAAATTTATTCAGCATAAAAATGCAAATGACTCGAAACAGTTTTCAATATTAGTGTTCAAATTTCACATGACAAATTGACAGCCACAAGTTTCTTTTTTTGTTTGGCGCGCCCAAAGTGATTTATCTACCATTTTCATAAATCCTGCCTGCGCTTCAGCGCGGAAATATGGGTAAGCTTTTACAATAATTCATTAAAGATGAGAAAAGGTCTTTAACTTTTTATCCTTGTTCTGTTTGACAATAAAGATAGTTTACGTAATGAAAATTACCATAAAACACGTGAACGTGATGCATTTCAAATTTATTCAGCATAAAAATGCAAATGACTCGAAACAGTTTTCAATATTAGTGTTCAAACAATATCCTGTGACAAAGAACAGAGAATTAACGGTGTTCCATCCAAGCGTGTCGAGACCCAGTACGAAAAGCATTCAAAATAAAAGCGGCGTTTAATATGGGAAGGTGACAGCGTTGTACCAACAGAAATGACCAATCGTTATGTTTTTAGGAACCGTAGACTCAGATCTAGGGACGAATAAAGAAGGTAAAACTTTTGTTCGGACATTGGCGTGTTAAACACGTATTTGTTTGTTGAAGTTCGAATAAAGTGAACAAACTTTTAAGTGTTCGTCCATCATTTAGGTCGAAGTTATCATATATTTTATATAATAAATTTAGTGGGAAATGAAAGCAATGGTTGTTAGCAAGTGGCTTGCGTTGTTTCTATATGGACGCATCTCGCTAAATACAAGCGTTGAAACAAAATTCTCGATAATGAATCGTAAGTCTAATCCGTTAGACTTTGTAGTGTTGTTGATATAAATATGGTCGTGTCGTGTATTAAGTTGTTTACAGCTGTTTCAAATCGGAAATTTTTTGCGGAAAATAATATTGATCATATATCTTTTAAATATGATGTCATTACCATCCGGATAGGAACACAAGTAGGGTTCGTGGCTTGTATTTATCAAATCTATATTTTTATAAGCTGAAACATGAATCCTGAAGGTATTTTCAAAAGGTTTCTCATCACTTTCCAAACGCAAATACTCGATTTAAAGCATAAAGCCAGTAATGACTTGTGGAAAGAAGTAGATCCATGGTAGTTTTAAGGTTTCCGAACATTGACTTTGAGAACACAGCTTGATCGGTTTTAAGAAATTTTCCCAGAGATTTTGATTTTATACAAAACATACGCGCGAACGCTGATGGAATTTTGCTAGAGTTCAATTTAAAAAACTTGCTGATCAACTAACATGCAACGTTTGGAACATTTTTGATGTTGCTTAATAATATGAAAGTTGTCGTAAAACAATCTTAATGAGTCGAATTCACATTGAATATTTTTTATTTCCATTCAAGTCAAGTGAAACATGGATTGTGTGAAACTATTTCGACAAGACGAAAATGTACATTTATATATTTACACTGGCCAGTGTTTGGTATACGAATTCACAATTAACAAAGAAATTGAACTATTAATACCTAAATACTCTCCAATTAATCTTACGAGAATTACATTTGTAAGATTTAGCATTTTAAGGATTTGATTTCAGCTGTTGTATTTGTTTACACAAGTAACCTCAACATTCAGTGTTGGACAAAATCGTTTTTTACCCATATTTATGTACAATAACTTTCGCAGTATAAATCTACAAATTAAGTTTTAATTTATAAGGTATTTTCATCATTATTCTCGCCAGGGTAGCATAGAGTTCGAGTTCTTTGTTGACAATGTTGTCAAATTTCGTTTAAGTTTCTTTGATAACCTCTTTGTGTGATTTAATGAAGCATGATTAATTTGAATAATAACGATTTGGCCCGAAAAGTAATTCGTTTAATTTTTGCACTGTTTTGTTATCTGATTTAATAACGAAAAATATATTATTGCTTTACTCCAGTTAAGAGCCCAATAACGTTACTATGTCATAAAATCTCCTTGTACATTGATAAAGAACGGTAATTAAACATCTTCTTTAACTGCACATAATCGAAAATTTCACTCACAAAAATTAAAGGGAAAGGCACGAAGTTGTACTGCAACAGTTAACGTATATTTTATAATGAAACAGTACAGGACTGTAAGGAAATGAAAGGATTGATCTTTGTCTCGTCCTGAGGATAAAAATTACTTCCTCGTTAATTCGTTACCGTGGAAACGTTAAAATACGAATGGCATGCATTGTTTTCTCTCCGCCTGATGGTCACATGGAACGCATGTACGTTTAGAAATTTGTCTCCAAAAAACAATTCCTTCGTTTTAGGCAGTAGAATACTTGAAATAGAGCATTTAATCGTGCTATTGGCTAGCGCAGTGTCACTCGTCACTTTATTATCATTATGTGGATGGTGCAAGACACTTTTGGAGAAGGCAAAAGGAGACAACATCAATGCTAGGAATAACACAAGGCTGATCCTTGATCAACCAGCAATCTCACCAAAGAATAAAAGATCTTCGTTATTATCAAGCCCACTTTGTTCATCGTCCGAAGATAGTCTATCTAGGATATCATCCCCGGGCAACAAGCGAAGGACAATCCTTTTTCCAGCTCCCCCTGAAGTTGGAGTAGATGTGCTAGCAATACAACCTGACAAGAACTCCCCCCTTGACGTTATAATCCCACCTGAACCCGCTTTGCCAGATCCCACACGCAAGGAGTATTTAGGTCAGATATTTTTCTCGTTGAAATACGATGCACAGACTATGACTTTGGGCGTGAAAATTATGAAAGCGACAAAGTTACCGGCAAAAGATTTCAGCGGTACGAGCGATCCTTTCGTCAAGATCTTCTTGATGCCGGACAAGAAAAATAAATTGGAAACGAGAGTCAAAAGAAAGAATCTCAATCCAGTTTGGAACGAGTACTTTATGTTTGAAGGTTTTCCCTACAATAAATTAATGCAAAGGACATTGTGTTTGCAAGTGTTAGACTACGATCGTTTCTCCAGAAATGACCCTATAGGAAACGTGCAGGTCTCATTGGAGAATTTAAATTTAGGCCCGGAACCAATAATATTGAGTAAGGAGCTCCAACCTTCCTCTAAAACGGTAGGATGCGAAGAAAATGACCAGTTATGTACACGCCATGTGTAATAAAGGCTGACTTTTTTTTTACCTCCTTAGGAATATCTGGGAGATCTACTGTTATCAATGTGCTATCATCCAACAGCTGGTAGGATAAACGTGTTGGTGATGAAAGCAAGTCAACTGAAGGCAATGGACATTACTGGCAAGACAGGTAAGCCTGAAAGGAATCGTAAACGTGACCTTGACCATTAAAACACACTTCATCATTGTACCCAAACGCCATACATCACATTAAGAATCCTTAACCTAGTACTACCAACCGAACATTGCACTCGAGTGCTACAGGTTGTTGTCATTCTATACTATCAGCTGTTATCACCTAATTATCACCCGATATGATTTCAGATCCCTATGTGAAGATTTACTTTATGCAAGGAGGTCGTCGTTTAGAGAAGAAAAAAACGACGATAAAAAAACGGAACAGAGACCCGGTATGGAACGAGTCGTTCATCTTTAACGTAACAGTGGAGAAGTTACGAGAAACTAGCTTTAATTTCATCGTAATGGACTTTGATAGAATCACTCAGAACGAGGCAATTGGACAGGTGACATTAAGTTATAGGTCAACAGGAGCTTCGCTACATCATTGGACCGAAATGATGAACAACCCGCGTCGCCCGATTGCACAATGGCATAAAATTCAAGAACGCTGAAACGCGCTAAGTTCTTGCGAGGTCAAAAAAACAAAAAGTCAGATATGTAATTATGATATCAGAATTGACCAAAGTCGCCTACTTATTAAAGGTTATAAGACAAAATTAATTATTTGAATTTTAAAGTGTTAATGCTTTTTCTTGTCAAAGTGTTGTTCGAAGTCCAGAAACCCGTGCAAAGCTATGGAACATTCACAAAAATTTAAAAATTAAATATTTTGTTAAATATTTCAATTAGTCTGATCATTTTTCCACTTCGTGGTGCAAAAAAAATCAACCAACGGCACTTATACAGTATATCAATACATTACTTTTCGTGTAAGCCTGTACAATTTTAGTTTCAACAGTAATTCTTTAAGTGTATATATGAATTACTACAAATCCAACTGTTTAAATTTAATTATTAATTATTTAAGTTATTTTTTAACACCAATATAACATTTCAAAAGTTAAGAGCATTTCGAAAACAGTTCATCAAACTGTGATAAAAGACAATCAAATAAACGACAAATCTTTTAAACTCAAATGCGTTTTGATGTGTGTCAAAAACATTTGGATCCGAGGACTTGTCGTTCGTTTCTCTTGTTTTTTATCCGTCGTACCATGCAACTATCAAAATACTATAAATTTTCCTGACAATCATGAGTATTAAAAATAACTATGGCTATTTTCTACATTTTGATCAAATATTAAGCGCGTCGTGAGAGCAATTTCCGCTGCAATAAATCGTCAAGTTCTTACAGGCCTATCCAGTGTTTCCACAAATTATTTTATAAAATAAACACAATGAAAACGTGCGCTGATTGGTCTAGAACTGTGTTTGCATAAGCCTGTGCAAAACACATCTTAGCTCAACCAATTAAATCAATCATAACAATCAATCATCAGTCAAAGAGAATTTGCAAATCGATCATGAATACATTTTAGAGGAAATATTAAAATGTTCGTCTGTTTCGCATTATTAATTTATAAAGAGATAAAAGACGTTTACTGTGTTTGCACTTGCTTATGCTCTTGAGCAGGTGCAACCCTCGACCTTCGGTCTCTGCTCTCGAGTTTGCATAAGCCTGTGCAAACACAGTAAACATCTTTTATTTCTTAAGTGATAATTTCTTACACTAAAGATAAAATTTCCTGAGAAGTGTTTTACGTAAATTTCCTCTAATATTTCTGAGCTTTTTGACAGAGAAGAACTGATGAAATTTCTTTCTCCAAAAAAAAGTTTTCAGAAAAACTCATTATGTCAATTGATTGCAACACATGAATCAAAGTGGAAGGAGCGAGGCGCAGTCAGTCATGAACATTGACATGAAACACAAATATTCGATGAATTTTACAACTCAATGAAATTCGCAACAACTTATCAGGCCAATTTTTATCTCTTAATTTTCATTATTTATAAAACAAAGTATGACAAATATAATTTCTTCTTTTCCTGAACTTTCTTACGCTCTTCGTAAATTTCGTTCATGCTCAATTTTTCATTATTGTAAAATTCGCTACAATGTGGAAACACTGGGCCTACCTATCTGACATCTCAATTACTAACATTGTGACCCAGAATGACTACAGCCGTTCTATACAGTTTATTTAACCACAACATCCTCGTATTTTCCTGAATTATCAAAAAAATCGACGGGCCGACCTAACGACCCATACTTGCCTGTTCTAAGAAATGGAGGAAGCATAAGTTGCTTTGGTTGAACTACACTAGTATTGGTGCTCTCCGTTGATTGGACAAATTGCTCAGGATCGCTGGTGGTTGGACGAAATCGCGATCGGAAACCCTTTGCAAGGCAAAACAAGAATCACCGACTTTAAATCTTCGTTGGACGTAATATTACTGCGCATGCCTCACAATAAGTAATAAATTTGCACTTCAATGGCAAAAATCTAATATGCGTTCTTGACTAACAAGCTTGCCAACAAAGCCAGCCTTTGGACATAATTCAGCAATGTGGAAAATAATTGAGTACGAGAATAGTTTTTACTTCAATCAATAAATGTGCATTTTACGCCTGTGGCTTTAGCCGTGTACAGATTTGTGCTATAGCTATACATTATGTTTTTGGACAAGAAGCGAGACTCTTTTTTTGCCAACATTAAATTAAAATTGAAAACTTAAAACATACCGAGATAGAATGCGCTCCAACGTTGATAAGGGAAGTCAAAGATTCTTGGTAAAAAGTGTTATCTTCAATCGCAAACAACGCAGCCATTACCCAGATGGGCAGTAACCATCGAATAATCTATATTAATGATACAAAACAACAAATTACTTAAAGAGCAATACTTACAATTGTCATAATGTATTTGCTAAAAGTTGTGATTGATTTACAAGACGATCTTGTACTAACCTTAAATGCTATGTACACGGCTGTGAAACCAGAAGCAGATGTTGGCTAAAATAAAACAATTCCTCGCAATTACCGTTCAGAAAATATATTATTAAGACAAAGCTTAACTTTTCATACTTACCAGGATCCCGTGACATCCATCATCACCCACTACAGAGATAGCAATAAAAACAAATAAGACAGAATATCGACCACGAAATACGTAGTTCAAAGTGAAACAAGAAGGCAAACCATGGTTATGTACTACTAAGAGCAGGTACCGCACAATAGCCGTTGAAGGTGAGAGATATGGGGGGGGAGGTGAAAATAGGTGAGAGATGTGGGGAGGGAGGTGAAAATAGGTGAGAGATATGGGGGGGAGGTGAAAATAGGTGAGAGATGTGGGGGAGGGAGGGGGAGACCCACCAACAGCTTTGCGAAGTATGCACAAAAATTCTGTTCTTAAGCTGATAGAGGACAAAAATACCTGTCCGGCTAAAATTTTGTGCTTCTTTTTGAAATAAAGACTCTACAAAGTTCTAGATCGTACAGGCCCAAGTTTTTTCAGGGGAAGTGCACCTATCTCAAGTTTTTCATTAAAAACATAGAAAAAAGTAAAAAAAGAGGTTTGTGTCCAGTTGTAAAGTTGATTTAAATATAAAGACCATCAGGGTGATCGGAGATCGACGTTTGTATGGACAACCATAAGGAAAGCCATAATCAGAGAGAGCAATAATCGTCAGTCAAATGAATTCGCTCATTCGGGTCTTTCAATCGTAATAAATGCTTGCAATGAAACCATAACTTGCATGTTGCATGTTGTTGTAAAGTTAGTCATAAACACAACAAATGCTCGGTTAAGTCGCACTTTCCAATCGTAAAATACTCTTGTTTTAGTTTCATGAGAGCCATATAGCTTTGTGAAAAAAGATGAACAAACAAAGGAAGCACTTACGAGCTTTAAAGATCGCTTCGTGGAGGACGCTTGCAATCGCCGAGATTTGAAAAACTGTTATGTTCCTACAACGTATCATGACAATGTTTTGAAATATTTTATTGGAGACAAAAAGTAAAGGAAGAAAAAGAAACATTGGCGTGGACACTTACCCCCAGAGTTCGCGCTTTTTGGAATTACGCATGTCGTCCAATGTTCTAACATCATTTAATTTTCTATAGAAAAACAAAGCACATTACTTAAATTAGTTATTTTTTTAAGGGTAATGTTTATCAATTTGTAAAGACATATGTTAAATGAAATCATTATACTATGCAAGGCATTTATACAAGAACTTTGGGAAATCAAGCAATTTGATTGGTCGAGAACCATTGGCTATGGGAGTAAAAACGTTTAGAATGATGTCACATGAATTGACAAAAACATACGTATACATTAAAAAAATAGAAAAAATATTCAAAGTTTCGCCTTCAATATACGCTTTTACCGGGAAAATGACATGTATTTATTGTATCGTAATTGTCAGATCGTAGATAAGTAGATTACAGCAGATGTCGGTGGGCTACAGTAGATGATAGTAGATTACAGCAGATGTCGGTGGGCTAGAGTAGATGATAAAGGATACAGTAGGTGACGATCGATTTGCGATAGTTGACATATGACAATGGATACGAGTGGGATACAGTAGATGACGGTAGATAAAGTAACTGGCAGTAGGTTATAACAGATGACAGTAGGTCAGGTCACTGTAGTTTACAGCAGATGACGGTAGTTGACAGTAGATGACGGTAGTTTACAGTAGATGACGGTAGATAAAGTAGCTGGCAGTAGGTTATAACAGATGACAGTAGGTCAGGTCACTGTAGTTTACAGTAGATGACGGTAGTTTACAGTAGATGACGGTAGTTTACAGTAGATGACGGTAGATTACAGTAGATGACGGTAGATAAAGTAACTGGCAGTAGGTTATAACAGATGACAGTAGGTCAGGTCACTGTAGTTTACAGCAGATGACGGTAGTTGACAGTAGATGACGGTAGTTTACAGTAGATGACGGTAGATTACAGTAGATTACAGTAGTTGACAGTAGGTTGAAGATAGACCAGTTAAGTTGAAGTAGATAAAAGTGGATGACTAAAGAAACAGGTTAACTACACTAGTGGCAATAAAATGGCAGCTACATAATAAACTTCATAGATTTTTTTGCAGTTTCCAAAGATAGAAGATCACATGAAAAAATTTCGTACTTTGATACAAAATATCCTGCACCAAGGAAAAACTGGGCATTCACAAACTCAGCACTTGCCAACAAAATCCATTGTATGGCTAAAAATTTGAAAACTGGCTGTAAATGAGATACACAGAAGTTACTATTCAGCATAAGTAAAAAGCTATTTACCTAGACAGTCAAATCTGTCTCTTCGCATTGTTATCCAACCACTTATACACAATCCTAACACAGCAAGAACAAATACTATAGCAACAATGGGAATGTATCTTCTAAAACAAAAGAATATGAGTGAAAAAAGGAAAGATGTTATTCATCGTTTGCACAGGCTTAATCAAACAAAGAAGACCTTTGGGAGAACTTGAGAATAGATTGCACCTGCTTGAGTTCTCACACAAACGTCTCTGAGGTTTGCATAAGCCTGTGCAAGCACAAAAAATATCTTTTCTTTCTTTTATAAAAATAACAACAATGTGACACAGATAAATTTGAAATAAACATATTAATTTTTTTTCCTCTAACATGTATACATGATTTATTTGCAAATCCTCTTTGATTGATTTAATTAATTGGGCTCAGATCAGTGTGCACAGATTAACACAAACTCAGCTATAGACCAAATCAGCACATGCTTGCTTTGTCATTATTTTATAATACAAAATAAGCTCATGTAAACAAATGGGAGGGTATTTAAATTCTATTTCTAACCACAGCAGCACTAATAGGAAAATGAAGCATAAGACATTCAAATTTCATCATGCCCAAAAATTAGTGTTTGTGCTTTTTCCAGTAAATATTGTAAATACCTTGCAATTGTGTCTTTTCGATATATTTGGGCAGCCAATGAGCAATAAAATCTACAAACTATTACACACTAAAAAAATATAAATAATGTGGTGCTAACCCAATACTTTGCATGTGAATCAAAAATCAACATGCTCAATGTACCTGAAGGATTTTTAAAAACTCAATCACATAAATAACAGAATACTCCCAAAGATAAATCCAATTTATCACACTAAAGAAAAATAGAGACAGAAAAGCTCATCACCATAGTTTGATATTCCTTCATTTCTTTGTGAGTAAAAATAAAAAATGGATCCGACCAATCTCTGAGGTAAAAAGTGGAGAGATGGCTTACACAAGTCAGAGGTACGAAAGCCTTAAAATTATCCAAGCTATCTCTTCTCAATGTATGAGAAATCCCTTCAAAATGTTCGAAGGTATCCGAACAGAATGGATGGTCAACACTATCCCAAAGGCAAAACAACCCATTAAATTAAAACTTACCAAAGAATACACTGTATAAGTCCACATGAAAATATGACATACTGGTTTGGTAAAGAATGGTGATTTTTGTACAGATGATAAAGCTATACAAACAAATATACCACGGCAGTAATTTCAAATGAGTATCCACAAATCAGGATTTAAAAAAGAATTGAATCACAAAATACCTTTACTGCACAAGACAACGCAGTACCCAAAGCAAAAACGCTAACTACTGAATCCCTAAATAAATTGAAAAGACACAATATGTCGGTATCAAGTCTATATCTTGTTGGGAATAATGACTGAAAGCATGCATTTTAAGAAAAAGATCAAATTTTATGTACACAATCTGTACCTAACACATGATGTGGCATTGTAGTTACCAAAACAACCAGAATATGCAATGGAATCAGAAACATTCTTCTCGGGATAAGATTTTCCAAATGTTATCACATCCATCTTTTACATTGTGAACAATATCCTATGCATAAGATATTCATAATCAAGCAATGAATAACGCAAATTTTAGCAAGAAAATATTTTTAAGCAAGTGCCTGGATTGGTTAGGTTATGGTTGATTACAGGGTGAGATTAGCAGAGAAAATTTTATTAACAAGAAAACCTTTCTCCATACCACAAACATAATTACCTATTGTGTATATCAATAATTAATGTACAATAGTTCGATGCAATATATTTTATTTTATAAGTCATTCACAACCAACGCCATACAAAATGTCACACTGCACTAAATTCACATGATCATTGCATAACAAGAATTCCCTTTACTGGGTTGCAACAAAAATATTTTAAAATTTGTGAATATTTAAAACCAAAAACTTGACAACTACCGAGAATATACGAAACTCAATAAATAAAAAGAAAATTTCGTAGAAGCAAACTAAACAGTAAAATTCTTCTACGAAATGCTGTACTTACTCGTGTTAAAACAAATCTACTAGATTCTACAGCAACACAGTTTGATAAATATTAAACCAATCAAATTGATTAATAGAAATGAGTTATGGCCAGCCAATGGCATTTTTCGTTTTATAGGTGTCAATTAACAGCAAAAGTAAATATGGCTGACAAAACAATTCGTGAAATGGCTTTTTTGTTGTCATTTTTTATGTGAAAATGCTTTAAACGTACTTTAAACTTAAAAGCTAATGACGTTTCTTTCATAAACTGAACAAAATCAACGCTTCAGTGTCGCTAGTTATTTTTTGTATGGACAAAGTGATTTCAATAAACTTCAACCAGGATCAAAGTACGTTTCATTATTGTTACCGATATAATTCTTTTTAATGAATATTTTTATGCATGTGAACTCATTTAAACAATAACAGGTTGTTTTGCCAGTGCAATGCAAAATGGTTTCAAGATTTATAATGCAGTTCCTCTTACCGAAAAATTAAGCAAAGGTAAAACGATGTTATTCACCAACATGGCAACATGGAAGAAAATAGTCAATATATCATGACATTTCTCATCAAATTAGATGGTATCGGAGTTGTTTCCAAAGTGGAAATGCTGTACAGAAGTAATCTGATTGCAATAATAAAGAATGGAACGGAAACCTTTTCAAAAAATAAAGGTTAATGAGAGAGCATTAATGAATAAATTTTGTAAACAACGTTTCGTTACTAAAATTTCATAGTTTCATAATGGTTGTACATCGTCCAAACTTTTAGTGCTCATATGGGATGATAAACTCTGTAAATTTGTTTTGGAGTTCAAATTCAACACTCCTGTTTTGAGTGTGAGACTGCGAAAAGATATGTGAGTGAATGAACAATGGAACATTCATTTTGGCTCATGATAACTGCTCGAAATTTTTCACCATTTGATGTGTTTCGTCTTGTAGGATACTCTTTGTTTTACGAACAAGAATTTACGTTTGCTCATTTCCAAACAATCCAAAAGAAATCATGTATTTTGAAACCAGAGAAAACCCCAAAGGTACCTGTATTGAAATTATTTTCATCTTTTAACTCTTACTGGAAAGATATAATACGCGATGAAATGCATTGATTTAGGATTATGTGAGGTTTGTCCAAACGAAGAAAGCTCTTTGGTTGTTTTTCCTGCAAAGAAATGTGGTGCAATTGAAGTCAGTGTAGGTGTTTTTCATTAAAAAACTACCTTTTGTGTGGCTTGTGTGTGTAAAGAGTACCATACTTGTGTAGTTTATTTGAATATCTAAATTTTCTTGCTTTGTAAAGGATTTATCATCAGTTCAACCTGGTATTTCTTCATCACCAGTTACAATAACTGCCCACCAGGGAGAAATTGCATGTATTGCATTGAATCAGCTAGGAGAAATGGCAGCTACTGCTTCAGACAAGGTGACTCTTCATCTTTGTAGGTATTTGAGAGGAAGATGAGATGCTATTTTAAAAAACACCATCTTTCTAGGGCACATTAATACGAGTATTTAATCTGTCAAAGAAACAATTGGTAGTGGAACTTAGACGTGGAGCTGATCATGCTACTCTATACAGGTGCAAAAAAATTTCTTTCAATTCCATCAAATTTTATTATAATTTTGTGTGTTTAGAAAATTAACAATTTTTTCCCTCTAGCATCAACTTTAGTGACGATTCATCGTATCTTTGTGCCTCAAGTGATAAAGGAACTGTACATATTTTTGCATTAAAAGACACCTCTTTAAACAAACGATCAACGTAAGTGAAAATTTGTCGATGAAAATCCAGATGCATGGGGGAGCTTAGAACTTTACCCCTCTTGTTCGAAGATGATGTTTTGCCCACATTTGGAAGAAATGCTTTGTCACAAGTATTTTACTAAGAGAAACGCAGGGACCATGTAGGACGTTGATTATTTTACACAGGTTATCTTACTATCTCTTGAGTGGAAAGAAGAGCGTTTATTACCCAGTGGTGACTTTCGAATATACCTTCATTTTCTTTAAAGAACCCCTAGCGACAGCTTTAACCAGTCATAAAGTAAATGGTGCAAACCCGGAAGTATTGTTGCGTGTTGATGCTGAAGATGACTACCGCTAAGGTTGTCGAAAAACCAGTCAACATCAACACCAACAGTCCTTCTCAGGACTTTGCTAACCTGGACGATCTACATCTAGAAACATTTAACCAGTCATTATCAACACTGACTAACACTTGCGTTCTTCTTTCAAAAATCATCAAAAAATGACTTATCTAAGCAAAAAAATGGCTATTGTTTTTCTCGAGTTTTCAATTTCATAATTTTAGGTTGTCGAAAATGGCGTTTCTTGGTCAATACGTTGAATCACAATGGGCTTTGGCAAACTTCACCATTCCTTCAGAATGTCCTTGTATTTGTGCGTTTGGCCCTTTTCCAAATTCCGTGATTGCTATCTGCATTGATGGCACGTTTCATAAATACATATTTACACCCGATGGAAACTGCAGCAGAGAAGCTTTTGACATATTTTTAGAAGTAACGAGAGACGATTTCTAATTTGTCCTCTGACGCGTTTAATGTAAATTGTAAGATAAATAATTGTAATTGTAAATTATCAACGACTATTTTCTGTGTATTGCAATTTCTCGTGTTTCATTTGTTTCTTTTGTGTATAAGTGGCGGAGAGAGAGGGGGGGAAGAGAAGGTGTCGAATATGCGTTGTGTTTGGAGGTATAGGTATGGACCCTGACCGAACCAAAAGGTAAATCTTGTTATCGCCCACGATGAAAAGTTACATTCACAACGTATTTAGAGGCAACATAGCCAGTTTATTTTTGGCTACTTTTCAAGTAAAAAATAGATATAATGATGTTTCTGAAATATAGGTAGCACCATTATTTAATCGTTTCATCATCATCTCCAAGGTATCATTCCCATCACGCAACTCGGCCTCAGTTCGCCATTTTGGTTGACAAGATTTGTTTTTCCATCGAATCCATAAATATCATACACATTTTTACTATTCATAATGTTTTCTTGTCTTACTTCCGTGCTACCAAAAGGTAAGTTTTCGTTTATTTTGAAAAGTTTATCTATAAAATGATCTAACTTGACAAATGGTCATTTCACTTTAATACCGGTCCACCGAACTTAGAAAACTAACCATCTTTTCCAACGTTCAATTTCAAGGAGGACAAGCTCTTTCGACAGTAAAATGCCTTGCAAGACCTGGGTATGCAGTGGCTGTTTTATGCATCTTGAAAGCCAGCATAGTATTTCCATGATTTATTTTCAATAACACATCCTATTTATAGTTCAGTTTCATTGGCAAGATTTTTCTCCACAAGCGATTCACGTAGTCGCTTTGGTATAGATCCAACTGGTATGATTACAAATAAAGCAAAAAGACTTTCTTATGGCTAATTTCATTCATACGATATTTTTCTAGGTATCAAAGTAATGCCTACCAACTTCTTCTCTGATGTGAAAGCTGAACTTTTCAAAAAAACTGGGGAGTCTGGTCCTTTGTGTTTGGGAATTGGCTTTGCTGCTTATTTGTTGTCCAAAGAATACTTTATAATTCATGAAGAAGTACTATATTCTTTCAAATTCAAAAGTATTAGAATTATTGGTTGATATGATAATTTAAATTCTCCAGACACTGCTTGCAGTGGTTTCATTATTAACTATGACATGGGCTCTCAAGAAAGCTGGTCCTCCCATAACCCAAATGTTGGATGATTATGCTCAGGTACCTTCATTCAATGATTTTTGTTGCAACTGTAGTTGTGAGTCTTCACTATTGCATGTTTTGTATTCTTGTTAGGAAATATTAGATCAGTTGAACCAAGGCCGTGTAGCCAAGATTGCTCAGTTGGAAGAGGAAATAAAACTACAGGAAAGTGTTGAACCCATGCTTAAAGTTGGTAAAGATGTCTTTGAAATTCTGCAGGTTAGTACAATGTTTAGATGAAGCACTACCTTTCTACTCTTCCCTTAAAAGTTCACCTTGGAAACTAACAAGAGCATGAATTATTTCTTCTTATAACATTTCCAGGAAAATAATGTCATGGAAATGGAGACTGAATATAGAAGTCGCCTTCACCATGTTCACAATGAAGTCAAGAAACGTTTGGTAATGTCAATAGAAGATTCATTTATGACTAACTTAGCTTATTGGTTGAAAGTTATGCTTTTGTATGTCTTTAGGATTACCAAGTTGAACTGCAAGACTTGAAAAAACGTCTGGAGCAAGAGCATATAATAAACTGGGTTAAAGATGCAGTTGTGAAGAGTATTACTCCTATGCAGGTAACTAATGTGTAATTGTTACATTATGTAACAATTATGTAATATAATGTATGCAATGGTTCATTATGTATTTTAGGAAAAGCAAACAATCACTCAGTGTATTAAAGAACTTAAAAGCCTTGCTC
Organism: Xenia sp. Carnegie-2017; assembly: GCF_021976095.1. Taxonomy (NCBI): domain Eukaryota; kingdom Metazoa; phylum Cnidaria; class Anthozoa; order Malacalcyonacea; family Xeniidae; genus Xenia; species Xenia sp. Carnegie-2017. The sequence goes on from NW_025813481.1 coordinate 7,041,381, forward strand.
CTGCCTAGATATACTTCCAATTTCTAACCTCTTGCTGACTACAACTGAAGTGCTTGTATTTTATAATTATATGTATATTAAAGAAAGCAAACTTAAAAGAATTGTTTAATTTGTTTTGCCTAGGAATTATATGATTGGAATTAGAAAATTTACTTTTACAAATTGTCTTTATAATTTTCATGATGTTGGTTTAATGACTTCTATAATTCTACTTTCGTATGAGTTTTCATTTCTCTCTCCATTTCCAATACTCAAGGATTTTTTCAAAGTTGACAATTGATTACTTGTTATTTCCTCATCATGATAAACCACACCCCAAACATCACCCTCATTAAGAGAAGCACCTTTGTGTGTTTTGAGAACTAGACTGACACCATGGTTAACAGAATCATCTGGATGTAACCTTCCAGCACCTAGTTCCAATAAGACATTGGCAATATCAAGTGCATTCAAGGAATGAACTATTCCACTGCTTTCAGCAATTAAATTAGTGCATTCTTTTGCCAATGGCAATAACTCCCAAAGATTTGCACCTGGTTCGCATAACTTTTCAGCAAGAGCTTTATCAACGTTTTGGGCAATCAGCATTTCTTTGAATTTTAATAAGGCTTTACCATTTTTCAGTGTCTGAAGAACCACATCATACCCATCTTTCAGATTAGCTACTTTTCCTTTGGCTAGCAATAAACTTCCACCTAGGAAACATAACATCTAAAATGCTATATAACTTGCTATTTAGTTTGTAAAACAAAGTAGAACTTTCTCCCCACCTTGGGTGCAAATTAATTCTTCTAAATCTTTGGGTGCATTTCCCTTTAAGCATTGAATAGATTCAATCACCTCGACAGAGTTGCCAATCATCATCCCAATGGGTTCATTCATCTTTGTCAATACAGCAACAGTTTTAATATCAAGAGCTTGAGCTGTATTCACCAACCATTTTGCTAATTTTTGTGCATCCTCTTCATTCTTCATGAAGGCAGCAATTCCACATTTTACATCAAAAACTAACGCTTTAGGATTTTCTACCAAGGTGAATAAAAATGAGATATCTAGTTAAGTTATGGTGGCATTTGCAAGAAAAGAAACCTACCAGCAGCTTTCTTGGCAATTATGGAGCCTACTATGAGAGAAATACAATTTATGGTGGCCGATACATCTCTTGCAGCATACATTGCTTTGTCAGCAGGAGCAATTTTTTCTGTCTGGCCCACAATGCAACAGCCAATCTTGTCAACAATGGTGCATATTTCTGAAGAGGTCAAGTTAATGTTAAATCCTGGAATGGATTCTAGTTTATCCAAGGTACCACCTAAAACCAAAGATCTGCATCAGCACTGAAGTTTATGTAAAGAGTTTTTCACATTAAATAATGATAACTATTGTAAGCAAACAGAGTGATCTATACTATTTTAGACAAAAGATCCAGTTAAAAAACACTTTTACATCACTATTTATATATATTGCTTCCTAGAAAACAAATAACACATAATTTGTGACAACTCACCTGTAAAACCAAGTCCTCTACCAGATATCATTGGAACTTTAAGACCAAGAGAGGCTAGAGCTGGTGCCAATGGTAGGCTGACCTTATCACCAACACCACCAGTAGAATGCTTATCAACTACTAAATCACTCCACTCTTCTGGCCATTTAAGTGTCTCACCATTCTTCACCATGGCTTTGGTCAAGCTAATGGTCTCATCTCTATTCATGCCTTTTAAAAACACAGCCATAAGAAAAGCCCCAAGTTGCACGGGATGAATTTTACGATCAGCAACATGCTCTACCAGTAAGTTGATTTGTGCATCAGATAAAATTTGACCATCTCTTTTTCTTGTAATTATACTAGGTATATCCATACTGGTGATTCAATTAAAATGATCGATTTTTCCAGCACGTCCGAACTTTATAGACAATAGCAGTCACTAACAATTGTTAAAGGTTAATCATGTTGACAATCCTTCATTTCCTAGAATTGTCCAGACTCGAAATATTAACAAAATTGTGAGTCTCGTGACAGTTGAATCGGAAATAAATGTACTTGAAGCAAAAGATACTTAGCTCACTCACGCAGATGATCAAATTTATCGTAAAACATTCAAAAACTTTGTAACCCAAGTTACAAATCAATATCAGAGCCCTCTATTAGTAAGAATTGGGACATCTATTGGACATCTAATACGATAACCGTTTACCTTACGTTGATTGGGCAATATTGATCACCTGATCAATTTCCGCCATTTTGGTTCCTAGTTTTGAAATTTGAGCTAGTGTTTATATAGCAATTGCTTCTAGTAATACAGTATTTTGAGATAATATTGCGTTTTTTTTTATGGATAAATGCCTTTACGTCGAACTTACGAAATTTGATTGCGTATGGTGATTGTTGTGCTGAACTGCTTTTGATATAAGGTTCAATTAACTGACTCAAGTAGAGAAACGTTTTTGGGCCAATTAACATTGCAAAGTTCGTGCTGATGCAGTTTCAATAGTTTTCTTACTTCCAAAGCTTGTTTTTTAATTGAAGATGACTTCTCATTATGTTCTGAAATTGGTCAATCTACAAACCTCTCAATTCTCAGCCACTTCCACACTATAACAAACAACTACACCAAATCACAGAAACTCTTATGATTTTCCATGTTGTATTTTGTATTTTTAGTTCATCATTTAAAAATGAAGTAATTATAATTAGGATATTCACTGAAACAGCTGAGTACAATATATTTTTGGTAATGAATTGTACAAATGTACCCTACTTCAGTAGCTCAAAGTAGAACATTACTTCTCTTCTAGACTTGTCAATGATATTTTAATTGTAGGTTTTGTTTATAAGATCACAGAGGCATATCTCCATAATTTCAGCTATTTGGGCTTTTAAATGTATATTACAACTGTTGCTGCCTTTCTCATATATATTAAAATATTGCTGGCTTTCTCATATATATTTAGGTGCTGCTAGCTTTTTGATATATATAATTCACTGGCAATACAAGGCATAGAATTTGAACAAATGGGGCTGAGCCCCCTCCAACACACCCCTGTTTGATCATTAAACACATACAGAAGTTTTGTCTTTCCTCAACCAATAAATTTAACTCTTTGCTAAATTAAAGATTGGATCAGACTCATATGCTGTATAAAAGACTACAAACAGTAGCACTTATAGCAAACAGACTGTTCTTCAACAACATAAATGTTTCATGTTATAGAAATAATATATTCATTTTAAAGCAATGCTTCACCAAAATTTTCAGCAGAATCCTTAACAAACTTTATTAGAAATAAACTTTAATACTTTATAAAGTGATAAAGGCGAAATAACTTCATATAAAGGAATAAAACGTTTAAGGTCAAATGCATCTTGGTCAAATCATTGCATATTTCAATAACTAAAAAGTAAAAAAGTCTGTCATTTTCTGCTGAGCAAGAAAATTTTGTGATCTTTCACAATAAAAAATGTCATGCTTGGATTAAATTGGAAGGTATAAACCACTCACTACCATTAAATTGTTACAAATCTTGAACACAGATCTCTCAGGACCAAAACTGCATGATTACTATGATTCGAAGTTTCGAACAAAGTCTTGTCCAAGTATTTGATAACAGTGATGCCAGAATAACATTGCCGCTTGCCACCAAGCTTAAAGATCTTGAAAACTTGTTACAGAGTCGGAACATAAGCCGAGAAAACACGTTCACGTACGAAAAATACTTCTTACAATGGGTAACGATCAATTTGAAGAACGAACTAGTAAACCGCAAACGAAGCTCAAACCAATGAAATTAAATCAGGTCTGCCGCAAATCGTTAAAAAAAACGCAAAGAGATTGCTATTATTCCTAATATATTTGATACTACCATGGAATAAGCTTAAATTGCCCTCTTTTGCATATAAACCCAATTTCCAATAGTATTATAGTTTCACTTTGCAAGTAGGAACCAAAATCGCTCGCCCCAGACCGTTTGTCCCAACTCTTACTAATAGAGGGCTCTGATCATTGAGCTCTATAAGACCTGGAGCATTGAGCTCTATAAGACCTGGAGGGGCAAAGGGGCCTGGGCCTCGTGGTCAAAAACATGGCGGTAATGGCGGATTTTGGTTGTCAAACTTCCACTTTGAGAAAATTTTTAACATTCGCTCCTCCCGAATCCGGATCTCTATTCCTGCTTATATTAATGACAACCAGCGAAAACAACCACGATACCGTAAGCATAAAATATTGAAAATAATGCTTCAGGTTTTGTGAAATAGACACACACATTTAAATGAGGTAAAATAACGTATATTTTGTCAAGTAATGCTTTAGCTATATTAGAAATAAATATCAAACGGCATTTTTACACTGTCAATGTGTTGTTAAGCTTTAATGCATAATCCATTAGCATTACTTGTGTTTTGACTGTTTGTTTACAGCTTGCAACTGTCTTCCTGAATAGATGGGTAAATCTTAGTTAAAACGTCCAAAAGGAGTTAGAAAAGTTAGCTTACCCTACGACTTAAGTCGACTGGAAATATATTATAAGTAGGTATGTAATTTTGAGTTTTTTGGTAGGATTGATTCTGGGTGTCTTATAAGGTATTATGATATTCTTATAAATCTACTGAGAACTTATGAAGAAAATATCTTGAACTAGGAGAGCAAAAGATTGAAATTCAGAAATTCTATAATCATGTTGCTGGTTCTGTTTTGAGCCAAGATATTAGAAACTGGATTGTCATTGACAACCATGGATCTACTACTGAACAGAACTACATTAATTTCCCATTGAAAATACAATTTCATAAATTAAAGTGCATTGGTTTCTCTGACATAACACTTTTCTTATTGCTGCATGAAGGCAAATCTGTTTAAATAATTATAATGTAGGTGAAGATATTTAGCATGTTGTATAATTGTTATTGTACAGTCATTATTTATAATATTATGGCCTTGTGTAATGTATGTCAAGAAGAACTTATTAATTCTCAAAAATGCTAACCTTCTTGCACTACTTTTCTTTGTGTCCTTACAAATTGCAGTTACCTGTACTAATTTTTCTAGGTTCAAACAACTTGACAAACTTTTGAATTTTACATTATGCCTTGAATTTTTGTTTTCGTCTTTTGATAAAAATATCAGTGAATGACTTAAAATCAAGTTTATCTAAAATAGTATTTTGTACAAAGAAATTATACATAATTTGAAAAGTCTCATGTTGAAGACAGATGTCGCTTCTTTTACTAGATTGCTACTCTTATTCTTTTTAAATGATATCGTAATTCTTCAAGACATAAAAGTTCTTTGGCATCAATTTTGCTCGCTCCACATTCAACTTCATTGCAACCGATGCATCTTATGTGAATTTTAATCACCTGGAATTGAAAATGTATGGATTTTGTCAGATGATGCAGTACTATATTTAATGTTTCATGCATGTCATCATAACCTTTTCTTGAGCAAATATTTTAAGGTAGGAGCAAAATTTGGCCCATTATTGCACAAAGTAGTTTTATCTTGATTTTGATGTACTAACCTGTTTACTATAACAAACAATTCATTTACAGAAACACCAGATGGAATTTATAAAACTTTTAGCATAAAACAAACCTTTACACACCATCATCAAAATTGTCCATAATCTGTCAAATTATCCAGGCTAGCTGTTTAATACAGGTATTTTTTATCGTACGACATGTACCAAAGAGCTCATTAATTAATCCTGCACTGCATTTGATTTCAATACAGCTCTGATCTTAATATTTGCTTCATATTTTCAGAAAAATATCATGAAAACACCCTCCATTTCTTGAAGGTAAACTCAGTTGAAACAAGGAGTTTTAAGATATGCATATCTCGATAAGAATTGGTTGCTTTGCCTCGTCTAGCAAGCGATTAAGTAAAGAAAAAATAAGACTGGATAAACATAACTTAAATTATAACTTAGGAGTAAAAACATTCACAAAATATATACCATCACACTTCAAGTATTGACTTAAAACAAAACACTGAACACTTTAAATAGTAAAGAATCTTACGTTGCTTACCGTAGTCATGAAATGTTTCCTTTTCTGACATTACTTCAGCATCCGTATACCAAACAAGTTTGCAGCATGTTTTAAAGATAAAATTTCTAAAAGTTTTTGTGCTTGGCATTGATATTTTTTATAATCGCAATTGTGGTTGTCAAATCCGGGTGGGCGAAAAAAATTTTATTTTATGAGCCCGCGTCTTTCCGCTGACTTTGACAACCAAAATCCGCCATGTTTTTGACCACGCGGCCGCGCGCTAATAATTTATAGTAATTTGGTTGACGTTTCCCCTCCAGGTCTTATAGAACTCAATGACCTGGAGGGGCAAAGGGGCCTGGGCCTCGTGGTCAAAAACATGGCGGTAATGGCGGATTTTGGTTGTCAAAACTTCCACTTTGAGAAAAATTTTTAACATTCGCTCCCTCCCGAATCCGGATCTCTATTCCTGCTTATATTAATGACAACCAGCGAAAACAACCACGATACCGTAAGCATAAAATATTGAAAATAATGCTTCAGGTTTTTGTGAAATAGACACACACATTTAAATGAGGTAAAATAACGTATATTTTGTCAAGTAATGCTTTAGCTATATTAGAAATAAATATCAAACGGCATTTTTACACTGTCAATGTGTTGTTAAGCTTTAATGCATAATCCATTAGCATTACTTGTGTTTTGACTGTTTGTTTACAGCTTGGTGCAACTGTCTTTCCTGAATAGATGGGTAAATCTTAGTTAAAACGTCCAAAAGGAGTTAGAAAAAGTTAGCTTACCCCTACGACTTAAGTCGACTGGAAATATATTATAAGTAGGTATGTAATTTTTTGAGTTTTTTTTGGTAGGATTGATTCTGGGTGTCTTATAAGGTATTATGATATTCTTATAAATCTACTGAGAACTTATGAAGAAAATATCTTGAACTAGGAGAGCAAAAGATTGAAATTCAGAAATTCTATAATCATGTTGCTGGTTCTGTTTTGAGCCAAGATATTAGAAACTGGATTGTCATTGACAACCATGGATCTACTACTGAACAGAACTACATTAATTTCCCATTGAAAATACAATTTCATAAATTAAAGTGCATTGGTTTCTCTGACATAACACTTTTCTTATTGCTGCATGAAGGCAAATCTGTTTAAATAATTATAATGTAGGTGAAGATATTTAGCATGTTGTATAATTGTTATTGTACAGTCATTATTTATAATATTATGGCCTTGTGTAATGTATGTCAAGAAGAACTTATTAATTCTCAAAAATGCTAACCTTCTTGCACTACTTTTCTCTTGTGTCCTTACAAATTGCAGTTACCTGTACTAATTTTTTCTAGGTTCAAACAACTTGACAAACTTTTGAATTTTACATTATGCCTTGAATTTTGTTTTGTCTTTTGATAAAAATATCAGTGAATGACTTAAAATCAAGTTTATCTAAAATAGTATTTTGTACAAAGAAATTATACATAATTTGAAAAGTCTCATGTTGAAGACAGATGTCGCTTTTACTAGATTGCTACTCTTATTCTTTTAAATGATATCGTAATTCTTCAAGACATAAAAAGTTCTTTGGCATCAATTTTGCTCTTCCACATTCAACTTCATTGCAACCAATGCATCTTATGTGAATTTTAATCACCTGGAATTGAAAAATGTATGGATTTTGTCAGATGATGCAGTACTATATTTAATGTTTCATGCATGTCATCATAACCTTTTCTTGAGCAAATATTTTAAGGTAGGAGCAAAATTTGGCCCATTATTGCACAAAGTAGTTTTTATCTTGATTTTGATGTACTAACCTGTTTACTATAACAAACAATTCATTTACAGAAACACCAGATGGAATTTATAAAACTTTTAGCATAAAACAAACCTTTACACACCATCATCAAAATTGTCCATAATCTGTCAAATTATCCAGGCTAGCTGTTTAATACAGGTATTTTTTATTATACATGTACCAAAGAGCTCATTAATTAATCCTGCACTGCATTTGATTTCAATACAGCTCTGATCTTAATATTTGCTTCATATTTTCAGAAAAATATCATGAAAACACCCTCCATTTCTTGAAGGTAAACTCAGTTGAAACAAGGAGTTTTAAGATATGCATATCTCGATAAGAATTGGTTGCTTTGCCTCGTCTAGCAAGCGATTAAGTAAAGAAAAAATAAGACTGGATAAGCATAACTTAAATTATAACTTAGGAGTAAAAACATTCACAAAATATATACCATCACACTTCAAGTATTGACTTAAAACAAAACACTGAACACTTTAAATAGTAAAGAATCTTACGTTGCTTACCGTAGTCATGAAATGTTTCCTTTTCTGACATTACTTCAGCATCCGTATACCAAACAAGTTTGCAGCATGTTTTAAAGATAAAATTTCTAAAAGTTTTTGTGCTTGGCATTGATATTTTATATAATCGCAATTGTGGTTGTCAAATCCGGGTGGGCGAAAAAAATTTTATTTTATGAGCCCGCGTCTTTCCGCTGACTTTGACAACCAAAATCCGCCATGTTTTTGACCACGCGGCCGCGCGCTAATAATTTATAGTAATTTGGTTGACGTTTCCCCTCCAGGTCTTATAGAACTCAATGGCTCTGATCAGTATACAATAAAAAAGAGCAACACTGACGCCATTTCCGGTGACTAATTATTATGGAAACATTTTGTCAATAAGTTGTAATGTTGTTAATAAATGAAACTTTCATTGTAGGTATTTTTTGGACGATATGAATTCGGAAATAAACAAGAAAACACCAGCATTCATTTGTAGGTTTTACCATTCATGTTTTTTCTCTTTTTTTCATGATAAATCTTTAGAAGAAATCGACAAAAAAAATTTTTTTAAAAAAGTTAAAATATATACAATTTACAGATGCTAAAGAGTTTAAACTGTCGAAAGTCTTGGGAAATTTACAGGTATAAGGTAACTTTGGTCATGAAAACAACAGTGGAATTGAAAACTTTGATGTTTCCTGATTGTTAAGCATTAGCAATATAAACTGTAAAAAATTCCACACCAGGCATACAAAGTAGCAGCTGGAAATGTGGTTGGCACAAATGAAGAAGCTTTGAGAAAGCGTGGTATTGTTGATCATTTACCATAAACTTTATGAAAATTTTTGCTAAGCAACTAATGAAAAACAACCATCTGAAATTTGCAAACAAAATCTCTCATATAGACCAAACAGATTCAACATCATTGAAAAGAAAAAGGAAACAGAAAGAAAAGAAATCAAAGAAGATAAAAGATAAGGAGACTAACTACCCAGTTCCTAATGTTTCATTACAAGATCTTACAGAGCCACTTCCCCTTCCACATTGTTTTATTGAAGGTACCTGAACTTGTCAGGGATAAGATAGAATGGGCACACAGAACTTTGCTCATTTAGATTCCTTTTTCCTTAAAAATTTCAGACAAGGCAAATAACTCTGAAGATGAGCAACGTTGTGAAGATTCAGAAAGCGAGACTTGCGATTATTTTGGCTTGGAAAGCAATTCAAATGTAGTTTGATATCTCATTTAAACCCACAGCTTTTTTATTTTTCATTTTAACCACACTTTATCTCTATAATCAGAGCTCTTCAGATGAAGAAAAATGCTCAGAAAGTTCAGTCAATCGGTATGCTTCATTGTCTAACAACACATACAGCAATGATAACATTTCATTCCGACCTTCTTGTGATGAAAAAAATTCCCAAGATTTCTTAACCACATATACATGGTAAGTTTCCTACAGTTCACATTTTAACATTATATATAAGAATTATGTCTCAAACCTGACAATTTTCAGCGGGAAATGCAACAGACGAGGCCATGTTACAGAGCATTGTACCTTGACATGTTCTGGTGTTGAAAACAGCTCGGTAAATATCTGCAAATAAATGAAGTATTTAGAAATATCTTGTTGAAGTTGAATTTAATTTGATATAGACACAAAACTCAATATCATCAAATGTCAGACAACTTTTTTCAGAGTAAGTTTCCTGACTATAGACACATATGACTTTGGTCTCAATGACCCACATCTAAAGGTATTGTATATCTCCATTGCATAGATGTCGAAAGTTGAGGAGTTCCCAAAACCATAGCTGTGTAGACTGTGGAAATGTCTCTAATTTAGCATTTTGCTTTGAGTGTAGGTAAGTTTTAGAACAACAGAATGGTTTTCAAAATATTTGTCTTTAAATCACATTTCCTTAAATGCATTTTAGCTTGTGGCTTTAACGTACATTTTGTATTTAATCACAGCTCTTATTCTGTTTTAAAATTTTCATTCAGGTTATCTCTATGTGATGGCAGGGGACATCTTATTGAGCATTTGCTCTGTAATCCAACACATAACAAACTATATTCATTCAAGCTTCAAAAACTAGTACGCAGGTTTTCATTAACTAAACCTGTGTTTGCCTTTCTTGGAAACACTTTTAATTTCACTTTTACTTTGATATTTCTAGTTAAAGTGCTCAAATTCCTCATGCAACACAGTGGACATTAGTCAACTTCTTGTCTGCCCACAATGTTTAAGTAAAATCTTTGATAAGCACTACTCCCTCGTCAATGCAACATGGTTTGTGTTATCCTTCAAGAGAATCTTCTTTTTTGGTATCATCCTTTTGTCTTTCTCCTACTTTATTATTTCTTATCTATCAATCAGGTCAAATAAAGCACTTCGAGCGATAACCAACAGTCTTTGTTGCGAAATTCATTTTCAATGGTAAGACATACGTCCGTAGATAAACATGGCATGAAAATTTCACACTAAAAATGGCCTACAACCGACAAAATTTTAACAAAGATATCAAATTGACATTAGTACCTACCCATTGTCGAGTACTGTCATCCTTTTGAGTAAGTTCAAACAGTAAAATTGGTAAACATAACTTCTCTTTTACTAGTTGTTTCTTGTACATCGATTTAAAATGCCATTTAAATTTTCCCGCTGCTGCTATACTTTGGCGGTACACCCTATTGGCATTTTTAGCATCGCCAAAAAAACGCGAAAAATTTCCAATTATAATGAAGCGATGACAAAATTTAAGTGTAATTGTCTTTCTCTTCTATTTAGGCATCGAATGAACTGTTATGCATCCTCAGAGGAATTAATGTTCAGCCGCGAGAATTTACTAAAACTAAAACATGAACAGAATGGTCTATTGAGCGAATTCTTTTTTTGAACTGGAATACCTCATTCGAGTTGAAATAATTTAACCTGCGAAATTTCATTTCATTTAACTTATTAAATAAATATTGTTTTTGTTAATTCGTGGCATTAGCGACTAAATACTTATGTAACATAGTATGTGCGTTGAAGTTTCTCCAATATAAGAAATTGTGTGGTTATAGGGAAAAATTCTTAGTACAAGAAGTTTGTATTGATGTGTTAAGGTTAAGATATAGACGTCATCAGATTATGAAAAATGTAAAAAATGTTGAAAGTTTTACTACTCCGATAAATTATCGGTAGCACTACCGTTGGATGGTTTAGCAGCGTCAAAGGCTTCCAATATTCTGGCAACTTCCGCACGCTTGGTTTGTGACATTTGTTGGGTAATATGAATTATGGAGTCCATTGCAACATCGCCATTCTCTTGAACCAACCTTTATGAGGGAAGTTTATCTCGGTCAATAATATGTTTGCTTTCGAGAGCTTTTGCTCGAGGCTTATGTAAAATCATGATGTGTTAATGACTGTTCTTTTCAGAAAAGCAATGCAAGCAAAGAAAAAAATGGATGTTTACTTAAAAACTTCAAAGAAAGAATAGGGGAATGTATGCACTGCTCCACAGCTCTGCTTGGCAGACATTGACACGAAATTTGAATAAAATTTTCTCCTGATTTACAAAAAATTTAAACTTACGATTTTATCTGTCTCAACACCGAATCACGTTTAATCCATTTAATATTCTCTGCAATAACAGATCCTTCTTCTTTTGCCATGTCACTTTCAAACCATTTTACGACGACTTCGTTGTCATTCCAAAGATATGACTGAAAAGACATAATTTTATGCAAGACAGTTCATCGAAAATCATTTACACAAAAAAAATGTAAAAACCTTAACAGTTCCGTGATCTTCAAGAAAAAGTCTCTCCAACATTGACGATAATTGACCATCGGAGAGATCTCTGCAGTGATATTCATGCTCAATTTTAATACATGGCCAAGAGCACAGAGAAAATGACTTTCAGATAACAATAGAATCATGTAATTGAGTAGTTACATGACAACTCATTAGCAGTGATGGCAAACATTTGAGGTAAATCAGAACAACTAACATCAATGTATTTGAAATCATTAAAAATGAATCAGAACAACAAATCAACACGAACTTGTTACATTGGCCAAGTTTTTCCTTCACGCTCTTTTCAAGCAATAAACGACGAAGTCTCCAGTAGAAAAACTTTCTCGAATGCTTCCACTTAAGTACTTCCTTTAATTAAAAAATTGTGAAAATTTTAACAGAAAAAAGGCGCGCACCACGAAAGAATGCAGTGAATGATATGAAAAGCTTTCGACTGACAACGTTTTCTTTCATATAAGTAAACAGAATAAACCAGCTCCAAAAAAACATACCGATATCACTCCTTTTTCGTGCATTCTGCCTGCTGTATCGTGAAGATCCGCGAAAGTTACCGCAACCTTGAGAAAGAAAACAACGATATATAATGACCGAAATTTCTGGAGTAACGTTGATCATTGAAAACCTGTTGATAAACTGGCATTAATAACTCTTCTCGTTCTTTTAACTTCTTTTCCAGAGCCTTCCTGTCATTAGCTGTTAAATCTAGGAGAACAGCAACATGATAGAACACAAAAATATAAAATGCAGTCCACATATTATATAAAGTCTTTTAGAATTAAATCTGGTGTGCATCCGAAAATATGTACTAGCAGATCAATGAACTCTTTTTAGTAGAATAACATTTATGTATAATGTGGTATTATAATCTGATATTCATATTATATTGTAACATAGGATATGAAATGTTATGATATAAACTAAACCAACACTTATAAACGACTTAAAGTAATCAAAAAAAGAGAGCAACATGCAAACCTGGCGCTGCCAGTTTCTGATTCAATTTGCTGTAAGTATCATCTAGACGCCTCATTGTTTTAACGAGATCCTTTCGTCGAAACTTGATCTCAACAGCGCCAGTAGGCTCCAATATTCCGCCCCTATGAAACAAGAAAAATAAGCTATAAATATAGGCCTCGATCAACGTTAAAATATTTCGGAGAAGATGATGTTCACACTTACCTTGACTCTTCGTCCGCATACATTTCCATCATTTGTGGATTGATAGTTGTATCCAGAACTACCCACGCTCCACCACGTAACTCAGCGTTACATGGGATATAAACAAAGACAGGTTGTAGATATTTGCGCAGAGCATCGACAATGAGCGAACCGTACTTTAACACCTCTTCATACATATCTGAAAATAACACAACGGACATTGGAGGACCTTTATGATACGAGGTATATGCATTGTTATTGTCCTTCTATAACGATTCTACATCGTTGATTTATCATCGATAAAAAGATAGATAATTTATTTCCTAAAAACGTGTAGCCCTAAGGCTGAATAACGTATATAGCATAATTTAAAAAAATTTAGAATTTGATTGATCACCATATTAAAGCATTATACAAAGTAAGAACTATACGATAAAAACATTAAAAGCACTGCATTAACCTTTAAGTCCTCCGGAAAATCCTCGCCAGTTAGCAAAGATGATCAATGGCAGTTGCTCTCGATTAAAGTCGTTAATGCATTGTGCCGTCTTAAACGCAGAATCTGGGTACCACACCTGGCCAGCTTGGGTAAAAACTTGAGCCTCCGAGCTTGGGTTACCAGGATCAGCGGGTATCGTCACTTCAACTGCGCGAGTTTCAACAGTAATAACACCCATTGGTATTCCACCTAACCTAGATTATAAGTTTAAAGAAAAGGATGGTTTTTCTTTGGGAAAAAAAGAACATGAATAATGAGTGATAAATTAACATCTACCTTGCTCTTCCACAAACCACCGTCTTAGCCCAACCGCCCAGAGTTTCAATGAAAGAATTTTTGTCGAAAAATCCACTCACCCATTTACCTATCATGCACATAAATAGAAAGAACGTCTATACAGTTGAAAAAATAAGTAAAAAACTAGTTCCAAGAACAAATGGGTTACCGTTCTCGGTTGTGCCAGCAACCATATGTCTGGGATCGCACACTCTCGTTGGAACGAAATCAACATCTCGTTCAACAGGATCCACGATCTTCGTGATCGGAAGGGGAGCATTTTTACACTGAAATAACAATAAATAATAAAGTAAATGATTTGAATCCGGGAGTATCGTTACATATGTAGATATTGTCCTGGGTTTAGACTGGACGATCTACATTTATTGTAATAAATAATATCATAATAACATAGAGGGTTAGGGTGAATTACAAGCAAAAGTTTAAAATAAATTTATATCTTTTATCGTGTTGAAGATGTCGAATAATAAAGCAAAACTCTTGCAATGGGTGAAAATAACTAACACGAGGAATGAAGGAAAGCCATTGAATGATAGTGAAGAGGCCACTTAGATCATCAGGGACCAACAGATGAGATGTACCTAAATTGATTGGATAAGAAATAACTTCACTAAAACTAGTAATATAACTGTCTATATATAATTATCAATATAACTGTCATCTGTCAGTTTGACTATTTCACTATAGCAGTTAAATCAAAAACAGCGCAAATGCGTCGCAAGTGCGCGGCAAATACAGCGCAAACGCAGTGTAAATGCGGCACAATAACGTCGCTAAAACGGCGTAAATACGGCGCAAATGCGGCAAAATACAGCGTAAAATAAAATGCTACAGTTACTAAGCAACGCCTGCATGACGTAAGAATGGCATAAACGGACATATCTCGTACCGTTGTTGTACATAACTGATGGTCCTCCTAATTGTAAATTTGATGTGTAAACTTGCCGTCCTAATAGCTAAGAAAACGACAAATTTTAACTAAGAAATGGACAATGGAATGTACGAGGAGAGTTCACCTTCAATAAACAAGAGTTACCTTATTCAACGCTTGGTAGCCAGTCAAAATAATATGCGAGTTTTCAACTTGAATAATTCGTTGACCAAGTCTTAGTAAGTAAGATCCGATACCAACAGCTCGGCAAGTTACCTTAAGCAAAATTTTATGTCATTATAAAGTTTTAATTGATTAAGAATACACCGAGAACACACCATGAATATTTCCATCCCTATACAATCCTACATTTAAATACACCGAGAACACACCATGACCATTTCCATCCCATACAATCCTACATTTAAATACACCGAGAATACACCATGACCATTTCCATCCCCATACAATCCTACATTTAAATACACCGAGAATACACCATGACCATTTCCATCCCCATACAATCCTACATTTAAATACACCGAGAACACACCATGACCATTTCCATCCCCATACAATCCTACATTTAAATACACCGAGAACACACCATGACCATTTCCATCCCCATACAATCCTACATTTAAATACACCGAGAACACACCATGACCATTTCCATCCCCATACAATCCTACATTTAAATACACCGAGAACACACCATGACCATTTCCATCCCTATACAATCCTACATTTAAATACACCGAGAACACACCATGACCATTTCCATCCCATACAATCCTACATTTAAATACACAGAGACACACCATGACCATTTCCACCCTATACAATCCTACATTTAAATACACCGAGAACACACCATGACCATTTCCATCCCTATACAATCCTACATTTAAATACACCGAGAACACACCATGACCATTTCATCCCCATACAATCCTACATTTAAATACACCGAGAACACACCATGACCATTTCCATCCCCATACAATCCTACATTTAAATACACAGAGAACACACCATGACCATTTCCATCCCATACAATCCTACATTTAAATACACCGAAAACACAATGACAATTTTATCCCCATACAATCCTACATTTAAATACACCGAGAACACACCATGACCATTTCCATCCCCATACAATCCTGCATTTAAATACACCGAGAATACACAATGACAATTTTTATCCCCATACAATCCTACATTTAAATACACCGAGAACACACCATGACCATTTCCATCCCCATACAATCCTACATTTAAATACACCGAGAATACACAATGACAATTTTTATCCCCATACAATCCTACATTTAAATACACCGACAACACACCATGACCATTTCCATCCCTATACAATCCTACATTTAAATACACCGAGAATACACAATGACAATTTTATCCCCATACAATCCTACATTTAAATACACCGAGAACACACCATGACCATTTCCATCCCCATACAATCCTACATTTAAATACACCGAGAACACACCATGACCATTTCCATCCCCATACAATCCTACATTTAAATACACCGAGAACACACCATGACCATTTCCATCCCCATACAATCCTACATTTAAATACACCGAGAATACACAATGACAATTTTTATCCCCATACAATCCTACATTTAAATACACCGAGAACACACCATGACCATTTCCATCCCCATACAATCCTACATTTAAATACACCGAGAACACACCATGACAATTTTATCCCCATACAATCCTACATTTAAATACACCGAGAACACACCATGACCATTTCCATCCCCATACAATCCTACATTTAAATACACCGAGAACACACCATGACCATTTCCATCCCCATACAATCCTACATTAAAATACACCGAGAAAACACACCATGACAATTTTTATCCCCATACAATCCTACATTAAAATACACCGAGAAAACACACCATGACAATTTTTATCCCCATACAATATCATATCCAAATATACTGACAATACAACTGGAGCATTTCCATCCATCTACAATCCAAAATTAATATAGTTTTCAGTTTATTTTTTCCATACCAAACTCATCGTGACTATTTTGTCGTAGGCTTTAGACATTCGACCAGCAATCATCCCAGAACCACGAAGATTCTCCACGCCAATTGGTTCTTCTCGACCTAATGACATAACAAAATACTAATTCAAACACATGACTAAAAACTAGTTGAAAGCCAGTGCCATTAAATATATTTACCAATAATGTCGGTGATTTTATATCTGGATTCTTCGTTCTCTTCCATCGCTTCAGCACGGACAGAATTTGAAGCACTAAACTAAAGTTACAAAAATAGTTACGTTTTAAAGGGCGATGTGTTCAACATAAGTGAAAGCTTCGCGATCTCTGTATTTTTAAATCATAACATGTACATATGTCAAGTGACCTTTTTGAAATCATTTGTTGTCAGATAAAGATACTTGAATCCTTTCTGAGGAGCATTTGAGTCTTCCCAAGCGACCTTGAACTGAAGTTTTAAATCCTCAGCAAGGCCAAGTCGAGCACCGCTATTCGCTGACACATAGATAAAAGGAATACCATCCTTTAGGGCCAACTGCAAGCCGCGCTATAATAAATAACATTCAATAATTAGGATTAGAAACATAGAAAGACTGAGCCAGTTACAAGTCAAGGTATATAAAAAACGTAACAGTCAATAATTGAGAGTACACACAAGAAAGGTTTGGGAAAGATCTTTTTAGATACATACTTCGAAAACATTATCTTCTTGAACGGCAAACGAACCAATGACGTGAGTGATGTCATTTGCAACAACTATTATCTGTAAGACAACATACGGTTATTTACGGGGTGGTAGGACTGGGACTGAGTACTTAGCCAAAGGAGGTATAATGATTGAACAAAGGATAATTTACCTCCCGTCCCTCAGGATATTCGGGTGTTATTAATGCCATACGCCAAGCAACAACACCTATCTAAAACAAAACAAAATGTTTGAAATGAGAAAAATGTTGTAGTTTGATTGATGGAAAACAGTCTACTTACATTGTTCTCTCCTGCCAATCGATTCACTTGATGAAGTTGACCATCTTCCTTTAAGACGTATTCACTAGCTTCCACCTCGAAAAAAGAAATTTCATTGCAACAATAAATTTCTCTTTGATATTGGAATTTGCTCCGTGTGGGATGTTTTCATAGCGACTGCGCATTTTGGTAATCATTCTCGCTTTGGAGAAATAGCTACCGTATTTCAAGGGGAAGAAAGTCCTTTGATTAGGCAAAAACAATAAAGTTTGCTCAAGACAGACATAGCTATTTGTCTAATTTATTTCTAAGGGAAGACAATCGTTTG
Source organism: Xenia sp. Carnegie-2017 (assembly GCF_021976095.1). Classification (NCBI taxonomy): domain Eukaryota; kingdom Metazoa; phylum Cnidaria; class Anthozoa; order Malacalcyonacea; family Xeniidae; genus Xenia; species Xenia sp. Carnegie-2017. The sequence continues at coordinate 7,059,683 of NW_025813481.1, forward strand.
ATTATGAACAAACAATGGAGATCACTTGACAAAGACATAACTATTTGCCTCCAATGTATTTCTAAGGGAAGAAATGAATAGACCTAAAAACAATGAATAGAGAATCTTTGTTCATACCACATCTCGTTTTAAGTTGATGTCCTCTCGATGTTCTTTGGACCATTGTTTCCAATATTTTAAAACAGCCTACATAAAAACAACTTGGTATTTGCTTCGAACTTCGACATTGAGAAAGCATCAATGGAATGTTGCCAACCTGTTTAAATAACTCGGGAATGTCGTAGACGTACGTGGTTCCTTGATTTTGAGCAGTAAAACGCTTCAACTGTGGAATTTGTAAAAGCACAATTCAATAATGATGTTAAGTATCGAAAGTGATCCATCTAAGGACCTGCAACAAATTGTCTTACATGCAACAAATTGTCCTACATGCAACAAATTGTCTTACATGCAACAAATTGTCTTACATGCAACAAATTGTCTCGGTAAAGCGTGTTGTTTTACATAGCCGAATTAAGTTTTATAAAACAATTGTATGGGCGATATAACCCAGCATGGTTAGTGAATTTTTTGGGAGAGGAAATGAGTTTTACGCCATTTCGTGAATTTGAACCAAAAGAGCATGATCACACAATGAAAGCATGATCACACAAGAGACCATGATCTAGCAACGTAATCAACCATTAAAAAGATGCGAAGATTAATCTTCCATTTCTATAACCTGTAGCCTATCTTTCGTCACATAGGGTGAGTTCACTTGCAGACCGTGTAAAGGACCTTGTTTAATACCGTACGATTCCAAGATTATCTACAGCAATGAAATTTTATCATAAAGAGTAAGGACACACCAAGGGGCACCTCAGTGAATTAAGATTTGTAAAGCTACCTGCCCGCTGCGTTGATCTTCAACCTCTCTATAAATACTGACATCAAGATAATATCCCGATTCGTTAGACAAATAAACTCGAAGAGGAATTTTTTTACCATTCGGAGTTAATCTGTAACAAATACGAAAATAAAACAGCTAGCGTTTGAAAGACACTTAGGTCGGTGTATTTTGAATCAACTTGAAACATGTTCTACCCATTATCTACCTGATATTCATTTTCATTTCGGCCTGCAACACCCGTAATCGCCATAATCTTTTACCATAGCGAATAACGATGGATCGAATACTTTCTTCCATCTATATGTTGAGAGACATACGCAGATAGTTACCACACCATAAAGCATTTATACCATGATTACATGAAGTATTGTTTTATTACACTTACGCGATGCGGCTCTATCACAATACAAGGAACAAAATTGAGAAACAGATGATTGCAATCAGTCCGCTTAGGCTGAAAGAGAGTTCTTCGATTGTTCATGAAAACGTTCCTCGGTACATTATAAACTTAGTAAAAAAACATGATTACAAAGAGCGCTTTGCTTACGGATTGTTCAAAGGCAATTTCAAGTTGATCCAAAGTTTCCAGACATTGAATTTCACTCTCTTTCTCCAAGTATTCAAATGAAGCTTCCTGTGAAATAAAGAAGCATGTTCATTAAACATATGTATACTCACTAGACATATGACCAGCTAGGAGTGAGTGCGTCCACAAAATAACTGGGAGTGTTCGACAATCTGGGAACGATATAGTGTGTTTCTTTGATAGAAAAGACCACAATTATAGCCGGACCAACTTTATACGCAAAGACCATAAAAGCTGGGTGTCACCACAACCCCCTCCCCCACCTCTACACCCAACATATACCCAAACGTACACCCTTGTACATAGCAGCAACGTTAGCTTTTCCCAATTCATAATAAGTTCTCGTATTTAAAGATAAAAAACCCAGTTCTTTGGAAAAAATGTGTCGCTACGCTGGCCTTGCCGATATGTACAATCAATGGCAGAATGTAAACTTATCGAAAAATTTCACTACACAAAAAAATTTGGTTTCTTTTAATTTTTATGGGAGCTTGGGGTTATCAAAAGAAACAGGACAATTTAACAGAAATTTTCAAATCAAATAACAAAATAAACTACAGTTCAAACGATTTCTCATGCTTTCAACAATACACACGAACGTGCTTGAAAAAAAAAATAAAATAAAATACTTAGGCAGTGAAAATCTTAACTTTAAACCTCCTCGTATCTCCCAAAACTACTTAGTAAACATTTCATACAGTAACCTTGGTTACGAAGTCTGCATGTCTGACAATGGTTCGCACGAAAAATCGATGATCTGTGACTTCGGCATTAGCTGAAATCTAACGATAAAGACGAAATATTCCAGTATGAAAAAACCAGCGTCCATTGTAAAAAATTCTACTTTTAACAATTCCAACCTTTTTCGCCGAGGCAAAATACAAATGAATGCTGTGATTTGTAGTTGGAACAGATTCCAAATCGAAATTTCTCAAACGGTTCAGTTCCAGCTGAAAAGCCAACGCGGGCTCAAGATGACGGTAAATTGTATCTTCCATAAACTAATTAACAAGAGTAAAATGGAGACTAAAGTTCACATCAATGATAAATATGGATAATAGTGGATGTAAAACTCACGTTAGACGACGCACGATGAGTGAAATACCAAGGAGAGCTGCCCTAGATGTACAGTAAGATGAAAATACTTGGACAAATTGATTACATCATTGAATTTCCCGACCAATTATAACCTAGCATACCTTGCAATCAGTGACAAGAAATGTTATACGACGAATCCCTTTTTCTACAAATAAAGCTCTCTAAACGAATAGAATTGAACATAAACTGATGTAAATCGTGCAGTATTAGCAACGTCGATGTGCCACGAGAGTAAAGTAGGACATGTAAAATAAAACTCCTGTATAATGTGACGCACACCTTGCTTTCCAAGAACGTTTTTAATCTTGAACTACAATCTGTCACATTTATACCAACGCCAACCTTAGGCAAAGCTATATTAATGATGTGTGCGGGTTCTTCCTCTTTGTTTTTCTGTCAAAAAAAAACCACACATACACACAAAAAAAACGCAACATATGTAAGCTCTATGGTTGACAATGCCATCTTCTAGGATTACAATTCTACCTTCTGCTCATCAGGCTGTTCTTTAGTTTCACAAAGTGCTTGAAAAGATGAACCGCTGGAGGACGAACTCAGAGAGGAGTTACGTTTCACGTTTTTGCCTTTGTCGTTAGTGTTTTTATTATTACCAGGAAAACTGCTGCTGTTCTTCATTTTCTCACGACTTTCAAAACGAGACATCAGTTTGGAGAAGTTTCTTTGTGCATAAAAAAGCCAACATAAACCATTGGTTAATGCACGATTTTAGTGACGTAGCATGTAGGCCATACATACCTTTGGAAATCATCGAATGTGTTGAAGGCAGCCATCAAACCAGTTCTCTCACAAGGATCATGATTGCCTGAATATAATGCCAGTTCATGTAACTCTTCACTTAAACTGTACACCTACAAAAAAACAAGCAAATATTATCAATACATCAGAACAATCTCACTTCGTTTGCAGCGAGCGTAGAAACATTTGAGAGGGTATAAAAACATTTGAGAGGGTATAGAAACTCTGAAACATTGCGTCTTCATCTTATATACTATATATACTAGAAATAACTTTCCCTACCGTAAGAATAGAACAGAGTCAAGTGTATAATAAGAGATACCATCGTCATTTTTCACAGACGATCCTAACGTTGTAGCCCAATAAAGTTATTCTATACTTTTTGAATACATAACGAACTCGACCCAAGCCCAAACACCTCGGCTATCCCTTAACAATTCGAAATATTTATTGAAAACAAAAAATCTTATTGGTCACAACGTTCGGATCGGGTGTTTTTCAATACCTTTATGTACCTGTTTGATGAGATAGATTTCAAAGATACTTAAAGATACTTACTCTCGTCATGGATTGAAGACCTTTGATAGAATGACTGATGTGTGATTTATTTAGAGACGAGCTTCGAGAAAGTCTAAATAAATTATTTAACATCAATTTATTCATACAAGACAGAAAATACAGATTTTCACGTAATTACGAAAATATTCTCTTCTCTTTCTACGATGCCTAACTGCACACATTTTCAACAAATTTAAGAGGGAAAATTCGTGAAAATTAACAAATATGCTTTTCATCAACTATACTCATTGTAGTATAAAGGATACATACCTGTTTGGATGCGAAGCAGGCAAAATAAACTTGAACTGTGTAATTATGGTTTTATCGTCGAGCTAAGTGTATTCGAAATACTGTTATGATAAAAGATTAACAAAAAGGGCCTGTTTATATAGAGAGGCTGACTGATATTGAAGTTGCATATTTTAGACTATACATCCTTTGTTGAAACACGAGAAATCCCATTCTTCACATGGTAATTAACAAATTATCTTAAGACAAAGCAGTGCTGTGTTCATCTGGGATTCATTCACTTACAATTTATAACAATATATCTCGCGGTAAAATTTTTTGTGTTGTGTTTATTAACACAGACCAAAATTATCTAAATAAAATGAACCAAGGCCAAGATAGGGATTTTTCGTGGTGACAAATCTAAAAATTGTATTAAAAATACCAAACACCATGATGAATGATCAAAATAATAATGTAAAAGTTCTTAAAAGACTGTTTAAAAGCAAAGCACTAAACGAATAGTTCGAAAAGAATTGTTTTAAAGCTGAAAGGGCAGTCTGCCGAAATACATCGTATCTTTCAGCTATAAAACATTCCTTTTAGGACTATTCGGTTAGTGTTGTGGTTTTAAACAATTCTTTTAAGAACTATCACGCTGTTATTTTGACCATTCATTATGGTGTTTGGTATTTTTAAAACGATTTTTACGGCGAGTCATCCTTCACCATCCATGCAGCTCTCATATAAACAAACCTAAAGAGTGTAAAATCAAATTCTTCCCGGTTTCAATAAACAATGAACAAACTTACTAGTTCATGTTGTAAAGTGGTTAATTCGTAAGCTTCATAGCTTCGTCTAATGTAAACCTAAAACACAACAATGCCTATAAAGTCATGCAGCGTTTATACATGAAGTATAAACGGTTGAGAACATGCACCTCTAACGCAGCCATGCGGACATGTTGGATGCTGTGGTAAAAGAAGGACGGTAAAACATCAAATATGGCAGTCTCGGAGTTGATCAGTTTCTGTAAAGTAAAAAAATATTACTGAGAACTATCTAAGGTAGTGAACATACAGTTAATAGAATACACCGAATGACCACAGCAAGAATACAAATAATCGGTAGTTACTTTATCCAACCCTTCCCGAAGTGTATCAATATGTTGTTATAAAGGAACACACGTAATACCTTCCTACGCAATCTTAACCATAATTAGCCATACGTAGGACACCTTAACCATACTTTGCAATACGTAGGACACCTTAACCATACTTAGCTATACGTAGGACACCTTAACCATACTTAACCATACGTAGGACACCTTAACCATACTTAGCCATACGTAGGACACCTTAGCCATACTTAGCCATACGCAGGACACCTTAACCATACTTAGCTATACGTAGGACACCTTAACCATACTTAGCTATACGTAGGACACCTTAACCATACTTAGCCATACGTAGGACACCTTAGCCATACTTAGCCATACGTAGGACACCTTAGACATACTTAGCCATACGCAGGACACCTTAACCATACTTAGCCATACGTAGGACACCTTAACCATACTTAGCCATACGTAGGACACCTTAACCATACTTAGCCATACGCAGGACACCTTAACCATACTTAGCCATACGTAGGACACCTTAACCATACTTAGCCATACGTAGGACACCTTAGCCATACTTAGCCATACGTAGGACACCTTAGCCATACTTAGCTATACGTAGGACACCTTAACCATACTTAGCCATACGTAGGACACCTTAACCATACTTAGCCATACGTAGGACACCTTAGACATACTTAGCCATACGCAGGACACCTTAACCATACTTAGTCATACGTAGGACACTTTAACCATACTTAGCTATACGTAGGACACCTTAACCATACTTAACCATACGTAGGACACCTTAACCATACTTAGCCATACGTAGGACACCTTAGCCATACTTAGCCATACGCAGGACACCTTAACCATACTTAGCCATACGTAGGACACCTTAACCATACTTAGCCATACGTAGGACACCTTAGACATACTTAGCCATACGCAGGACACCTTAACCATACTTAGCCATACGTAGGACACCTTAACCATACTTAGCCATACGTAGGACACCTTAACCATACTTAGCCATACGTAGGACACCTTAACCATACTTAGCTATACGTAGGACACCTTAACCATACTTAACCATACGTAGGACACCTTAACCATACTTAGCCATACGCAGGACACCTTAGTCATACTTAGCCATACGTAGGACACCTTAACCATACTTAGCCATACGTAGGACACCTTAACCATACTTAGCCATACGTAGGACACCTTAACCATACTTAGCCATACGTAGGACACCTTAACCATACTTAGCTATACGTAGGACACCTTAACCATACTTAACCATACGTAGGACACCTTAACCATACTTAGCCATACGCAGGACACCTTAGTCATACTTAGCCATACGTAGGACACCTTAACCATACTTAGCCATACGTAGGACACCTTAACCATACTTAGCCATACGTAGGACACCTTAACCATACTTAGCTATACGTAGGACACCTTAACCATACTTACACTACCTACGTTGGATAGCTAAGGTTGTGTAAGGATAGCTAAAGTTGTGTAAGGATAGCTAAGTTAGTGTAAAGAGGACTAAGGCTAAATATGATTAAGGTTGCGAAGGAAGGTATTACGTGTGTTCCTTTATAACAACATGTTGATACACTTTAGGAATGGTCAGATAAAGTAACTACCAAATAATCATTTCTTTATATAAATACTGCTTTATATATTACCTGAAGAACATCTGGAGAAAATTGATTACCATAACTGATTGCAGAGAGAAACATGGACTCAAATTGATTGTGGCGTAATTCGTATGACGGTTGCTGGCTTTGGATTAGAACCTAAAAAAGTACAGTAAGGTATTCACAGGCAAAATATTCATATTTCGATGTAGCAATCAAACTAGATTTGCAGCAAGGTATTCACAAGCAAAACTCAAACACACAAAATAAAATACCTGTCTGGCTTTTAAAGCTACTTTTGCATGCTCTTGTCTCACTAAGGAGGTCAGTTCTTGAACGGTAGTCAATAAATCACCTTCAAGACTATGTTCCTTGCCAACAACATCCTGTTACAAAACCAGGATACTTCTGGTAAGTGCTACACAATACTAGCAAGTACTATAACAATACTAGGAAGTACTACACAATACTAGCAAGTACTATAACAATACTAGGAAATACTACGCAATACTAGCAAGTACTATAACAATACTAGGAAGTACTACGCAATACTAGCAAGTACTATTGCAATACTAGGAAGTACTACACAATACTGACAAGTACTATAACAATACTAGGAAGTACTACACAATACTAGCAAGTATTATAGCAACACTAGGAAGTACTACACAATACTGACAAGTACTATAGCAATACTAGGAAGTACTACACAATACTGACAAGTACTATAGCAATACTAGGAAGTACTACACAATACTAGCAAGTACTATAGCAATACTAGGAAGTACTACACAATACTAACAAGTACTATAGCAATACTAGGAAGTACTACACAATACTGACAAGTACTATAGCAATACTAGGAAGTACTACACAATACTGACAAGTACTATAGCAATACTAGGAAGTACTACACAATACTGACAAGTACTATAGCAATACTAGGAAGTACTACACAATACTGACAAGTACTATAGCAATACTAGGAAGTACTACACAATACTGACAAGTACTATAGCAATACTAGGAAGTACTACACAATACTGACAAGTACTATAGCAATACTAGAAAGTACTACACAATACTGACAGGTACTATATAATATTAGTATGCAAGCAAGTACGTATTACAAAATAATTTCATAATAAGATTTCCTACGACGCATATACACTTACAATGAGCTTGACAACCAGAACGTTTTTCTTGGCAACATTAGCATGAGAAAAAACGTTAGCTACAACAGACATGATGTCTTTTTCCTTGTTAAGTTCTCTTATGGCGAGAACACATTTATCAAAATTGCCTAGAAAAAAACTATAATCAATATGGAATTGCGTGAAGAGAATAATAGAGGAGAGTCGAGTTGAAAAGAGCAAGTAATATATATTTCCTAGTGTATGAAAAAAAGTCGGAATGGTTGTTGATTGAGTTTGAAATTGCGCTGAAATCACCCAAGTTTCGTAAATCATGTAGTTTTGTGAAAACAATTTTGTGAGAACTAAGTTGTGAGAACTAAGTTGTGAGAACTATGTTGTGAGAACTATGTTGTGAAAACATTGCTCTGAGAACTAAGTTGTGAGAACTAGGGAAAACATTGTTTTGAGAACCATGTTCTGAGAGCTATGTTGTGAGAACTAAGTTGTGAGAACTAGGGAAAACATTGTTTTGAGAACTATGTTGTGAGAACTAAGTTGTGAGAACTAAGTTGTGAGAACTAAGTTGTGAGAACTAAGTTGTGAGAACTAAGTTGTGAGAACTAGGGAAAACATTGTTTCAGAACCATGTTCTGAGAGCTATGTTGTGAGAACTAAGTTGTGAGAATCATTTTACGCTCTTAATTTTATTTTTGCCACCATCTCATTGCAATGTGAGCGGTAATCGAACCAAAATACAGAATGTATACAGGAAAAGTAAATATTATATGATATCATATTATACATATATTCCTCACCTTGAGAGAAGAGGCTTTCAACTTGAAGATATTGACGAAGTAGCGAAACTATGACGGACTTCATATGACCTCGACAACCATTTCGATATCTGAAAATGAATCACACAGCGAATGAAGATTACATCACAGAACTTTCAAATATAGCCAGTACAACCCATTTCAAGTTCATCCACTATAGACGCATTTCAAGTTCATCAACTATCATTACATCTTAAGTTGTAGAAACATTTCAAATTCAACCAATACAGACACATTTTACGTTAAAAAAAAACAGTTGCATCTTAAGTCATGCCAGTGTAAACTTATTTTTAATTTAATCAGTATAGACGCACTTCGAGTTAACACAGTATAGACTTATTTCGGGTTTAGCAAAGAAAGACTCATTTCAAATCAACACAATATAGATGCATCGTTATAAAAGCGTAGGCACATTTCAAATTAAGTCAGAAAAACTCATTTCAAGTTGTCCCAATACAGATGCATCTTACACACGTTATACACCTATAGACTTATTTTAAACAACCACAAAACCCAGAAAGCAATATGTGCCTACCGCTGTACAAGTTGAACAACGCTTTGAGTGCTCAGAAAAAATGCCTCTCGGTCAGCTCTCTTCGCCAGCGTTGCAGCATATGCGTCGACCACATTAGCAATCTGAAAAAAATCCAATGTTTAAGATACGTTAAGCAAGAAGATAGTATTCCAGGAAACGTGAAAAAGTCAAAGAATAATGATAAAAAACAACATGTCATGCCGTAGACGATGTCGGCTAACAGCTACGTGATAATGGCAGATCACAGTGGATGAGGTTGGTCTATTGATGATATTATATGATATATAATGAAGATAGGTGATAGTGGATAGCAGTAGATGACAAATGACGATGGATAACCATGGATAACAGGTAATAATGGTAATTTTAACAGCACAAAATTAACCAAGCAGGTGAGGTAAAACGACAAAAACGCTTGATAATGGTGAATGATGGTAGATAGCGAATGGATGACGGTGGATAACCATGGATAACAGGTAGTAATGATCATTTTAACAGCACAAAATTAACCAAGCAGGTGAGGTAAAACGACAAAAACGCTTGATAATGGTGAATGATGGTAGATAGCGAATGGATGACGGTGGATGACGGTAGATGACGGCAGATGACGGTCATGACGTATACATTGAAAATTAAAGTGAACGATGGAAACGGGAGATAGATTGAAGCAGCCAATATAAACCAAGCAGATACCTGCTGACTGGGAAACTGACAGAGTACAGATGTAATATTGCTGGCGTAGTTTGTCAATAAGCGATGAATCTCTTCTTCTACTTTCTCAGGTATTCGACCAGACAATGACGAAAGATGCTCCTAAAACGAGGAATATTACAAATTGACAGGATGGCAACATTATCAGTATGGTTCACTTCGAAGGATTGTGTTTAAATCATGGTTCGCTTCGAAGGATTATGTTTAAATCATGGTTCGCTTCGACGGATTATGTTTAAATCATGGTTCACTTCAAAGGATAATGATTAAATCGTTTTCATTAAAAGAATTTTTGTTGACAACTAATTTTTCTTGTTTGTTGAAGAAGAAGTGAGTCTTGCAATAACTGCATCCATTTGGATTGTCAAAATACCTTTAGTTCCATGAGAGGTAACCTAGGATCCTTTAGGGTCTTCATCAAAAGATCGACATTATTATTGAGAAACTTGGTGTAATGTGGTTCGTCAGCAGAATAACCTTTCATAATTTGTAGAAGATTGTCGCGAGCATTTTGAAAAACCTAGAATTTGTAGAAGATTTTCGCGAGCGTTTTGAAAAACCTGGAATACCAATGCACGAAAAGACAATGACAGGGACCGTACAGCGGGAAGATATTTGACATTCACACAGTCATAGTTTGATTTAACCTAACCATGCTGATTCAAGTTCATAATTACATATACAGATATATCATCGGGTTTATCCACACTTTATTTGCACAATTCAACTTACCTGGTGAATTTTTTCTCCTTTCACCGAAGGTCCTGTCATTACAGGAAACGGACTTTCGTAAACTTGAGCCTTCATGTTGAAAAATGGATTATTATAACACAAACAAAAAACGATTAGATTCGCTTAGATTATACTTGGAATATACAAGAGATATACTAGGGATGTAATGGGGATGCATAAGGAATATAGAAGAGATATACTAGGGTTATACAATGACTACGTGTTTATACCTGCGTAACTCTGTTTGGATCATCAAGCTCTAAACTCGCGACAACAGTACCAGGATCAAGAACGGCGTTAGGACACTTTATGAAATGAACACTAAAAGAAAATATATGAGAGTAGGAAAGGCATTCATTTTCTTATTATAGCACAACGTTTATTTTATTACCATCCACTTTCGGACACCGTCAACGGCATCACCATTTTCATCACCTCAACAAATGAAGAGAAAATATATATTCAAGATGAATGGATTCAATTAAATCCCTTCTCAATAAAATACCTCGATTTCGGCATAGGTTCCCCCCTGGAAAACATGTCCGCCATCTTCGATCGTGTAACAGATGAGTTTGCCGGCCGATGGCGACCGTAATTTTGAGGGATCGTTTTGTTTCTGAAACACGCAAGTTTTCCCTGTGATAGTCACTCGGTATCTGTAAAAAACAATCTTTATATTATCTATTATCACAAATTTCCAGTTGAATTACATCGACAAATGTCTTTGATTTTGAGTTAATGCATAGACAATACACTTGCCGAGCTTTTTTTGCAAATTACAAATATATTGGTGGAAAACCACGTGATCCATCAATATGGAAAGCAGTGGTAATGAATCAAGGAGTACATGACGTCATCTGTTTGAAAAACTCCATTTTACAGAAGTGCAAACCTGTCTATTTCTTCTTTCATATATGTCGTGTAACAATTACCATCAACACAGATCAATAAGCCACCATCGCTTAATCTGAAAAACACAAGTCCATTCTAAAAAATATATTATGGACTCAACAACACACATATATGACCTACGTATGATTTTTACAAATACTTACTTGTGAACGTCTACTTCGACAGTCGAGTCATTCATTTCAAGAAAATATACATTTTGACCAATTTTCGAAACCTGCGAATAAATGCGAAGATATAACGTCAGATCACGACACGTTACGATTCATAACGATGAAACTAAAATACATTAACGCTACCTTTCGGAAACGTATTAAAAATGAAAAAACAAGCTGAGATCAAAATCATAGTGGTAATGACGTGTGAAACCAGAAAAAGCAAGCTTCCTACTGAAACTAAAAACCTTAGATCCCGTGCATTCAGAAATTCACAAAATATAATCCGGAATCCGCAATCTGGGAGCTTTGATACTGTATGATGGTGATAAAGATAGGAATTTACAAAATGATGTCTGCAATCAAAGAGCTTAAAAGCTTTATATGGGATGTTTAAGAAGTCAGGGATTCATAAGATGGAACATAAAATCGACGAGCACGCATATGTTATGTTTGAGAAGTCTGGAATTCACAAGGTAGAACGATAGAATACACACTTCATTCGGCATTTCACTGTACCTTAACGCAATACTTTGTGTTCTCGTAAATCAACTCCACACATTCAGTATTCTTCAACATGTGAGCAGGTAAGATCTGACCCCTGTTGAAGATTTCTTTATTAAAATACACATCGCCTTCAAGTTAAACAGATCATAATACGATAAACGATGTAGGCCGTATACTAAACATACCGCTCTAAACCATTTTGAAAGCTTTGAAAACGTTTGCTAATGTGTGAGTCTGCAACATGAATTGAGCCACAGATAACAGCAAGTATGATGTCCGGTTTTTCTGCCTTGAAATGATCGTGACAAAGTATCAATAAAGTGGAACAAACATTGATTAAAAGACAATATGGACAAAGCATGATAAAAATATAAAAGATGTATAAATAAAATGTAAAAAATGAGAGCGCATAAACAAGATATTAAATCTAGTTATAAAATTTATAAACTTGTAGATTTCACGGTTAATGTTTGATGATTTATTATGACACATAAAGTGACGGAAAATTAAACGGAACAGATCCTTATTATAAGAAATTAAGCTCGTTTAATCACCACACTTTCTGACTTTGTAAAATCAATTCACTGTTTTTCTAAAATCGAGAATAAAATCCCCATGACAAAACAAAGATACCTGTACTTTCTCCGCAATTAAATGGTCAAGCCAAGTGGTATCGAATGTGTTTTCTTGAAATCTATCTTCCTCCAATAACTTAACAAGATATTCAACGGTTGTGCGAAAATCACCGCGGATGGATATTTCTTTCAAAGCCATAACCATGTTCCTAACAGGATAAAAAAAAAAAAACTCCGCAAAATTACACAGGATTTGGTTTCTCAGGTCTGTGCGAACCGTTTAACAAAAACTCTCGCAAAGTATTACAAGCCAACAATGAGAGTTTACAACTGGTTCCAGTCTTTTCGCGTAAGAACAGAAGCAAGCATATGAGTGACAAAATACTCCAGGAAGAAATTCATTTTATGCAAGTTCACATAAAAAAAAAGCAAGTGTATAGTTGTATAAACAGCGAAAAAGATGTTGGAGGTTAATTCAACAGAAATCGTATCAAAATACAGTCAATAACATGTCGCTGCATGCATGACAGTTATATTTGCAACGAAAAATATACCATACAGAAATACTCGTACTTTGTCATTTTCACGGTATTTATTATTTTTAAAACAATTTTTAGATCAGTCACCACCACAAAGTCTCTATTTTACTTTGTCATTTTCGTTCCCATTTCACTCACCTTCTCGCGCGATCTCTATCTTCGCCCCACGCAAAGCAATGTCCAAACTGAGAATCGGCATACTCGTGCAAGGCTCCTTCCGGCGCAACACTGAAATATCCCCACACGGACGAACTGCTTCGAAAGTTTAACTCTTGAACTGTGCCACTGTTTGGCTTAAATCCCTTGAAAAAAAGATTGCGAGAAATTCGTAAAGATAACATGAGTGGAAATGACTTTGCTCTTCGTGTGAAGTTAGATAGACATTACACAAGAAAGAGAAATTATTCAAGAAATAAAAGATGTTTGCTGTGTTTGCACAGGCTTATGCAAACCGAGAAGACCTTTGGGAGAACTCGACAGCTGATCAATGCAAAACCGATACCAAAAGTAGTGAGTTCTCCAAACAACTCCGAGGTTTGCATAAGCCACAGCGCAAACACGAAAAACATCTTTTATTTCTTTTACAAAATAACAGTAATGCGAAACACAAATTTAAAACAAATGTTTAATTCCGTTTTGAAATTGATATTTTAATTGTGTGCAATCGCCGCACGCGTTTTATTGTTTTTATTTTATAAATCAGATTCGTAAATATTGAGCGATGATCTTACCTCGTCAGGATTTTCTGCTGTGATTCTGGCGGCAATAACATGACCTTTGGGTTTGGGTTCAATCAAAGGTCTAAATCGTAAAAAAAAACCATAAAAAAAACAACACAATTCCACTCTTCACTTTCCTTTTAAACTCCTCTACAAGCAAGATTTAGTAGTTGCGTCAGTGACACACTTACTTGGCAAACTTTATAGGAGTTGTTTCATAATCTCTCTTTCCATACAGACTACGTATGTCTTTGATCTTATCCAATGAAATACCCATGGCAATCTGAGAGAACATCACTATGATGGGTCAGACATCTTTAGAGAGGTGTATGTAACATATATATGCACCATACCTGTAACTGAGCCGCCGGTAAATTGATGTCAGCGATCATTTCGGTACAAGGATGTTCAACCTTTAAAAAGAAGTTACACAAAGAACGAATTACTGCATGAGATCGGTGTTCGCATAAACAGAAGCAAACGAGAAGAGGGAAACCGTTCATAAAACCTGTAATCGTGGATTCAATTCAAGAAAATAATACTTCTTATCATCAGGTGTGTATAGATATTCCACAGTTCCAGCGCTAACATATTTCACGAGTTTTGCAAGCTTAACTGCATCCTAATGAAGGAAGACGATGACAGTTTAGATGATAGGTTTTCAAGACGTCAAATCGATCAAATAAAATCATCTTGCTTTATTTATACAGGCAAAACGTTGTACACTGAAACAGGTTTACCACAAAAAGAGGATGACAATAATGCAACACGAACCTTTTCCATTCTTCGTAAAATGTCAGGTGGACCAATAACAACAGGAGCTTCTTCGATGATCTTTTGATGTCGTCTTTGTACAGAACAATCTCGACCGAACAAGGAAATGGCTTCTCCTGAACGATCTGCCAATATTTGAACTTCCAAATGTCTTGCTCTGTAATCGTGAACAATAATATCTCATCTATCCACTGATCTCGTAAAACGTATAAATCAGGGGCCGGTTGCACTAAGCTTGGATAGCGTTATATATTGGATAGCAATTTTTTATAAACTTTTATTTATAAAACCTTTTCAAAAGCAAAAAATATTAAATTTATAATGAGCAATCACCGAAATAAAATATTGTTTCGAAGATTACGAAACTTTTTGCCGTATAAAAAATACGAACACCTTTTTCATAAGTTTGAAATTTTTTGCTATCCAATGGATAACGCTATCCAGGCTTCTTGCAACCGGCCCCAGTGATACAAATCATAAAATTTTACCTCGAAGCCACCTTCATTACAAATATTGGAGAACCGGGAACTTCCGTTTGAACCTGAAAACAAAATTGAAAACTATGATGTAAAATTCTAACAAGAAATAGACGAAGGTGGCAAGTTGTTGTTCTAGAAGAACAGAAACTCTGCAAAGAGCACCTTGATGAAATAAAGACGCATAGTAATTCAGACTTCATGTGGTCGCTGCTTCAATCTAACTTTTAAACTTCTGATAATTCTTACTCCACGGAAGTTTGTCACGACCAAAATGCTCATATGAAATCATTGAAAATTAGGAGTTAAATCAAAAATGATTACCTGTCGAAAGAAATTGCAAAATTCGTCATCGTTACGAGCCTTTCGTATTCCCTTCCCGCCGCCACCTTCGGAAGCCTTGATCATTACAGGGTACCCAATACGCTTTGCGATCTTTAAGCCAACACTGGCTTCTTTAACGCAGCACTTCTCGTACAGTTCTTCACTTACAAGATCTCCAGATTCCATATTATCTGCAGTCGCATTCAAGTCAATGGTAACACCTTGAAAAGAAAAAGATGTTTAAATTGTTAAAGCATGCCTCGTGCTAGGAGCGCTACATTTCTGCCATAAATTCATGCAAATTTTTTTTAACAGAACAGACAAATCTAGTCACCCGATCCGCTCCAGTCTAAAGTAGGTATATTAAGGGATTGAGCAACGATGGATGAGGCAATTTTATCTCCCAGAGCCCACATCGCTCCAGCCGGAGGTCCTGAAAAGAGACAAACACAAAGAGTTACTTCTTCTCCATACATAAAAATAGGTACGCATGCGTACATGTGAGTAGCCTAACCAGTACGTGGCCATCGAGTAAAAGTTTAGTTACAAAAGCAGGCAATTTTTGAGAACCCTCAAAGCGGCATTCTTCGTCATCGTCCGTACAACCGAAAATCTCCGAGGATTATGACTGACAGACGGACACTTTTTCAGAATAGCATAGCGCATGCGCAGCGGCCACCGGCAAAAATGAAAAGCCCCACGTTACATACCCATAAACATGATACCATTCTTTGACAACACATCAGGAAGAAGAGGATTTTCAGAAGCATGACCCCAACCAGCCCACACAGCCTTGAAAAGAAAACACGTGATTAAAACTTCGTTTGCTGACTATGCACGACTTTTGGTTGTCCAATTGCAAAAAATGATAGTCGGTAATGGGCAAAAAAATCAATTTTTTTCATTCATTTATTAGCATATTTCACACGTGTGTCTTTATTTTGCACTTCCCCTCAACGTGATCCATACCATTCCCAGTTTGTTTCTATTACAATATTCTTATTCCTGTTTTCTAAAACGTGCGGGCCACTCACTTTAACACTACTTGAATGCGACATAAAAATAACACTCTCTACTCAATGGCAAAATCATTTTTTCCAGCTTATGTTAAAATATTTCGAATCAAGCAAATCAATGGAGTGAAAATGCCGTCTTCAAATTATTACGAGTTTATTTTGACGCATCACTCTGAGAGTGCAAGTGAACTTTAAGAATTTCTTTAGAATAGAAATCCCAACCCCTCCCAGCACAACCAGCCGCACCCTTCTCCGTACAACCCCTCATCCCTCTTCGTACAACTCACCCCAACCCTCCCCGTAGAACCCTCCATCTATCCTCGTGTAATAACGTTGATAACTTGTTGATGTTTTTTAGACAATCAACGATTCATGTTTAGCTACGATTGCTCAGAGAAGGATCAAAATACCAACCTGTACGGGAATCCTCTTTGCTATGTCTAATATAACGTCAACATTAGCATAATTATTGTTGTTAGTGCCCCCAGGTACGTGGACATAATGATCGGCTAGCTTGATGTACTCTGCGTTGGCCTACGGGAAATAAGTTAATGATTGGTTTCACATACAAATTTTATTCAAGTTTTACAGCAAGGATTTCCTACGGTCATTCATTGGAGTGAATATAACTGGAATGCTAACTCAGGTCAAAATTCGAAGCAAACAATGAAATTAGTCCTAATTCTTCCACTCGCCACCGAAATTTTCATTATGATCATAAGGTAAACAGATCAAGAATTTTGTGACGTATACAGAGACCATTGTAGGTCGTAATGTAGTGACGTATTCCTCAAGCAGGATATTGTAATGGAATCTCCGACTTGAGAAAGCATTTTGGCAAACCTGGGTGTTCACACAATGAACTTAACTCCCGTGTGTTGATGTAAAAAAGTGAAAATAATGCAGGAAAAGTAATAACAATTCTCAACCCATCAAGCATAAGTTATTTGCAAGGAAAAGAACAAAAACAATTATTGGTCGAAAACCATTCAATTCTGTGTAGACTGTGTTGTGAAAGGCATCGCTTTCTAAACTCGGTAGAATTAACTGAACTTCTATAAAACCAACCTTAAGATCTTCTGGCGTGACCATAGCAACAAACCGTATGGCGTGTTCGTTGCCAAACAGGCCATAGCACCAGCGTCGTATGGAACGCATGCATTTGACAGCAGCGATACCATTGTTTGCGATCAATACCTGCATCAAATATAAACGTTCTAATGAACTGAGGAATAAATCAAAACGTTCTGATGAGCTCAGGAATGATTGAAAACGTTCTAAAGACGTGAGGAGCAAATCAAAACGTTCTAATGAACTAAGGTCTAAATGAAAACGTTCTAATGAACTGAGGAATATATCAAAACGTTCTAATGAAGTGAGGAAGAATTCATTGCAGAGCGGATCAGCTAATTTAAACAAATGTTGTTCTTGATCAAAAAACACGTACGACGATCACAAAAAATTACCTTTTCAATGACAGTGTCACCACCAAAACGTTTCACAAACTCCGCAGGTGAGGCGACCTTCAAAACATAATTGATAAACCAATTATTTGATACACTTGCGCACTTGCTGATGTATTTTTTTTAATGGTTTAGAAAAAACATTTTACAGTTACCAAAAATTGCAGCATACTGATTTCAACAAATCGTTGGTTATATTAAACATCCAAGTCTATGTGACTATACGTGCAAATTGTCGATCGGATGAGCTCAAACACCCCCCTGTTCTAAACTTTGAAAAAATCTGAAGCAGGTGGGAGAGTGCAAGTTCATCAGACCAAATCTAGTGAAAAACATGGTCACAAAACCTTCACGCAATGGGTCATCATGTCTATCCTCTTTTTAGTTAGCAGCTGGAGACCGGAATTACTTTGACCTTGAATCTCCTTGACTTCATATAAGTAATTTTTAACAATCGCATGAGTATCACTGCTATCTTCAATGTTCTCATCATCATATCATACACACGTGTACACACATGTACACACATGTACAATGGATGATAGGAATACAGAACGCACGTGTAAAGACGTTTTGTGCAGATAACACGAAACATGCTTTGATGTTTTTACAAACGATATCTCACTTACAGCGTAGTCACGTGATGTCGACGTTAGAAACAATGAGGCACATCATTGGCTCATGAACGGCGTTCAAAATCTTCGTGCAAGAAGCGTGCATATTCAAAGCTCAAAGAAGATTATTGAAACACCTGACCGTATAACATTATCAACAGCATGTGATTAATATGGCCTAAGTATAAGATGTAGATATGAAAAATAAAATAAACCTACGCTTTCTACAATCTTCTCATGTTTAGGTACGAAAACCTTTCATTTTCATGCAACAACAAAAAACTTAAAGCTAGGCTGCAGCAACGCATCAATACTAAGTGTTTATAATCAAGCAGTAAATCCAATGTTTAGCAAGAAAAAATCGCTTCCTGCTTTCAAAAAGAAAATGCAAATACTTCCTTTATAATAAAGAACGTTTTCAATGCAAATAAAGTGTTCTAACTCCTAGATATCGAGCATTTCGAACTATTATTTTTGTATAATACCTTCCGATGAGATATTTCGGCACCAGCAGCGTTTTAAATGTACATAATGTGTTCTAATTCATAAGCAATTGACACATCGAACAATTATTTGTGTATAATACCTTTGTATGTTTCATCTTTGCATATTTATACGGAGCGCGACGTTAAATGTGTACTTCTACGTTTTGCAAACAGTTGAACCTCGTATTTCCACAGGCAAGCATATATTTACACGAAAACGCGTGCAATGCAAAGTTATATCTGTCCGGAGGTCAAACAATGTCGAGGACAATGTTATGTCTCGACAGGATCTGTCACGTTACTTTTGGAGAAAAACGAATGTTTTTCGGAGTTTAAAGTCACATCTCACATGAATCGAAACGTGAACATGTTAATATCTTTACCAAACAACGTGTTTACATCACAAACAAAACATATCAAAATAGCGCAGGATTGGGTGACGACGTCGACAAATAATAAGATCAACACCTTCAATCTTATTCAATTGGACTAAATGTGTTCTAATTCTGTTCTAATTGTAATAATCAAACATCGTGGTGTAAAGTTACTTCTGCGCATGAACTGGTTGCCTTGAAGGGCATAATGTGTATCTGGACAGACTTAATGGTAAACATTTTTCGTCGAATTTGGTATTTTTTTAACTTCATATTCATAATTATTTATCTGTGTTGTTAGATAAGGTAAGGTTTCACATTATAGCAAGAACTTAATAATTCTAATAAATATAGAGTGAATATTCTTAAAAGCAATAAATTATTTTTCATGCCACTCAAATTTTGATGTTACTGTAATTTAGATTCTCCATGTACATTTTCCATTGCACCCCCAGAAACACTAATGACAATGGCTCACACACCCTCTTAAACAAAAATAACAACGGCTCACCACCCCCCTTAAACACTAATGACAACGAATTACCCCTCCTTTAAACACAAATGACAATGGCTCACCCCCCCCCTCAAACACAAATAACAAATAGCCCACCACCCTCCAACAAGACAAACATCAATGGGCAATACAAAGACAACCACCCACGATATGACAACATATCAACCTGTTTTCACTTAAGGATCTACTAAGCAATAAAGGAAACAGCCATGTTGGGAAAAACAAAAAAACTTAATTTAAATCCTTTTTAATTGGTACTGCATAATGTCGGCTATGACATCACCTAAAAACATTCTATCTGTGTTATAACAAACAATTTCTTTCTTAACACAAGTGCAACAAGATTTTATTAAACCTAAAAAACTAATAACCCCAAATCACTGCAAAATTGACCAATGCTGTTGAAATAAAACAAAGCAAGCAAACTAAGCCTAAAATACAACCAAGCCTCCAACAGACTAAGAATAGCTCAACACAGTTGAAATAACATTTTACCCAATCAAAAAATACACAACCTAACCCTAAACAACGTTAAAATTTACTGTCCAATTTATACACATCTTGTGTTGAAAACTCATAAATTATATTACCATGTTTATTGAAACATCAAATGCATCATAATCCATCAGATATTTTTACTAACAGGAAGAACAGCATCAAAGCATAAACTTGATAAGTCTGGTTATAAATCTGGATGAACTTACTCAGACAAAATAACTTTCATCTATATTTTGCTCAAACATGAAAACTTCACATGGTTTCACCTAGCCCATACCACACCCCCTGTCCACTTAGCATGATACTTAATATCAACAATCTGTTTTACGTCGTTTTACGTCGATGAACACACTAATAAATATGTAACAAGAACATTGGCATAAGAGCAACGCTTTTGCACAGCTCGCGAAAACGAATCTTAAGCATTAAAAGCGCTGCGTTCGTATTTTAATGCTTGCAGTTTCCAAACCGATGATTCAAAAACTAATGTTTCCGCGGTTCAAATCATGATAGCATGTGTGCTGGCTGAAAGATTCCAAAGTCCTCTTGCATGCAGTTCACATCATATATATTTTGATAACAATTGGACAGTAGTTACATAACGAAAGATAACATATGAATTGTGTTGTACATACGTTGGCATCTTTCGAGCCTTTGTCAATCTTCATTTCGATGAATTCGTCTTCTGTATCTGATGCAGAGCTCGTCATACTTGAATTTGATCTATCAACGATACTCTCTGTTAATACAACTCGAAGGTAAGAATACGGCCGATGTCACGTAGCAGTTAACAAATTTCTTCCAAATGTCATACAAAAATCACTCTTTAATGAAGAGAAATGACCACGAGAAAACCTTTTAGTATTTTGCACGAAATTTTGTAGATACTGCGTCTGTACATGAAGAATTTAACTCATCGTTACCGACATGACATCCATCAGACCAAAGGGCAATTTTCTTCAAATTTCAACAGTACCCGGGTTTCGAGAAGAGGGTGAGAAGTGCCGGTGTCACAGTGATTTTTGTTACCCAGGCCCAGGCCTCTGGTGTTACGGGTGTTACCCATTGAGGTCTTATAGAGCTCAATGGTGTTACCCGGTTAGCACTATTTTCCACCCAGCAAACCGCCCTTTACTTTACACAATCGGAAATAAATTAAAGATGGCGGCTAATGGGAAAGAACCAAAAGCTAAAAGGAAACCATGCATGCACTGGTGCTAGGTCGTTTTGAGATGGCGAGTAATTTATATTTTTATAATACAGTTTTTAATATCAACATATGAAAATATTTACAGATAAATGTTGCAGTATAAATTTTCATGCAACCACCTTAAGTTATAAACTTATAATCCAGGCTGGAAAATATGTCGTTTTTCGACGATTGTGTAAAATATTATAAAAAATATTAGATTGTGTAAAATATTATATTTCAGAGTAAAGGGCGGTTTGCTGGGTGGAAAATAGTGCTAACCGCGTTACCCATTGAGTTCTATAATAACTGGAGCGGCTATCTCAAGCGCGGCCTTAGATATCTGATGACGCCAAAAAATGGCGGATTTCGTCCGTTGCCGCTGAGATTTACCGAAATTGACCGCTTTTTCGAAAATTTCACAATTTCCCACTCCCTCCTGAGGAAAGAGTGAGGAAAATGTATGTTTGTATTTGGGATTCGGCAAGCAATTTTTTGATGAAATCTTTACTCCTTGGTCTTCCCTGCATGTTGTCAGCAAATAAAACAGAACAAGCTCTGCTCCAAATCATGGGTACTGTTGGGGCTGATCATTTCTTTTTGATACTAACTCACAGAGCAAAATATGTGCAGGGTCTTTTTTGCTTTAGGGAAACTATTTTGCAAATAGATGGGTAAATTTACGATTTCATGCATCAACAAATGACAGAGAAGTATGCAGAAAAGTATTTATAAACAATAACAGGAAAACATCAGTATATTTGGCGTTCAAGTCAGTCTTAAAAAATACGATCTTTATTATGTATTTTTATGGCTTTTCAAGTGCATGTATAATTGCTTTTCAATCGTTGACGGACTAACAAAACAAGCAACTATCTCACCTGTGAGAGGCGGTATGCTCCTTTTTGTGGAAACTACGACATCCAACAATTGAATGATATTGAAGTGTTGGCATTATAAAAACGCCAAAAAAGATATCGTCACAGAATATGGAACTAACGATATCCATATTCTGTGATATCGTGTTCGTTTTTGAAAAATTCTTTATAATTTACTACAGACACCAGGGGGAGGTCGAGAATATTATTTTTCTGCAAAGCGATAATTTCAGCGGAAATACGTCCGTTGGCCGCCATTTTTTTGGCGTCCTCGCCCAGTAAAGTTAGCCGCTCCAGATATTATAGAACTCAATGGTGTTACCCACATGGTGTTACCCCATGAAATCTGTTACCCTGTTTTACCTGGCTAACCCCCCCCCCGGAAAATGCACGAAAAGCCATACCTTTTACCTGCAACATGTCCCCAGTTCGTATGACCATTGAAAATTCGGTATGGTCGACTTTTTAAGAGTATGAATATTAATAAATATTTGTAAACAGTCTTTGAGTCTGTACGTCGTGTTGTACTACATAACTGCAATATTCATTCTGAACAAAAACTTTTGGGCGTATGAATTTGCTCAAATTCAAAGACATTTATTCCGGGGAAAAGATTTCGATTTCGCGTGGTTACATAAATCATTGTCATGCCCAATGATTTCATATAAAAATAAATAAAAACAGTCAGCTATACAGTAATTAAATCATTCGTACAGGATTAAGCTAAGAATTGCAGTTGTTTGTGTTTATGGGTGTTTCATGGCTGTAAAACATTTTAAAATATGTGTATGGTATTGATATTATCGAAATAGTTTTTGTTAAGGTATTTATAAATGTTTTCAAATCCTTTATTCATGCTTCGTTTTGGCAGGTAAACAATGGTACGACATGCCATCACGTTTAGATTGCTTGTTATGTCTTTTCAAGATAGTTCATCATAAACATGATAAGACAGCAAATTAATTCAACACGGAAACGTTCCGAAGCTCTCGAGCTGTCATGCTTCGGCACTTACAGTATTTTTTCACAACAATTTTTACAAGGGTTGCAGCACGTCATTTACACGTGACATGCGCTCGACCAATGAATACGAAGACTTTATTTAGACGACAAATAATATGTAGTTTATAGCTTTATTTTTTTTAACAAACGCAGACTTTTCAACGATAGCTTTGCAACGTTAAACATTGCATGAACTAAAAAGCCATCAAATACAAGATATATTACAGTACAGCGCAACTCAACATCGTATATTAACATAATCTTTACAATAATATACACAACGCAAGAAGAAATAGTAAAATACTATACAAATAACGAAGACGACTCGATGAACCCGAATTGTCAATAACGCTGAAGCAAATGCCTTTGGGGCAAACTTGCGCGCAATTTTTCCCCCGGCATTTAAAGTTACAGAAACCTGAGTAACAAGTCTGTTTACATGTGGTAACATTTTCACCACACTCAAAAGTACATCGTCCAAGATAACACAGTTGTTCGCATGTCTGAGCATTACATATCATCTTATTGCAATTACCAAGACATACTTGTGTACAATTTTCCGAGGTACATTGCATTTTTTCACAACTACCACCGGAGCATCGTTGATCGCAGTGTCTACTGTGACAATCCATATTTTTACACTGCCCACCAGGACAGTTCTGCAAGCAATGGTTTGCCGACATGCACTTCACATTCTTGCAAAAGCCACCGACACAATTTTGATTACATTTCCCCCCGTCCGTGCCAGTACATGTCAAATCCTTTTCACCATGTAGACAGTCCCTACAGGAGGGTTCACACTGACCGTTGTGTCTGTAATCACACTTTATGTCCAAATGCAATCCTGGCCGTTCACCGACGTCGTTAAAAATGCAAGTCCCAGATGGTTCGCAATCATTGATGCATATTTTAGCAGCACAGTTGAAAATACATCCACCTCCTTTGCAATATTGTTTGCAAACGTTCACACTACCACCGCAGGACAAGACGCACCCTGAGCCGGTGCACTCTTGACTGCAACTTTCAGCACTACATGTAAGCGAGCAGTTGGATCCGCAGTTTTGCCTGCATACTTTTGAATGACATGCAATGGAGAGACAAACTTTACCTTTACAAGCCTGTTTACAATGTGTGAAATGACTATCTCCCTTGCAGTAACATCCATATTTATTACAAGTTTGAGCACATTGATTTCGATCTCGGATGTCACAACGAGTCTGGATCTTTTTATTTGGGCCAGTCATATCACAAGATCCAGTAGGACAATATGCACGACATATTTTTGCCGCACATTTGATATGACAGTTACCTCCGGGGCAAATTTGTTCACAGTATTTTACATGGCGTCCACATTCCATATTACAGCCCCCAGTTCTGCAATGCTGAAAACAATGCTCGGAGTGACACAGCATCTTCTTACAGGAGCCGCCAGTGCAGTGCTGTTCACAGTTTCCGTGATTTCGAGAGCATATCATTTTCCTACAATATCCACTCACGCATTGCTGTACGCATTCCTTGGTGGCGGAACAATGAAACGAGCATTTTTTAGTGTTGTCATCCGAAGGATCGCACAATTGATTGCATAGTTTCACAACAGTTCCATTCTCGTGTTTACGGCACGTCAACGCACAGCTTTCTTTTCCATCCTTGGGATGCTTGTGACAATGTTGCGCGCATTCTCCGGTCGAGTAGAGATTGCAAGTCGTTATTTCTCGAGAGCAGCTTGTAAAAGGCGGCGTTGACAGAATGCAAGCAAAAAGTAGAATCCAAGCGTTCTTTCCAACTTCAGTCATTTAAGAATCTATAGTGGAAGAGGATAATAAGTAACAGTTATGGGGAGTACCGATCTTGTTGCGTGGGAGGGTGTGTTACCTTTATTTTGTTTTATGAAAAATGGTCGGTATGTTTTTACAAGATAGATAGTCGTATGTTATCATGACAAGTATTTCATCCATTAACTTTTTTGATTTTGCCTTCAGTCTTACGAATTTATGTGGTATGATTTCCAAAAATTGTAAAGAAGCTTGGTCTGTAAATTATTAACTTTGTTGGTAAAATAAATCAACGCACCCTTCCCCCCCCCTCCCCCACCCTATCGGCGAGTCTCTCGTAAAAGTTGTCTCTGAACATTGCCGCGTATTTTTGACTGTTGTCTCCGAAAGACGACAACGTCGTGGGCAAAATTTATTATCTGCTTTAAAGAAGTTAAAAAAAAAAACAAGTGTAGGATAAATGTCCACACAAAAAGGGTTCACTAGATTGATCATACATACGAATATCACATTTATGTTCTAAAAAATTAAAGAATGTGGTTCTAATATTCGAATTCTGACGACAAGACATTACAAGACTCATACATTACTTTAACATAAGATAAGAAACTATTGTTCGGACAAACTACCAAGCTGAAGTAATATCAAATTGAATTGTCGTAGATCCGTCGTAGCATCGTCGTGGCGTATCGTAACATAGACAAAACGTATTATAGAAAAAGATTATGAGTAGTTTTATCCCCACAACACAATTTGTTATAACCATGTTATTTATAGCAAAAAATTAGTTTGAGACGCGTTTCAACAAACTCGTCAGCAACTTTGACACAGCAAGACTATATGTAACTCAGTCAAGCTGGGAGCATAAAGGCTTTGTTTATTTCCATAGTCAAGCTGCTTGTGATAAGATATAAATGCTAATTTAGAAGAAAGAAACTTGGAAAAGTTGTAAATTTTGAATATTTGTTCTTTGTTTGCACGTATAGTAAAGCTCCATTCAACACATGACGGGCGCATAATAAACGAAAACTGCATAAACCAAACACTTGCAAGAAAATTTCCGAACTTAAAACTATTTTTAAAATAAAAATTTAGTTCTTTGATAAATATACAACTGTCTACAAACGAAGAATATATCGCTCAGTTTTCATCTCAGCTTCTTATTATATCCTACAAAATTTGAAAACTATAGAAAAGATTTCCTAGCCTTTATGTGATTATCAAAACTTTAAACTTTCTGATAAATTGTAAAGGTCCAAATCATGGGTACTGTTGGGGCTGATCATTTCTTTTTGATACTAACTCACAGAGCAAAATATGTGCAGGGTCTTTTTTGCTTTAGGGAAACTATTTTGCAAATAGATGGGTAAATTTACGATTTCATGCATTAACAAATGACAGAGAAGTACGCAGAAAAGTATTTATAAACAATAACAGGAAAACATCAGTATATTTGGCGTTCAAGTCAGTCTTAAAAAATACGATCTTTATTATGTATTTTTAAGGCTTTTCAAGTGCATGTATAATTGCTTTTCAATCGTTGACGGACTAACAAAACAAGCAACTATCTCACCTGTGAGAGGCGGTATGCTCCTTTTTGTGGAAACTACGACATCCAACAATTGAATGATATTGAAATGTTGGCATTATAAAAAAAACGCCAAAAAAGCTATCATCACAGAATATGGAACTAACGATATCCATATTCTGTGATATCGTGTTCGTTTTTGAAAAATTCTTTATAATTTACTATAGACACCAGGGGGAGGTCGAGAATATTATTTTTCTGCAAAGCGATCATTTCAGCGGAAATACGTCCGTTGGCCGCCATTTTTTTGGCGTCCTCGCCCAGTAAAGTTAGCCGCTCCAGTTATTATAGAACTCAATGGTGTTACCCACATGGTGTTACCCCATGAAATCTGTTACCCTGTTTTACCTGGCTAACCCCCCCCCCGGAAAATGCACGAAAAGCCATACCTTTTACCTGCAACATGTCCCCAGTTCGTATGACCATTGAAAATTCGGTATGGTCGACTTTTTAAGAGTATGAATATTAATAAAATATTTGTAAACAGTCTTTGAGTCTGTACGTCGTGTTGCACTACATAACTGCAATATTCATTCTGAACAAAAACTTTTGGGCGTATGAATTTGCTCAAATTCAAAGACATTTATTCCGGGGAAAAGATTTCGCGTGGTTACATAAATCATTGTCATGCCCAATGATTTCATATAAAAATATATAAAAACAGTCAGCTATACAGTAATTAAATCATTCGTACAGGATTAAGCTAAGAATTGCAGTTGTTAGTGTTTATGGGTGTTTCATGGCTGTAAAACATTTTAAAATATGTGTAATGGTATTGACATTATCGAAATAGTTTTTGTTAAGGTATTTATAAATGTTTTCAAATCCTTTATTCATGCTTCGTTTTGGCAGGTAAACAATGGTACGACATGCCATCACGTTTAGATTGCTTGTTATGTCTTTTCAAGATAGTTCATCATAAACATGATAAGACAGCAAATTAATTCAACACGGAAACGTTCCGAAGCTCTCCGAGCTGTCATGCTTCGGCACTTACAGTATTTTTTCACAACAATTTTTACAAGGGTTGCAGCACGTCATTTACACGTGACATGCGCTCGACCAATGAATACGAAGACTTTATTTAGACGACAGATAATATGTAGTTTATAGCTTTATTTTTTTTAACAAACGCAGACTTTTCAACGATAGCTTTGCAACGTTAAACATTGCATGAACTAAAAAGCCATCAAATACAAGATATATTACAGTACAGCGCAACTCAACATCGTATATTAACATAATCTTTACAATAATATACACAACGCAAGAAGAAATAGTAAAATACTATACAAATAACGAAGACGACTCGATGAACCCGAATTGTCAATAACGCTGAAGCAAATGCCTTTGGGGCAAACTTGCGCGCAATTTTTCCCCCGGCATTTAAAGTTACAGAAACCTGAGTAACAAGTCTGTTTACATGTGGTAACATTTTCACCACACTCAAAAGTACATCGTCCAAGATAACACAGTTGTTCGCATGTCTGAGCATTACATACCATCTTATTGCAATTACCAAGACATACTTGTGTACAATTTTCCGAGGTACATTGCATTTTTTTCACAACTACCACCGGAGCATCGTTGATCGCAGTGTCTACTGTGACAATCCATATTTTTACACTGCCCACCAGGACAGTTCTGCAAGCAATGGTTTGCCGACATGCACTTCACATTCTTGCAAAAGCCACCGACACAATTTTGATTACATTTCCCCCCCCGTCCGTGCCAGTACATGTCAAATCCTTTTCACCATGTAGACAGTCCCTACAGGAGGGTTCACACTGACCGTTGTGTCTGTAATCACACTTTATGTCCAAATGCAATCCTGGCCGTTCACCGACGTCGTTAAAAATGCAAGTCCCAGATGGTTCGCAATCATTGATGCATATTTTAGCAGCACAGTTGAAAATACATCCACCTCCTTTGCAATATTGTTTGCAAACGTTCACACTACCACCGCAGGACAAGACGCACCCTGAGCCGGTGCACTCTTGAGTGCAACTTTCAACACTACATGTAAGCGAGCAGTTGGATCCGCAGTTTTGCCTGCATACTTTTGAATGACATGCAATGGAGAGACAAACTTCACCTTTACAAGCCTGTTTACAATGTGTGAAATGACTATCTCCCTTGCAGTAACATCCATATTTATTACAAGTTTGAGCACATTGATTTCGATCTCGGATGTCACAACGAGTCTGGATCTTTTTATTTGGGCCAGTCATATCACAAGATCCAGTAGGACAATATGCACGACATATTTTTGCCGCACATTTGATATGACAGTTACCTCCGGGGCAAATTTGTTCACAGTATTTTACATGGCGTCCACATTCCATATTACAACCCCCAGTTCTGCAATGCTGAAAACAATGCTCGGAGTGACACAGCATCTTCTTACAGGAGCCGCCAGTGCAGTGCTGTTCACAGTTTCCGTGATTTCGAGAACATATCATTTTCCTACAATATCCACTCACGCATTGCTGAACGCATTCCTTGGTGGCGGAACAATGAAACGAGCATTTTTTAGTGTTGTCATCCGAAGGATCGCACAATTGATTGCATAGTTTCACAACAGTTCCATTCTCGTGTTTACGGCACGTCAACGCACAGCTTTCTTTTCCATCCTTGGAATGCTTGTGACAATGTTGCGCGCATTCTCCGGTCGAGTAGAGATTGCAAGTCGTTATTTCTCGAGAGCAGCTTGTAAAAGGCGGCGTTGACAGAATGCAAGCAAAAAGTAGAATCCAAGCGTTATTTCCAATTTCAGTCATTTAAGAATCTATAGTGGAAGAGGATAATAAGTAACAGTTATGGGGAGTACCGATCTTGTTGCGTGGGGGGGAGGGGTGTGTTACCTTTATTTTGTTTTATGAAAAATGGTCGGTATGTTTTTACAAGATAGATAGTCGTATGTTATCATGACAAGTATTTCATCCATTAACTTTTTTGATTTTGCATTCAGTCTTACGAATTTATGTGGTATGATTTCCAAAAATTGTAAAGAAGCTTGGTCTGTAAATTATTAACTTTGTTGGTAAAATAAATCAACGCACCCTTCCCCTATCGGTGAGTCTCTCGTAAAAGTTGTCTCTGAACATTGCCGCGTATTTTTGACTGTTGTCTCCGAAAGACGACAACGTCGTGGGCAAAATTTATTATCTGCTTTAAAGAAGTTAAAAAAAAAAACAAGTGTAGGATAAATGTCCACACAAAAAGGGTTCACTAGATTGATCATACATACGAATATCACATTTATGTTCTAAAAAATTAAAGAATGTGGTTCTAATATTCGAATTCTGACGACAAGACATTACAAGACTCATACATTACTTTAACATAAGATAAGAAACTATTGTTCGGACAAACTACCAAGCTGAAGTAATATCAAATTGAATTGTCGTAGATCCGTCGTAGCATCGTCGTGGCGTATCGTAACATAGACAAAACGTATTATAGAAAAAGATTATGAGTAGTTTTATCCCCACAACACAATTTGTTATAACCATGTTATTTATAGCAAAAAAAAAATTAGTTTGAGACGCGTTTTTCATTATTTTTGACAACAAACTCGTCAGCAACTTTGACACAGCAAGACTATATGTAACTCAGTCAAGCTGGGAGCATAAAGGCTTTGTTTATTTCCATAGTCAAGCTGCTTGTGATAAGATATAAATGCTAATTTAGAAGAAAGAAACTTGGAAAAGTTGTAAATTTTGAATATTTGTTCTTTGTTTGCACGTATAGTAAAGCTCCATTCAACACATGACGGGCGCATAATAAACGAAAACTGCATAAACCAAACACTTGCAAGAAAATTTCCGAACTTAAAACTATTTTTAAAATAAAAATTTAGTTCTTTGATAAATATACAACTGTCTACAAACGAAGAATATATCGCTCAGTTTTCATCTCAGCTTCTTATTATATCCTACAAAATTTGAAAACTATAGAAAAGATTTCCTAGCCTTTATGTGATTATCAAAATTTTAAACTTTCTGATAAATTGTAAAGGACAAAACAACTGAAATTTCAAGCATACATATAACATCGTTTTAATCCATTGGAGACATTGAAGACAATTATTCACAAGACCTGTGCAAATAATTTTGCTATACACACGCACATATGGGCACTTATATTTAAATAATAGAATTAAAAGCAACGCTGGCATGCACGAGATATGTTTAATAATAAAATTGCTAAGTATGTAAGCCCGTTGAAGCTAACTCACTGTTTTTTTTTTGGAAAGACTTTTCGATGAAGCGAAGTTCCTTTGTATTGGAAAATTGACAATTCCTAGAACGAAGGTCCTCATTTGCCTATTTTAGATCCAGCTACTGTTGTCGACATTATTTTATATCGGCATGGACTATTTTTTCCATTCTTCCAAGCCGCCCATAGAAAAAAATATTAAACCTTAGCATGAGTTGCGTGCAACAGACCCCCGCGTCATTCAACATGTGTAGATAATGGTGCCTCTTTGTCGGTAATGCATATTACACATATAATATTAAAATGATGGGATATTAATGGGCGAAATATAATGCCTTAATATGGTAAATTTAAAGGGGAACTCCACCCAAAAATAATGTTGGTCTTAAAACTTTGTCTGTCCCGTGAAAATAAATATGTGGCAATTTTTTTGTTTGTTTGATTCAATATTTTCACAAAAAATGAGTTGAAATGCTGCAGCTAGGGCATCCGGTGCGTGGGAGCAGAAATATGTCAGCGGCTTGTATTGACGTCATATCGTCAATTGCTCCTCAAAGCTTTATGTAAAGTCTTGCACAGTCATAATAAACTTGCGTTTTGCATTGCAAATAGGAAGACGTGTGCCGTAGGTTTCAAGCAAACTCAAACAAACTCATTCGCTATAAAAACATACACGTAATATAGCAATTTGTACATATTTACCTAGCTTTATTTGCATCCAAAAAATCTATTAAATGACATTCACTGCAACAACGCATTTAGCTAAGTGAAAAAAAAACGTATCTCTGATCTTTCGAAGAATCGGCAGAAACTGAGTAAATAGGTTTCTTCTAATAAGGATGATTCGTTTTAAGGCTGGCTAAATCTAATATTGATATATAACGAAGCTTGCTTATCGAAAGGATTAAAAATTTTGGACTTAGTTGAATACAGTAAAAGACATACCTGTTATCTCGACAATCAACTAAACTGCAACGTTTTGCATTTAACAAAACAAAATATTTAAATTTCACATAAGCTATAGATATTTCCTTATAGAAAAGTTTTTTCACTCCGCGATTATATAAACTTGCTTTTGTATACCATCAAGTCGTTTGATGTGAACCTGCGTATAATCAAAACGGGAGAGCGCTTAGTCTTTACACGTGTGCTTAAAAAAAAGATAAATATATAAACAGAAATGTGGCGAAGAGTGCGAGATAACTTTGTCTTGTGAACACATCTGTCATATATTATAAAGTAATTCACGATCTCAAGGACTTAAGTAGTTGAAAATTCTACCATTTTTCGAATACAGCTACACAATATAAACTAACAGTGGAAAAGTATAAGTCTTTTATATAATAATATAAGTCATATTATTACAGACATATAAACATGTATGATCACATTTAATCATCTTGATCAGTGTTTAAGGAAGCAGTTCTTGGTTATTTTGTTTAAACAAGAGAAAAAAAATTCAAAGTTCGTGTTACTACAAAATATTGATTTTGTACTAATAATATTGGAAAGGCGGTTTTTGCTATATTTGACACCGCATTCATAATTTATTTCCACCGATGGACAACTTCAAAGACCTATCGCTAATAAGCGACACAAAAACTGAACATCCTTTATTGTCAAATGCCGCCAAATACACGCCGAGTTGATTAACATTAGCTAAGTCGTTTAAAAGCACAACATAAGCGTAAAATTGCATTTCTATTTTTATAAGGATAATAACTCAAAATAACACCGACTTTCCCTCAAAAAACCTTTTCAACAAGAACATTGCACTAAATTCGGCAATTTACACATCGATAACAAAACCTTTTTCAACTTTTAGACAAGCAATACAAAAAAACTTATTAAAATCTCTTTCTCCAATGAACATATTCACAATAACGAAAAGTGATTGCAAAGAAATTTGAACTCAATTAAAGACAAAGAATATGTACAGCTGTAGGAGAAACGTCGGTTATACACTATACACGTATATTCTCTACAATGATGCAAATATCCAATCAAGAATAATGCATGTGAGCAATAGTGAAATGCTTAATAAACCGCATAATGTTGAAGCAGAGGATCGTGAAAAATTATTTCATCAAACGGACTACAATATTCATGATAAATCGCCAGTACAAGGAATGATTTCAATTACAACAACGTCTACTGTACACGGTGTTATAAACATTTTAAGGCAACGGGAAGGATTAACGTAAAAACAATAATTTCAAGAGATATTGGCCTATTTAATAAGGGATCATTCACACTTCTGTATCATCGCAAATGCGTTGACTGAAATCTGAAATAACGTTCGAACCATTTTCCTTTAAGGCTTTTCTATAATAAATGCAAGTTATACAACGCAAATATTGCAAGCGCTTTTAAATAAACTTACAACGATTGTCAGTACAAATTCAACTAATGCAAGTCGTAAAATATATTTGCAATTATAACATGTGTCATGAACTTGTAATGCTAAATCCATAACAATTATTACAATCTCCCCAAACAAAATCTATGAAAATGTGTGAGACCGATAGAGGTCGATGCAAACGCTAAACTTACGTTTTTTACCGTTGTCCTTCGTAATGCATCAGGAATATTTGGTTGGCACAAAACCTCAATGAGAATAACATGTGTTGTGTTTGATATTATTTGTCGCGCTTTACAAAAAAACAAACAACCCTTTCCTTAGATCACAGCTTGCGAAGAGGACGCGAATGCATTTCATACTACGGCGTGATAAGTATAAAAACACGTGGGGAAACTGGAACAAAACTCTATGAGAAAATTCATCTAAACGCCTTTGACTTACTGCTTCAAATGGAATTGGGTTACAAACGGAAACTAAGGGAATTGAAATCACAGATGTTCATGTTCTGCTATCATGGATTGTTTCGCCTATTCATAAATGTTGACAAATAGCTTTGCATTACCATGTATACAAGCATTAAATGCCCGACATTACATATTAATGTTGGCAAGTAGAAAAAGCGCCGTGTTATGAAATTGAGGGTTTGCAAACTGCGTTAGCGTGACAAGCACGCGCAACAGGAGATGAAATAAATTCCTTGATATAATTACAACGAATAAACGATACAAATCGATTAACCTCCCTACACAAGCGGAGAGGTTAAAACTACTTGACATTTGGATTTAAGAAACTCGAAGGAATGAAAGGTTGTTCATGCTTATCGCACACGCTTATCTGCGTGTAATCACATTATTACAACAAGCAGAACCACTTATTTGAGCCATTATGGAAATTGCAATTGATCGGAATTCGCATTTATGTTTATGAAACTAACACAAAATATACCTTCTTTGTAGATTTAAAGCCCAGAATAACGGCAGCAATGAGTTAGTCTTCACTCCGTGTATAGATTTGTTTACCATATGCCACAGAGATTCAACGGTCTAGCGTTGTTATAAAGACCATTTTCCGTTATTTCGGCTTACTTTACAAAGACATCGTTAGCGAAGACTGAGGAAGAACAAACACTTCGGTTTTCGGGCTTGTATGAGCGCCGTGTCTGTGGATATTAAATATGCAAAATAGCCGAATGTTTGTTAGTGTGTTGAAAGCGATTTCAATTAATTCCTTTTGTTTGGCAAGGCAAGAATTGTAAAGGAGAGAAGTGAAACATCGCTTGAACCATAATCCTCAACAAAAAGCCCTGACGCGCTACAGTTGTGACGATTCTATGAGTTTTTTCTTAAATTTATTTCAAACGTATTTCTTATTGTACGAAATGTTATCCACATTGGACCACATATGGAAACAATTTTATTTTTAAGATATCACACAATTAAAGTGCATGGATCTAATACAGTAATACCAAAGAGCTTAGGGATAAATAGCGAAATATAATGAACAGCACAAACGGCACACTGCACCTTTCAAACTAAAAAAATGCAATAATTAACTATATTGATTAATAGTGCAGAAACAAAATGCTATGCTAAAGAATGTGCTAATTTTGGAAGAAATATCGGGATTGACTAAATTTGACAAGAAAATAGTCACACAGTCATATTTTCATTATCTTCATTCAAAGAACCACCTTCCTCTTAGGTTATATCGCAACGAATTTAAGGTTCCAGTTCATAGTTCTGTGAAAGCCGAAGTTAGGTCATGCAAAAGCACAAATGCCATTTGGTATCTTTCATTGTAGAGACCTACAGTAGAGACCTACACGTTGCCTTTTACCATGTGTCGTCGAAAGGAAATAGTACTTAATGGCACAACATAGAATATAGCTTCAAAAGAACAACCAAACTCTTCCTTTACCATAAAAACAAAGCAAGACAACGAACTTCATTCCATTCAAATCGCCAAGTACACTGACATCAAAGATACTTAACTTCTCTTAGACGTCTTTAAGGAATTTACAGAGAGCTTTTTCATCACACTCCATAATCCCTTAATCACACAATCAACAGTACTTATCGAATTTCAAAGAAAAATTTGGTGAACAAGCTCTTTCTGATTAAATATCAGTAAAGAGCGTAAAGAGGTAAATTGCTGTAATCTGGGTGGAGCATCTTTCAGCGACGAGTGGTGCTTGCTGACAATCATAATTGTCAAAGTAGACGCGTATGTGTACTCAATGTAAGTGCTTTCTCAAGGACCAGATAGTCTCTTGGCTAGACAGGCTGGCAGTTTGACTAGCATGTCGGCTTTCAAACCCAGATAAACACATGGAAAAAAAACAGCATTTTATGCACTCAAGCGTATTTTACCATGTATATTTAAGAGTGAGAATTTACGTAAAGTAGATAGAACTCTAATGACACGTGGGGTAGTTTAAAAAAGTTCTCGCAAAGTGACTAAATATAGACTGCTTATTCAGCGCAACGACCGTTCCCTCTCTATTAGAGCTGCTTCAAGTCCTAACGCATTTTTGTGACACACAAACAAACACGATACTATCTACATGCATTAAATAAAGCTTCAACAGCAAATGAAGAATGCATCGCTTGTGTCCAACCTCAAGTGCGACATAATTTTACCCACCGACAGTTATGTATAATATGGAACTTCGTCAGTGTCGTAAACGTACACCCTGTTTTGAGATTATATCGCTGAGTAGAAAGCTTGAAACAAAGAAAGTATAGAAAGATTTCTTGCAAAAGGAGGTAACGAGCATCTTTCAAGCAACCACATAATCGACATTGTTTCACCGAACACACAACAAACAATGTTTTCGTGACAAAAGCCAGCAACAGACAAGTAATATTTTGATATCGAAATGCAAGCTTCTGAAACAGCAACTCACCTGAAATATGTCCAAGTTTTGATGGGTGTTAACGTGCTTGCTAGATATCGACGCAAAGTGTTGACAAGCTGGGTACCACCACATTTACTCAAACATAGGGATTAAGCCAAATGTATTAACGTTTCGCAAGCTTCGCGTTATATTCGCTCAACCGTGCTAACAAATCCAGTGTTTTTTAATTTTTGTCGTCAAAAGAAAGTTGTAAATAAGATCTCTCCCAAGGAGGTTATTTCAATTAAACCACACGTCGCACAAGGCTATTGTTAACTTCTGTTCAACTACAATAATATTTGCTGCGATCATCTCCTAATTAATTAACCCTGATAATTAACTTATTACTTAAATTATTGCGATACCGCATTCTGCCCCTTTGATATAGACCGCTACCTACTAAAGGCACCGCTGACTGTCGGACATGAAAAAAAGAAATTCGGGCAGGCAGGTTTCCGCAAAGATGATGCACTTCTTGTATGTGGTGGTGCCAGGATATTTAAACGCGAGATACTTTTGATCACCGCGTGTAGATAAAACTTTTTCAGGGTGGAAGTGGAGAGTTTTCATGAAGAAGAGAAAAAGCTCGATAATGCTTTTGAGTCTAAAATGGTTTATAATTTTTCTCGCTTATTTCATAACGCTATCATATTTCCGATTAATGAATAAAGAATATTCTATTGAGGGTAAAGTATAATTAATCATAGAGCTCCCAATCTTAAATTGAAAAAATCCCTTTGTAAAAATGTTATTGGTCATAAATTTACCAAAAATAAAATCTTACCAATCGATGGACTAATGTGACATATAATTTTGGCTAATGCTGAATCTGCATGGTCACATTGACAAGCAATTTCCTCAAATGCTATTTGCCAATTGTCATATCAACAAAATCGCTCTGACAGATCAATTAAAAGGAAAATAGATCACCTATATAGAAGTATTTCTTAAGTAATACGAAGCTTAACTAGTAGTGAACAATAATCATTCATTTTTGCTCTGCGTTAAGGCACAAATTGCCGTTTGAGTTTGAATTTCATTTTGAACTTCGCTTATTAAAATACTAATTCTGTTTCAACAAGCTTTAAATGCTAGCTTTTCAGTTTTCACAATGGACTCTGAAAAAGCATAATCACCGTTTAACTCAGTAAGATCATCGAAAGAAACAAAATATTTTTTGAGATTTTAACAATTGTACATTTTATCCTTTACTTTTTTAAGTATTCCCTAAAATGTTGTATGATTGTATACGAAAAAATATCTGTGAATTGCCCTTTAATAATAGTCGGGTCACCGGTCACCTCAATACATAAAAATACGAAAGCGTCGTGAGCAGGCGTAGATGCATCGAGATTGATGAATGGTATTGGCCAAATATTCGAAATTCTCATGATCGAAAACTATATTCTCCCCTTATGCTACATGAATCATAAATAGCTAAGGAGAATTAGAGTATCGCATATTGGCTTGATTAAAATCTACAAGCGTTGTTGGGTGGACTGGTAACTAACCGACCAATGACAAATTGAAATTTATGAAATCATTCAAAGACGATTGTGGACATAAAAAGATTCGCAACAAAAAGATAATTTCGGATTTGCTATGGTTAATTACCCACTGAGTGGTTTGAAAAAAAATAACACAAGAATACCGCCTAAATGAACTTTTCAATGTAATGTGTGTACGCAGCAAAAGCGTTGATACAAAACAGATATTATATACGTCAACGCATGAATAAGCGTTTATTAAAGAGATGTTCTCAACTCAAAAATCGTCAAAAAAGCAAGAAAAAAAAGGAAAATCGTCAAACATTTAAAAATAACAGAGAAGCTGCGAAGCTCATCATGCATCATTCCACAAATTCCACAATCAACCGTTTCCCAAGTGATCACCTTTTTGCCATAAATTTTTCGACATTTTTCTCAGCGACACTTATTTTGTAATTAGTCGCGTATTGGCTTTTTTCCTTTCATCCATTCGACGTGCGCATGTCAGCTATCTGCTTGATTGTTGGTCGTAAAAATCTTTGACATGTAAGAAGGTTGAGGTTCAAACTTGGCAATTTTACCACAAATTTACTGGGGAAACCTTATGCACGTGTACATGGTAAAGTTGCTCTTTTCTTGTACATACGTCCATAGGTAGGGAATGTATAAACACCCGAAACAGCGAAGGAGGAAAGTTATGTAGAAATTGATGTCATACGGTTTTCAACCGTGCTAGACAAAACAACTCGTTTGAATTCGCTCTATTAAGTGCTTAAAAAAAGAAACAGTTAAATGCATTTTTAAAAGCTGAAATAAAACACATTTGGTTTTCATTCATTCTTCTGCAACCAACAGAGAGATGATTTTAATTATCTCCGTACAAAGCTTTTTAAGTGAAAGGCAGAACATAGAGCCCCGTGAACTTGAAATATATCATTATAGAAACAGAGGCCATTCGTTTAAGACAAACTTTGCAGGATATCTATTTTGAATTATGTCTTATATAATAACCAGTTCATGAGATTGCGAATTTTAGATAATTTACTGAAACTTGATCGTTTTGAGTACTCCAACGACCAGCAACATGATAGCATTAGGCATTTGCAAAGTCATTAAATTTTCCAAGCGTCATGTTGAAAATCGATTAACCAACAATGAGTTAAGATGATGCATCGCTTAGATCATTTAAATGTCAGCGTAGAAAAGCCGACTTGATTATAAATCGATAAAAACAAATCATTTTATTACCATTGATGGTGATAGCCAATACCAATAGCAGGAGCCTTAATACCCCCAGAAATGTGATCATCATTGGAAAAACAAAATTATCACAAGAATAGAGCAATCAAAACAAACAAAATTTCCATTCCTTAAAAAGGAAACAAGATTTGACACAAAAGTTATCAAATCTGAAGTTGGAGAAGACACTTTACCTTAAAAATCATCTTAACTTTTGTGAGCAACAATTACAAAACGAACAATATCATATATTTGTTGTATTTTGCACACTACCATATAAAAAT
This sequence comes from Xenia sp. Carnegie-2017, assembly GCF_021976095.1. NCBI lineage: Eukaryota > Metazoa > Cnidaria > Anthozoa > Malacalcyonacea > Xeniidae > Xenia > Xenia sp. Carnegie-2017. The sequence continues at coordinate 7,099,380 of NW_025813481.1, forward strand.
AAATAAATATTATATAAGCTATAGGTAATCCTTCTCTGCTCACTTTTTTCCAAATTAAGGCATGAAAAGATATTTCTGCTTCGCGAGAAATAGATTGGGCAAGCAGTTTGGCATATTCTAGACGAATATTTCCCACTTTTTAAGTTAGAAAAAGCTTATACTCCAAACGAGATATTTCAAAGACACATAATGTAAAGAATCAGTCATTTGCACAGTCAGATGTACGAGTCTCGAAAACAAAAGCTTTTCTGACCATAAACAGCGTGTTTAGGTTGCGATTAAAGACTAGCTGGCAACATACCTTATCTACGAGCACAGCAGAAAACAGACAAGAGATTCTACGTGAGATTTAAAAACGAACAACCCAAATTACTTTGATGTTCCCTGGTCGACGCGAGTGATATGCGTTGAACGTTTGAACACATAATGAGCTAAATGCAAGAAAGCATCATCCTTAAATTGATTTAATTCCGTGAGGAAACTCCTAGTACCGCCCTTTCGCTTGCCGTCTCACAACAGGTATCAATAATAATACACATTTTGCCGTCCTTTTACATATCGCCAATTAAGTCATTAACAAACATTAGTGTACCGCCAAGGTAATGATTACAAAAGTTTGGTGGACTTCATTAACAAATTCAAAGGCGCCCACTGTCCAACACATCGACATAATGTGGCATTCCAATTACAAATGTTGCTCACTGTGTTATAAGTCGGTGAAAACGAGCAGTCTCGGATATTGCAAAAAAGGAACGAACTTTCCATGATTTAGGGGGTGGGGGGTGGTGGTTGAGTGAGAAATGAGCTGGGAGTGCAGATCAGGTTAAAAATTAAGTTTGTGTTCTATGGGATTGCATTAAAACAGATGCAGAAAATACATATTAAACTGAGTGATCATTGAGTTTCATTTATTATTAATACCGAGTAATACTAAATTTTAAAATTTCGTGACTTATGCAAACACAGCACCGAACTTATTAAAGTCTCCACCTTTTTCATGCCAGTATCAGATGTCATACATTCAAGTTCTCGGCGGAGAGGTTCCCCACAAATTCTAAGTAACAATGACAAGCATTCTTGAATTTGTTCATACATTATATCTTTCACATCAGCATTAGCTTGACTGGACAGTGAGATATCGATGAGAAGTCTCATTAAAGCCCTTAATATATCACCAGCATGAAACGGAATTCGTGCCCAAGCGCAAACTATCACAGATTTCAAAACACCAAGAATGCAGATTCTCCATTCTTCAGTGTCACCATCTCCGATATCCAAATAACTATAAACAACTCGCATCAAACGCTTCAGATGCTTTGCAACATTCACACCTAGATAGTTGACAAACATTGCTAAATTACTGCAGTACGCTCTTCTCATGAGGATCTTATTTTCAAATTCCATGGCTGAAAGAATAATTTGAAAGTTTTCATCACATCGGGTCATTTGAAAATGGGTAACACTCGTTTTGGGTTGTTGCTCAATAACTTTTATAATATGAAGTAAACATGGCTGTAACACAGTCATCACTTGTGCTTCATTAGTATATAATCTATGATGTAATGCATCATATATGATACCAGCTCGCCCATACCAACAGAGTTCCCTTGCATTCATGTTTGATATTAAATGAGACAGAGTTTGAATTCCAATGATGGAATTAGGCACACGGTAATCATGAACCAACATCATCAAAGGTGGAAGAACCATTGAAATGTGCTCACTAAAAAAGGGATGTTTGACATTTTTAACAGTCCACACAAGAACATGTATTGCCACAGGATAATCAGGTAATTTGGCATTAGCCATGAAATCTTTCAAAGATTGTAGAATGCTACCAAAGATTCCTTTAGGGAATGCGCAATTATCATCAAGATCTTCACTTCCACAAAGGAAGCTTGAAATGTTTGAGCAAGAGCAATCCAACATCAACGATTTTAATACTTTGCGTGCAACTTTAGCGCAATCATCCTTAATCCAGAAACATTGTCCAGTTTGTTGAATACATGTCATTGCAATGTTGCATGCAATAGATTTAAGCAGACTTGTTCCAAAGTTCTTTATTGAAACATCATCAGAAATTTTGGATGTTCTTCTTAAGATCTTATGGCATAATTGTATTACACTTGGATATAGGAATAGCATCTGATTTTCATCATTTTTTATTTCATCAAAACTAACTGGCATTAAATCTACAAGCTTCAAGAGTGACTCCAGATACTCTTTCATTATTGTTTTTCGTTCTTCCGTTTGGTAATTTTGTAGGTCTTGAATATTTGCACCAATGAGCCACTCGAAAGGGCAACACTTTATAATTTCTGCTACAATCACACACACTCGTGAGGCTTTAGAAAATTTCCTAGCCTTCTTAAGCTCCTTTAAACAGCACAAAGATGTGTCTAAAAGAGCCTGAAGTTCTAATAGAGCTGGTATCTGTGAAGCAAGCTTGGATATCGCGAAACTTTTCGTGCAACACGTGTGAAACTTGTCATGATTTTGGTAAATATCCAAAGGCAAACCATCACACACAACATCAATTACACGTTTGAGAAAATTATGCGGGCTTAACTTAAGTTGACTTTCGTCTTTCAGCCTTTTTCGTATCTCTTCATCCAGCAATTCCGAAAGAATCACCGATGATTCTTTCATAAACTCTTCCGCCATATTGGAGAAGCAGCATGTGCAGTTTACACTTTGCCGAGTGGCCAGAGTAAAGATTTTTGTTTAAAAAATTATTTGCTCACCAGTATTATACATGACAGAGTCAAAAAGATGAAATTTTACCTGCACCGTATTTACACAAGCATCTTTCATATTTGTTGTTTAGAGTGGTTTAGAGGCATAAAAATGGGCATAAATGGTAATTACACAATGCACACTAACCCTCCCCTCCCAAAAGATGTGTTGCACTTCTTCTTCGACCGCAGCATAGGTCCAAAATAGCCACGTCACGAGTAGGCTAAAACGAAAAGCTTTTCAAAAATGAATGGCAAAAGACATTTCGAAAATACGGATGATGTACAGTCCAAAAAGGCAAAATCAACTGACAGCCGCTCAAAAAATCATATTTCTCTTGAATATAATCCAACACTGAACGACGAGTATAATTTTAATGACGCATCATCACATGGCGGGCCAACATTTCGCGCCATTGAAGAAGATGACGAATCTCTTTCATTTGACTACGGGATCGACTGTCTTGATGATTTTGACGATGCAAATCGTCAACCCGTAGCAGGTAGATTTCAATAGGTTTTCAAATTCTTTCAAAAACTGGATTGTTTTAATATTTATGTCGTATTTACGTTTCTAAGGCATCGCCATTTTGAATTACGATTGCTCATTATTTGTAATGAAGCGGATTTTTTTTGAATTTTTTGTACGTGAAAGTTTTTTATACCAAGTACATGGTTTGGTTGATATTTGCTCGAAATCTACCTGAAAAATGTTAAAAGGAAAAATTTTTGAATGCGAAAAATGCTTGGTATTTTTTAAAGTTCGCGAAACTGTTGAGCATACGAAGATTGGCACTAGCTATGAGAAACGAAATTCCACAATTAAAAAAACAAAAACTAACAAAAAATTTTTTTGAGCAATCCTAAAAATACATAACTTGCTAATATCACCGTTAATTTGGTAGGTTGCATGGACTGGATTCAACAACATATTTTTCTTGGTACAGATCCCAAACTCATTTTACAAAGTTTGCTACCATCCAGTGTTACGCTGGTAAGATGAATAGAATGTTGCAGCTTCTTAGAGCCATTCAAAATGTCATGCACGTGTCATCTCTATTGCAGCCAGAAAATATGGATGCGTTGATGATGTGGAAACTCATACTTGACATGCTTACTGATCCAAAACCTCGGGAAAAATTGCCCCACATAAATACCTTAGATCATGCCATACATCTTTTGGCAACTAGAAAAAACATCTTGGTTTTGACTGGTGCTGGGGTGAGACTAAGCCTGTGTTTCAAATCTAATCTAAGCTTGATTATGTACTGACAAAATCCTGTTGATGTACTGTAGGTGTCAGTGTCATGTGGCATTCCAGATTTCAGATCCCGTAATGGAATCTATGCAAGACTAAGTGAGGAATACCCAGATTTACCTGACCCTCAGGCCATGTTTGATATTAATTACTTTCGATGCAATACACATCCATTCTACAAGTTTGCTAGGGTAATGTTGAATGAGCAAACAAAAAGATTTCCATGATTTTCATCATCAAACAACTAAGAGAAAGTCATGTTTTGGTTCATAGGAAATATATCCGGGAAAATTCAAGCCATCATTAAGTCATAGATTTATCAAACAACTTGAAAGGAATGACATACTATTAAGAAACTACACACAAAATATTGACACGTTGGAAAGGGAGGCAGGAATATGTCGTGTCATCGAATGTCATGGTGAGTTAGACTTGCAAGCTTTTGCAACAAATCACGTCAACAACAATATAATTTATATCCTAACCCAACTCATTTCCCAGCAAAGTTGGATCGCAAATTACTTGCAATTTACATAGCATACAAAATGAATGTCAAATGAAGTATTTTCACCACAAACCATTTATAGGCTCCTTTTCAACAGCATCATGCACAAATTGTCATCACAAAGTTACATCTAATGACATTCGTGAGGATATATTAAACCAGGTATTGTGATTAAATAAAAATAATGAACAGAACTTGCTGTAAATAATAAAACTAAAAGCTCTGGTGGTGTATTTTTCCTATTGTTGAGCTTCCAAATAGCTCTGCATAATTTTTGCAAAAGTACTATAAGACAATCTGCAAACAAATGTTGTTGTGCTATTAATTTTTACTTCCACATGTGGCCTTTCAAGGTGACCCCTCTGTGTTCAAAATGTCCAGTTTTAGAAGATACTCTTTCTGTAATGAAGCCAGGTATGATTGGATCTTTCAACAAAGATATTGTAAAAAGATTTAAAGTGCCCAATACACTTAATTATTTAGATATTGTGTTTTTTGGTGAAAGTTTGCCCAAAGTGTTTCACGATCACGTAGAGAAAGATATAAAACAGGTTTTTAAAGATGATTTTATCATGCTCAATGTACAGATGAGATGATTCAATTGAATTATTGCCATCATATAGGTAGACTTACTTATTGTGATTGGCTCGTCACTCAAAGTCCGCCCTGTTAATTTGATACCAAGTAAGAGACAATTGAACTTGAACATAGGATTGCAAGCAATAGCTAATGTTAATGCACTTCATTAAACATTTGCAGATCAAATACCAGCTGAAGTACCTCAGATATTAATCAACCGCGAACCTTTGCCACACATGAACTTTGACATTGAACTCCTCGGTAACTGTGATGCAATTATTGCACACTTATGCAAAGAACTTGGTGGTGATTGGTGTGATGTGTTGGAAGGATTTGAAGTACCAACCCTTTCGCAAGATGTTTTATTGTCTTTCTCTTCAAAGTGTATAAAATCACAGCAAGATGCATTAAAATCAAAGAACAATGAACAGCAAAATGCAGGAAAATTAAAGAACAGTGAAAAGCAAGATGTAGGAAAATCAAAGAACAATGAACAGCAAGATGTAGGAAAATTAAAGAACATAGAACAGCAAAATGCAGGAAAATTAAAGAACAGCGAACAGCTAGATGTAGGAAAATTAAAGAACAGTGAACAGCTAGATGTAGGAAAATCAAAGAACAGAGAACAGCAAGTGGATGGTTCATTAAATTCTGAGATTGAAAGCAGTTCTCTATCAATTCCACATAAAAAGGAAAATAAAGGTTAATTTCATTATGCTGAAATTAAGTAAAATAGTTACTTAAGTAAACTGTTATGAAGTAATGACTTCCCAGAGTTGATTGTCAAGTCATTTTGGAAATTGAATGTTGATTGTATTTATTTAGAAATAACTTTCATCTTTCACCCTCCAAGTCGTTATATTTTCCATGGAGCTGATATTGGACAATGTCAATTATCAGATGACAATGATGAAGATCCTACTTCAACAGAAACATTAAGTCGGGACTATGAAAAATCTGACGGGAATTGCACGAAGGTCTTTGAGAAAGACAATGCAAGTGATGATAAAAATATCAACACACTTACTGCAATGCGGGGGTAGTTTCCAAATCTTCAAAATTGTTTTCAAACTTTTCTACTGATGAGTAATATAGCAGTGTGTTAGGAAATCCTCCAGGCATTGGACATCTTATGAAGTATCATGAATATTAAACAATGTGTGTTATCATTTAAAACAGATATTGTGCATAGCTGATGGCAAATTAGCAACAGTCTTAAGTTATGGAAATTCCTACTTGACCATGTAAATACTTAACATTTTCATGTTATCTTAACAATTTTGTACGAAAAGCATTTCCCAAACAAAATATTTTGTGCAATTAGAAGCACCATCAATGCATAATTTGTAGCACCATCATATTTAGACTTCTTATAAACAGTAAAGAAAGGTGATATGACAAAATTTATTGTACCTATATACTGCAGCAGCCACAATTTAAAGATTGACACTCAAATTCTTTAATAGCTTGAAAGGTAACCTCTGTAAAAATATAAAAATGCTATGGTAAAACATACAATAATCTCTAAAAGTTCCTTGATATATCATGCATCACTTACGGTAATTTCATTGTCATGAAAATTCTGCAGCAAACAAAAGCAACAATAACACAAATAAATCCAAGAGCAAGCAGTAGAAATCTGTTAAGCTTTGGCAAGCCTGGTGCATTTGATTTGTCCAAGATAATGAAACCGAGGCCACCAAGAGAATACATAAAACTGGCTGCCAAACCCTCCATAATATACTGTCCATTGACTCGATAAGGCATAAAAGCAACCTGCAGAATAAATTATGATTGATATCAGTTTTACAATGTAAGCAAACTACGAGTACATATGAAATATTAAAAACATATCATACCATCACACTTGTTATGAAGTTATGCCAGACTCACCGGTTTACTGTTTCCATGCTCATCAGTTGTACTTCCAATGCTTGGTGGTTCAACTATTACATCGTAAATTATTCCTAAAAAATTCACGCATGCATTCTGAAATGTCTTTCGAAGGCGAAGCGAAGTTAAAGTTTCTATTCACTTTAATGGGATTTTAAATTTTAATAGGGCAATGTGGAGCCGTTATTAAGCTTCCCTCGGTTTTAGACTTAAACAGCTTTCACTGAGAGTCAATCAAAAATTAAGTCAATACGAATAAAAGTGCTTGTTTTGGCTAGTTCAATGGAGTAAAATATTAGTTGTACAATCCACGACAGTACGTCAATAGTGGAATGTGGTTTGAAATGTTAATTCTACAATGATATAGCACTTACCACCAGTCACCAAGAAGTATGAAAGGACCACAAAAGCAAAAACTACCATGGCAGATGGCGTCTTGAGCCATCCTGGCTTTTTTATCTTGATATTTGGCAACTCAAGCACGTTGAAATAAAGCCCAAACAAGGCCTCCATCTTGTTGGCATGAAAAAGAACAAGAATATAACCTTCACGGAGATTGGTCAAAATCTAACCAATCGTCACCATTGATACGTTGATTTAAATACAGTATTTAAAAACTACACGTACACAAATTAGCCTTAAATTTTGATTGGTCGATACAAACTAGGGCAACTTTGATTGGACGCCGTTTATTCTACGCGATGCGCGACGTTCGAATTTTATATCGTTTCAAAAAAATTGAAACCTAAAGAAGAAAACATTCAAAGAATATAGGACGCACAATAATCTTCATCGGTAAGTAGGTAAGTCAGTTGTATTTTTTCTTATAAAAATATAGATGATAGTAAAATAGATCCACAATGCAACAATGCCTGTCAAGGTAGTAAAATCGATTAAAAGAGTGGTAGATAATAAGAACATGGCCGACTTTTAACAAAGGACTGTAACTGACAATTTACAGCGTTTGTACATGCTTAGCTTGAATAACAACTTAAACCACTTCATTATAGGTATTATTTTTAAGTTCTTCAGTGCGATGTCTAATTTCATAATGACAACAATGGAAGATTATGAAAAAATTGAAAAAATTGGCGAAGGTAAATTCTCTGCTTATCGCAAGCATAAATTTCCTGTGTATATGTATGTATGCTGGCCAAAAGCGTGCGTACCTATTTTAGCCATGAGTCTAAAACTTATGTATTTAAATAGGCACATATGGAATAGTATACAAAGCCAGGAATTTAAAAACTCGTGAACTAGTCGCGTTGAAAAAAATTCGACTTGATTGCGAAGACGAAGGCATGCCAAGTACATCGCTTCGAGAAATATCAGTTCTCAAGGAATTACAACACCCCAACATTGTGTGGTCAGTAATTATTGACAGTAAATATGTACAATGTCCGGTTGTTAATGTTAATTTGCAACAAAATCAGGTTGCAACATGTTGTCCACCAAGATATGAAACTGTACCTGGTGTTTGAGTATCTAACAATGGACCTCAAGAAGCATTTAGATACAACGAGTGGATTTCTTGACAAAATGCTTGTGAAGGTATCATAATCAAATAAATCTTGGTTAATTTACTGCCGGTAACATCAACTTTGTCATTTCAGAGCTACTTATACCAAATTTTGACTGGAATGTTGTTCTGTCACACAAGAAGAACATTGCACAGGGACTTAAAGCCACAAAATCTATTAATTAATGACAAAGGGGTGATAAAGCTGGCTGATTTTGGACTAGCAAGAGCATTTGGCTTGCCCATTCGTGCTTATACCCATGAGGTAAACTATGCTTTTCCAAGTCTTTTTCCAGCTTCTCAAATTTCTTAAATCTTTCCTTCATTAATTCATGTAGATTGTGACATTGTGGTATCGTCCACCTGAAGTCCTGTTGGGTTCCCCTCGTTATTCCACAGCTGTTGACCAATGGGGCATTGGATGCATCTTTGCGGAAATGGTCACCAAAAGACCACTATTTGCTGGAGATTCAGAGATTGACCAACTGTTTCGTATCTTTAGGTACATCTGATTATGTATAGCAAATTAACCTCCAAGTAACATTGCTAATGGCTGACAATATACGTTTTATTGCTTCAGAATTTTAGGTACTCCTACAGAGGAAAACTGGCCTGGTGTTTCCAAATTGCCGCAGTACAAGCCAACGTTTCCAAAATGGAACATATCCGAGAACCAAGGCTTAAAGAAAGTTGTTCCAACATTGTGTAGCAGTGGCTTGGACCTTCTAGAAAAGTTCTTCATCTACCAACCAAGCTTAAGAATCTCATGTAAAAAAGCTTTACAACATGCATACTTTTTGGACTTAAATACCAGCTTGCTACCTGCACAACCTCAACTATCGTGTCCTTAAAGTGATAGCGTACATAACAAATTAACTATCGATGTTTAATATTTAGGATTTGCCTTTACATTTGATTATTACATGTTACTAGTTCATTAATAAATTAGAAGTTATTCATAAAAGAGTTAAGTGTGTAAATATTCCACTGTGTCAACAATACTTGCTCTGGTAATGATACTTAAATATGTTTTCACTTTATTCAACAATATATAAAAACTGTACATTCCTTTCCTGTTGGGCAAAAATTATTGTCATGTCATAAATGACCCCATGAAAAGAAGGTAAAAAATTCCAATTTTTTTTATGAGCCCTGGTTAACTTTCACCAAAATGATGGATGGGTATTGTAGGTCAAGTTATAGAAAATTTCCAAAAACTTTAATAAGTGGGATAGCAAATAAGTCACTTGCAGGCTTATTCACAAACCAAAGAGGTTATTAGAGAGAAATTAAATCGATGTTATTGAAAGGTCTGCTTTTGATACACTCAATGACCAAACATTTATATAGTATATCAAAATTGACCACGTACGGTAAAATATGTCGTATTTCCGGTGGTCTAGAGCCATTGCAAAAGAAAGACAGGTAAAGTGTGGTAAATAAAATTGCAATGTAAGTGTTTATGTGGTTTCCATTCAATTTTCCAGTATACTATTGAAAAGTACTTAAGATTGTCTAAAATAGCTATCGGAATAAACAGTAATTATTCAAATTGACACGCACTTCCGCTTGTAAAAACTTCTCTTGGCATTTGGTAGCTTGAGAGAAGTAGTCGAAAAAGGGATATATTTAAAAAACAAATAAAACATGTTAAGAAAACTGTTAGAAAATGGATGTCGAGCACCTGCGTTACCAACTGCTGTGAGATCCAATGTTCTTCGTATTTTTCCTACAAGAAATGTCACTAGCGATGTGGCTCAGCAAGAAGACCCTAACTTTCATGAAATGACAGAATTTTTCATTGAGAATGCCAGATATTACGTCGAAGAAAGACTGGCAAATAGGGCAGACGGGCCAGGAAAAAGGCCAACTCCTCCAGAGCAAAAAAGACAGGCGGTGAAAGGTAGATATGCGTGACCGACTCCCTTTCCTTGACTTACGAGATACTATGTCTTTGTTTGTGTCACATTTTGTCGTTGTACGTTTTATTATAGAGTATATAAAATTAATGTACAAATTCCCTCAAATTACTGTGTTTCAAGATGACAGACACTAGTTCTTTGAAAGTACTCCACCAATTTTACATAATCTCCATTGTACAAAAATAGCATCTCCCGTTTAAAAACATCAACAAGGCCATAGAATATTAAAAACTTAACGGGAAATGATTTTTAGTGAGTGGAATAACATGCAGCCTCAATGAAAACATATAATTTATTTCTCAAAATTTCATGTCGTTGAACCATTTCAGTAGAATGAATTAGTCAATTCAATTTTATAGGATTGTTTTCCAAGCTTATATAGATATACTGCAATTAGAAAATTTAGTATAAAGAACGCCACGAAGTCAATGTCTTGTTGTCAAATTAGTTTACATGAGATAAGAACACCTTCAACACGCCTACATCTGGCCCTAATGGGTAACCACGCTTAAATTATTTATGCTGACACATACAAACAAGTTTTTGACATATGAAATGCAACTTTCCGATACATTTAGGAAAAATTCCTATTTTTAAATTGAAAAATAGGAATGGTCCGTTTAAAAGGTGACATTGTGTCCTTGCTAACCATGCCTATATACTCAATTTTCAGGTATCTTAGACATAGTCAAGCCTTGCAATGCTGTGTTGGCAGTGAATTTTCCAGTAAGAAAAGATAATGGTGCCATTGAAGTAATACATGCATATCGTGCCCAGCACAGTCATCACAGAGTCCCATGTAAGGGAGGTAGGTGGATGCATTTGTGGATAAAAAGGAGCACCTGTGAACATCCTGTTGATGATACTTTGTGCAATCATTTCATTTTTTACAGGAATTCGATACAGTGCTGATGTTAATATTGATGAGGTACAAGCTTTGGCAACGCTGATGACATTCAAATGTGCAGTGGTAGATGTGCCGTTTGGTGGGGCTAAGGGAGGCATTGCTATCAACCCACACCATTATTCTGTAAGCAAAACCCTTTAATCATCTTCACCAACATAAATACTACCAAAATAAGTTGGAAATTTTTATTTGAATCAGGATGGTGAATTAGAAAGAATCACAAGGCGGTTTACAGTTGAATTGGCAAAGAAAGGATTTATAGGCCCAGGTTTGGATGTTCCCGCTCCAGACATGGGTACTGGTGAAAAAGAAATGTCGTGGATGGTTGACACATATGATATGACTCTTGGTATGGTTGTGAATGTTTTGTTTACTATCATATGAGCTGTTTGAAGAAGAAATCATCATGATTCATATTTACAGGTCACGGTAATATCAATGCATATGCATGTGTCACAGGAAAGCCAATCAGCAGGGGTGGAATTCACGGACGTATTTCTGCAACTGGAAGGGTGCGGTTTTATGGAACCTTAAGTACATAATAATTTAAAGTTTTGACCTCGTATTTTTTTGATGTATTACCTTTGTCTAGGGTGTCTATCATGGCATTGAGAATTTTCTCAGATCAGGTTGGCCCTGTTGATAAGGTGCTAAATGTGAAAAATAACCAAAATGTTGATTTTAATGACTCTGCATTCACACAGAATCATACTGCAAGATCATTGGATTATCACCCGGTTTGAAAGACAAGACATTCATTGTGCAAGGTTTTGGTAATGTTGGTCTACATTCATGTCGCTATCTGAACAGATTTGGAGCAAAGTGTATAGGTGTGATAGAACGCGATGGCAGCATATTCAATCAAAATGGTATTGATCCAAAAAATCTAGAAGACTATAAACTGGTAAGAGGTTTACAGTTAAAAAGACCAAACCAACGAATGGAACAATAATGCCATCATCCATGTCTTTTTTAGCAACATGGGACAATTCTTGGCTTTCCTGGAGCACAGGTGATCAGCATTTAGTTAAATCATTTTGAAGGCACAGAAATCAAAATCTCAATACATTAAGTATTAACATCAGTAATCTTCTCTATTAGATGACAACTGAAGATTTGCTTGAAGCAGAATGTGATATTTTACTCCCAGCAGCGGGAGAAAAACAAATAACATCAAAAAATGCCCACAATATAAAAGCTAAGGTATTCAGATCTTTAAAAAAATTTAGTCAATACTTTCAAGACAGTCTAGCTCATTGCATTTATATTTGCAATATATTTGTTTAAAGATTATTGCAGAAGGTGCCAATGGACCAACAACTCCAGCTGCCGACAAGATATTAAAAAATAAAAATATTTTAGTAATACCGGTATGTGAAATTAATGTTTCAATATCAGCTCATGTGACCTTCAAATTGCAACAATCTACATTCGTTTCAATGTTGTTTTAAGGATTTATACTTGAATGCCGGTGGTGTGACTGTATCTTACTTCGAATGGTTAAAAAACTTAAACCATGTCAGCTACGGGAGACTTACATGGAAATATGAAAAGGAAAGCAATAGTCATTTACTAGGTTCGTTGTTTGTCTTTTATCGCAACGAAACGCAAAGTCTAATCCAATACACTTCAAAATGATCAGAAAAATGAACATCTCTCGTCAGTTTGAATGTAGCTTCATGCCAAAACTAAATTATATAGTATGTATTGTAGTAGCAGTTGCGCGCTCATTTGAAAGACATACTCACTTTTCTCGTATTCCACTCTTCTACTCCAGGAAGTGTTGCTGAAAGTTTAAAGCAGGGCTTTGGTAAAGATATCCCAGTTCAGCCTACGGAAGCATTTAAAGAAAGAATAGCGGTTAGCCTGTCTTATGTCAACTGAATCATATCTATTTATGTAGCGAAGAATTGGTGAGGTTAGACAGAAAGTCAAAGCTGCTTGCTTTCTTTTAGGGTGCATCAGAAAAAGACATCGTCCATTCAGGTTTAGAATATACCATGGAAAGATCTGCTAGGGTATAAACTTAAAACTCGTGTTTCTTAAATATTCTATGAAATAAATTGAACGCAAGGCAATATGGGATATTCCCTCTTTCGCACAATGTATGACCGTGCATTTTATACATTTCACAGCGTATTATGTCTGTCGCAAAGGAATATGATCTAGGCTTGGATCTCCGTACGGCTGCCTATATTGTTTCTGTTGAGAAAATATATGGAACTTATGTTGCAGCAGGACTGACATTTTAATAAGTATATTAACATTCCAGTTTTTTTTATCGGAATTTTTGAGAAGGTATTCACGAGTTTTGAAAAGGATAAGAAAAACTGAGGAGTTAGGAAGCATTTTAGCGAAGAATTGACATGGATTATTTGAAGGAAAACTTAAATAGACATTAGAATTCGGAGTAAAATTCCAGATAGACATTAAAAGTTGAAGGAAATTCCACTTATGTCCTCAATTAAAGTTGTGAAAATTTTACTACAACATCGATAGTAGATGCTGATGATGAAAATAGTCTCGATATTTAGCTGAGCCAGAAAAGATAAATTGTCGACAGGTAGTCGGACCATATAGCAAAAAGAACAGACAGCCATGGAGTATAGAAACTAAGCTTAAATCACACATTACTGAATCACCAACCAGCTACGACGTATGTAGCCTCGTAGTAAAATAAAATTCAAGCAGAGGAAACAGGTAGAAAAAGACCTTTCCACATAATCATTGTTTTAACTAATTTTCCTCTTTTATTAGCGTATCATTCAAGTTGCAAGCGACTATGATCTGGCTTTAGATTTGAGAACTGCTGCCTACATTCATGGCATAGAAAGATTATACAATACATATGCAGCAGCTGGATTGGTCACTTTCTAAAAGGAACATTTTTAGTTTTGAAGTTATTTTTAAAGAAACTGTGTTGGTGAACAACAAGGTTGTGTCAACTGATGCACGATATACACCAGTCTTTTTAACATGGTTAGCGATATGCTTTCCAAAAGATGTTGTCCAAACGAAAAGGACGAGAATTAATGACGATATAGAAATCCATTCTTACTTCTCCACCACCATATTTCTGGCGAAATTTTCTCATCATTTTCGTTAAAATCCTTATTACTTTCTGACGTATTTAGGTTTTCTATTTTTTCGTGAAATAAGCAATGAATCACAGCACATGGATTTCTATACGATTGCTAGTTCCAGGCCTTTTCTCTCGGTCACCAAAGCTTGGTTATAAACGCAGATTTGTCGTGATGCTATTGTTGTGTAGACTGTAGACCACTCAATATGTTGGTAGATTTACTGAAAGTTTTTTCTCACGAAGTAATTATTGTTCCTAGTTAAGAATATTTGATGATTATTTAAGTAAGTTCATTTAATAGAAAAAATACAACCTAATGTCCTAAGTTTATAAAAAAATGAGTCGAATTCAACTGCGTGAGTTATAAAAAATGTCTGCCTTTCTAAATGTCCGCATATTCTACGAAAGATATTTATCAAAAGCGTCTGGGAAAACATGGAACAGATATGATACAGATTGTAATACCAATAATTTGCCCATCCAGGCGAGAAAAATACTTAAGTGGCGTCTCCACAAAGTTATTTCACACGATTATCGATGAATCTAACAGAGCATGTCGTTGCAAATACATTTATTTGCATAGCATTTTTGGCTATAGCAAAATCACAAGACTTAATTGCAATCATTGAGTGGAAAAAAATGTGGATAAATTCACATGTGGTCCCCTCCGCAATTCGAAAACAACAACAAAAACGCTACGTTGATTAAATTTGGCATTGTGTACGACAGGTTTAATAAACCAAACCGAAACCTGGATTGCTAGAAGAAAGACGTTTTCTGAATGCGTTACATCGATTGACAATAACTAACATGTTTAAGCAACTTTTCTTTCGCCAATTTACTGGAAAGAAGCATTCCATTCCACTGGCGTCTTTTCGTTTTTGTGCATGGAGAAATGTCATCACAGATTCTACGCAGCAGGAAGACGTTAAGTTCACCGATATGGTCATGTCTAACATCGATAAAGCAAGCGCCTGCTTCGAACAAAAATTAAAAGATACACAAAAGAAACAAGATGTCAAAGGTATTTGTTTTTTGCGAGCGGAAATATTGACCTGCTGTGATGTGCGTACCTCTAGCTAGGGAATTGATGCAGAAAGTCCTGGTTAAGTCTAACTGTAATGTTCTCAAATGCTTCAAAATGTAAACTGTTCTACAAAGTGCCTATTTGCTACCATTTCATATGTATATTAGCAAAGAATAAGCCTGTAATTCGAATGAATTGAGACCGACAAAAATTGCCATTATAAAGTAATTTAAATTTGCTAAGTGCGTGTAAACCCACCGTGAACTCGTATCTCTATTTACTCGTGTTGAACAACTAAACCTAAAATGTGAACAGAAGAATGGGGGTTACAGAACTTATATATGGTTCAACATAATATCCGAGAAAAAGATACGGGATTTTCTATGATAATCTGCAAATTAACATTGACATTTTATAAAGCAATCAACACTCCAATTAACGCAAGTTTTGTTCAATAATCGTTTATAAAATAATGACAAAATAACGTATGCGCTGTGCAAGCCGATCTGAGTTCAATAAATTATTTCAATTAAAAACAATTTCCTAATCAATCATCAACACATGTTCACGGAAAAATTTTAAAAAAATTTTTTAAATTTATCTGTTTCGCATTATTGTCATTTTATAAAAGAAATCAAAGATGTCTTTCGTGCAAACGCACGGGCTTATGCAAAACTCCGAGAAGTTTGCGCGAAAACTCTCGGGCGGGTGTAAACCAATAAACATCTAGTAATTCAAAGATAGCCATTAAAATTCTATCTTTCTTGCAACATTTCATGTAGCACAATTTCGAGCCTAAATCAAGCTACGACTGTACAATTTATGTTTAAATCAAGCCACAAAAAATAGATCTCATGTTTTGCTAACAGCGAAATATTAAATACATGCTAAAGGAAACAAAAGTAGGTCCCTTTCTGCACGACATCTTTAATAATATATCAAACACTGCACAAACTAAGAGGGCCAGGGGGGGAGGGAGAAGCACACAACAATTTTTTCTTGCATCAATAAAAAATTCGAAAATGGCGAGCGTACAAGATTATTAAGATATTTTGAAACGCTGTAAAACTGTAGAACTTAATTAGACAAAACAAATTATAACTTCACAAGAAACAACAAATGCGAACTTAATTTGATACAGCTTAATTAGCCAAGGCAAATTTTGACATAAGTCTAATTAAAACAGAATTAGACAAAATAAATTATTATTTAAAAAGACGCAACCAGTAAGAACTTAATTAGATACGACCATTTATAACTTAATAAGACAAAACAAGTTTTAACTTAACCCTTTCTCCAGCAGCGTAGCAGATCTGCAAGAAACAACCTTGGAGAAAATTCGCCACCTAAAGTGTTAACATGACACAACCAACAAAAGCTTAATCAGACGCGGACCAATTAAAACTTGATTAAACACGTGACATAAAAACTTAACTGAACATAGCCTATACTATAAGATACCAATTATAATTTAATTCGACAGAATAACCTTTAACACGATTTACGTTTATTACAATCCAGGCATCTTAGACGTTGTCAAATCATGTAATGCAGTATTGAAGATTAATTTCCCGTTAAGAAAAAGAGATGGCAGCATCGAAGTGATAAACGCCTACAGAGTTCAGCACAGTCATCACAGAAGGCCATGCAAAGGGGGTAAAGTATAGGGAATAAACTTATG
This sequence comes from Xenia sp. Carnegie-2017, assembly GCF_021976095.1. NCBI lineage: Eukaryota > Metazoa > Cnidaria > Anthozoa > Malacalcyonacea > Xeniidae > Xenia > Xenia sp. Carnegie-2017. The sequence continues at coordinate 7,116,488 of NW_025813481.1, forward strand.
ACTGATGGCTACATGTTCATTGCATGAAAATTTATTTTATCAACCATGATTTCATTTTATCCAGGAATTCGATACAGTGCTAATGTTAATCTTGACGAGATCAAGGCCTTGGCAGCACTGATGACATTCAAATGTGCTGTGGTAGATGTACCTTTTGGTGGGGCTAAGGGAGGCATTGCCATCAACCCAGGCGAATATACGGTAAGCAAATCCAATATATCATTTTTGACTCAGTACATAAATTTGAAATTTTCATCGATCCCAGGATGATGAATTAGAAAGAATCACAAGGCGGTATACAGTTGAGTTGGCAAAGAAAGGATTTATTGGTCCAGGTTTGGATGTTCCCGCTCCAGACATGGGTACTGGTGAAAAAGAAATGTCATGGATAGCTGATACATATGATATGACCTTAGGTAATACCTAACTACGCATGTCACCTAGGTCAACTTTATTCATTACAATCACCTTATTTAGGACATGACAACATCAACTCATACGCATGCGTGACCGGCAAACCAATTGTTGATGGTGGAGTTCTTGGAAGAGATAGTGCTACCGGAAGGGTAAGGGTCTTGATAATAGAATTTGGTGGCCCTTAAAGTTCAAGTATAACCGTAATAGCCTTCGCAACCTATGTACGATCCTAATATGTCTTAAAATATGTGTACGATTCAATTCTTCATGGCAATCCACATTACCATTGTCATGACCATTAAAATCCATATATAGTTGTAACAGTTCATTCAATTAATTTAAAGGGTGTTTATCATGGCATTGACAACTTCCTCAAATTAGGTAAGTAGTTCTTTCAACACCCTTATCTTCAGAGGGGAAGGGGAAACAATTATCTTTGGAGGAGAGGGGAAGGAGACACACTTATCCCTGGAGGCAAGGGAAATGGGACACACTTATCTTTGGAAGGGAGGGGACACACTTATCTCTGGAGGGGAGGAGAAGGGGACACACTTATCTTTGGAGAGAAGGTGACTAATATGTCTTCAGAGCGGAAGGCGACACAATTATCTTTGGAGGGGAGGAGACACACTTATCTTTGGAGGGGAGGGGAAGGAGACACACTTATCTCTGGAGGCGAGGGAAATGGGACACACTTATCTTTGGAAGGGAGGGACACACTTATCTCTGGAGGGGAGGAGAAGAGGACACACTTATCTTTGAAGGTGAAGATGAAGGGAAGGGGACACACCTATCTTTGGAGGGGAGGGAAATGGGACACACTTATCTCAGGGAGGGGAATGGGACACACATATCTGAAGTTGCTTAGTTTACACTCATCCAGAATCATACTGCAAGATGATTGGATTAACTCCCGGTTTAAAAGACAAGACGTTCATTGTACAAGGTTTTGGTAATGTTGGTCTACATTCAAGTAGATTTTTACACAAATTTGGAGCAAAGTGTATAGGTGTGATGGAACATAATGGCAGCATATTCAATCAAAATGGTATTAATCCAAAAAATCTAGAAGACTATAAACTGGTAAGAGGTTTGCAGTTAAAAAGACCAAACCAATGAATGGAATAATAATGCCATCATCCATGTCTTTTTTAGCAACATGGGACAATTCTTGGCTTTCCTGGAGCACAGGTGATCAGCATTTAGTTAAATCATTTTGAAGGCACAGAAATCAAAATCTCAATACATTAAGTATTAACATCAGTAATCTTCTCTATTAGATGACAACTGAAGATTTGCTTGAAGCAGAATGTGATATTTTACTCCCAGCAGCGGGAGAAAAACAAATAACATCAAAAAATGCCCACAATATTAAAGCTAAGGTATTCAGATCTTTAAAGAAATTTAGTCAATACTTTCAAGACAGTCTAGCTCATTGCATTTATATTTGCAATATATTTGTTTAAAGATTATTGCAGAAGGTGCCAATGGACCAACAACTCCAGCTGCCGACAAGATATTAAAAAATAAAAATATTTTAGTAATACCGGTATGTGAAATTAATGTTTCAATATCAGCTCATGTGACCTTCAAATTGCAACAATCTACATTCGTTTCAATGTTGTTTTAAGGATTTATACTTGAATGCCGGTGGTGTGACTGTATCTTACTTTGAATGGTTAAAAAACTTAAACCATGTTGGTCATGGGAGACTTATGTGGAAACATGAACAAGATAACATTAAATTATTACTAGGTTTGTTTCAGATTTTCAAAGTCATTTTGCAATCTCTTCCAAATTTATTTAACACTTGCCTTCATCATATCAGCCATAGCAACAGAAAATCATCCCTAAAGATTAATTTCACTTGCTAGATAGCGTAGCAAAGACCTTGACTCAACAATTTCAAAAAGAAATGTTGGTCCAACCTACAGAAGAGTTGAAGAAAAGAATGGAAGTGAGATTTCTACGTATCAACTAAGCCATGTTGAATTATGAAGCCGAATCATGAACTCAATATTCAAAAATATCACTTTCTTACAGGAGGCTTCAGAGAAACAAATTGTGCATTCAAGTTTAGAGAATACCTTTGAGAAATCGACAAAAGTAAGCACTAGGGTTTTATTGCACACAACCACAAAACTTTTGAGCACTATTTTCATATTTTTAAATGAAGTATCCAAAAACTCACTGACATTAACAATAGCTCTTCAATAAATATTTTCCAATGTGTTTGCAGGATATAATCAAAGTATTGAGGGAATATGATCTAGGTTTGGATCTACGTACAGCTGCATATATTGTTGCGCTTGAAAAAATATACAACACATACAATGTAGCTGGATTCACGTTTTAAAACTCATGCTGACCATAAACTGTTCAAGTTAAAATCTTCCCTATGGTATTTTTAACTTATGTTTCAATGTGAAGTTTTGCTAATCAAATTGCTCAATTTTTATGAAATTGAAAATTGAAAACAGTCCTTGCAGTGAACTTTAAATTAGATTGGAAATATATGTAAATAGCTATTCAACAAGGACTTAGAGTATACTAGAAATATGACAATATATAATGTGCCATGAAAATCATTCAAGTACAACTAGGCAAGAAACCGTGGCCATGTAATAGAAAAACATGGCAAAACATTTGATGAACCTCATATTAGATAAAACATACCAAAGATTACACTCCTGGAATTGATTATAATTTCATTTTTTCAGGCTATCATTCAAGTTGCATGACATTTAGAACCATGTAAATACTGCACCTAGAATAACTGATGTATGCACAAAATTAATTGTAGCATAGCATATACACTTATTACTTCATGCTAAAGAAAATAAATGTTCTGTTTTTTTAATTTACATATTTTCAAGTACCCTGACACAAGCAAATATAATTAAACTGACAATTTTTCGTTTCAGTTCTTAACTTGTAAAGATAAGTTGATTATATTTATGAAACAAAACAGGCAACTTATACACAAACTAATGCAGCTCTTAATCAGAGCATACTTTGATGCAATACATTGGCCACCAAATAACTGTTCAATGTATTAAGGAAGCTTAGTTTTAGGTAGCCTTTCTCTTGGCAACTCATTGAAAGATCTTTTCAATGCGCTTAGGTAGATTAGTTCGAAGTAGCCGCCTTCCATTTAATGAGTTGAAATAAAGTTTGAAGCCGCAATCTCGTAGAAAAATATTTAAAATTTTGACTATCTTATCAAGGCGTTTTATCATAGATACAATGTAATATCTCATCTCTCTATAAAATAATGCGTTCAATTTCAGGTCACTTACTCAATTTTCACTCTGGTGACCAGTGAGCAATGTCCACTACTTGACTTCGGGTCACTTTACTGTTCATGTCACTTGCCAGGTTGTTACATCTACATAACGACGCCTGTTCCAAGTAAAAAGGTGTCTTGACTCAAAGTACAAGGTTAAGCTGAACAACATACAATAGCTTTCATGGAACAGTAAGACGGCAAACTTCTAGTAAATAAGCTAACAATAGCTCTAAAGTTTCGCTTTTAACGTTTTCTACATTTACTTCACTTTGAGCAAAACGTTATGTAACACGAATGAATCAATTTCGGACACCTCTGACCAAATTACCATTAAGAGCAAGCAGTCATGACATCATGACAGCCCAGTGAACTTCAGGAAGGAAGGGTCAGTTAAAGTAACTACCATCCATTATACAAATTATTAGTGGAAATATCACGAAAGATTTCATTCATAGGTTACAACATTCGGATCGGCTGCAGATAAAGTAACTACCATGGTTACTTGAGATGCAAATTAAAATGGAAAAAAAGGCTTTCCTCCATCTTTCCTCCCTTTTTTTTCCATTGTCACTTCCACTCAGCGTTCCACTCGACGTCTTTCATTATTTCATCAGGAAAAAATATTTCGATATCAGTGAAATATTTCCTAAAACCCATTAGTAATTTTCCCATCGCTTGAAAAAGTCCTCAATTTTATCGATGGACTAAAAGATAAACTATTTAATTTATTCACCAGCAACTAAATAGCACTAGCGTATCTACAATACACATTATAAACTACATTTTTGGGAACAATTATCAATCTAAGTTTTAAAGCTCCCGTCAAGCAATAATGAATGGTGCAGATCAAAATCACTACTCTATAAACTAGTTGAACAAAAAGCCATCATGCTTTTCTTCAAACAGCTTCCCACCAAAATATGCTTGACGGCGAGCAAAAACATTTTATTTACTATATATATATATATTAAAATAGGTTAAATACCCTTTACCCATCCTAAAAATAACTTAAACTTTTTCTAAGGTAAAACTAAGGTATACTTTATAGCACGATAAGAAACCTTTCCCAGCTTGTGGGTGTAACTGTATAATAGTTCTTGCGACAACAAGAAAGTATTTACATAAATGTACGGCCTGAAATTACGTTCCTCGGACGCGCATAAAAAGCTCACAATATACACGTAATTGTGTTGTCATCGTAATTTGTGTTGAAATGTACATGATGTCAGGTGTGTCTGAAACTAGTCGCTTTAATTTTATAGTTATTACAGAACAGAAGCAAATTTCAGGTTATGGTTTAAGTATTGACTGCTTGTGAAAAGTGCCTCTCCACACAACACAGTCTTGGCTACCTACGATCCTTCACAAAGCGAAAAAAGTAAGAAAGTCTGTTACAATGGCTAGTATTTGTTTTGTTTGATGTTTGGAAGTTTAATTGGCTGTTGACGGAGCCAAATCAATCATAAAATTTCACCAAACATTCAGCCGCATAGTAAATGACTAATTTCGAATTTTGAGATAAGGAGAGGAGAGTATGTGAGAGTTTTCAACCCAATAATGACTTTGAACGTGTTGAAAAGCCATACCGCCGTCCAAACAATGAAGAACATTTTGGCTCAGCAAAGCAAGAAGAAATATTTCAGTCGGGTTTTGTCAAACGGGCTGATATAAAAATTCAATAAAACACACTTTGTTAAAAATATAACAAAGTAGAGAATACCATGACATTGCCATAATAAAAAGCTACATGATAAAGCTTTGACTGTCAAATTAATTTTCTGAGGTTGAAATTTGGTGTGGTCAAAGTTAACTGGGTTGCAAACTCCGATACAATCCATCCCATTATAAATTACTCGCATTTTGCGTTTACGTAGGCAAACTGTAATCTTCTGAACCGGATATTTGCTTCAAAATAAATTGGCCAGTATGAGCAAATAAAACTTTCTATACAAAACTTACATATTTATAAATATTTTAAAAAATGGGAAAAGGATACGTAATTCAGGCGTCATAAACGTGGACATACATTATATAGATATATAGATATATATATACTGTATGGCAATACCGTTGCGTCAATCGAACATTGAAAGAAGATCGTCACTGAGATCCGAAGTTTCCAAATACGGCAAGAAGTCAGAAGGATCTAGGTTACCGGGAAGTTCCTAAAACGAAAAATGCAACGTTCCATAACAATCTAATGTAACCGGAAACACCAAAAAACACCCCCCGTGCAATTAATATTATTGGCAAAAAATGGTTAGAAAATCGCATACGTCTTCATTTGGGTCTCCATTGACGTCTTGAGTTTGCCCAATTAGTGGGAACTCCTCAGAAGGAAGATCATCTGGTTTCTTGTTTCCATCGTTTAAGTGAGTACTTCCATCAATGCCAGTTCCAGGACTTGATACAGTTGGCGTAGGCGTATTGGGACCGGCAGAAACAGTTGACACTGGTGTGTTGGGATTAGTAGAGGTAGTATTGACTGTGGATATTACAGGTTGCGGCGTGTGCGGTGAGGATACCATAGGAATTGGGGTGGGTACTTGTCCTATATGAGCTGGGCTCATCACAGACTTGTCTCCTATCAAAAGAAAAACAAAACAATTATATCCAAACACATGGCGACCACTACCAATGTTGAACGAGCAGGGATTGACCACACCCAAGCTCGGCTTCGCAATTGTTATCCATATGGAGCCTTAAATAACACCCTTTAATTTATGAAAATGGTTAAACAACGTGGATACCTTGAGCACTAAGACTTCCCGTGCTGTTGCTTCTATCAAGCCTTGGGGTGTTAGGATTGGAAGTCTTCATTAGATCTGTTGTTGCAGATGGTATACCAGTAGGAGCCTGGAGTTGGGAAAACTGACCTCCAGCCCTGTTTATACTGTTTATAGTTGGGCTTTTTATCGGAGCAGTTCCATTTTCACATGTCTTTTGACGTTTGGCAGGGTTACCTTTGCACAAAGAAGACAACAGTAATGTTTTCAACAAACAAAAAAATAGCTCTTCACAAATAGTTACACTTGACGTATATTGTAAAGACGAAGGAGAAAGAAAACGTTGTAGTATAACTGCAGACGTTGAAGAGATGAAAATGTTTGGATTGTGACAGATTAATCTTGCAAGTTATAGACGACTTTTTATAATCCAAACCTTCTTCTTTCACTTCAATCTTCACAGGAACAGGATACCAATCGCTGTTTGGATTTATAGTAATTTCTTCAGTTGTTGAACTGCAAACGAGAAATAGAAATTTCATTCCTCCTAACTGTTACTGGGCTAGATGTTGCAAGGGGTTAGATGGGAGCAAATATAGGTATAACGGGCAACTACTCACATTTGTCCCGTTTGTCTTTCAGATCTATAATCATAATAATACGACCATAAATCTAGCCGAAAACAGGACGGTGGTCGTGAAATATGGTGTCTCTCGGCGTGTTATAGTTTCAGATAAGACGGGGTTTATTAAACTGTTCGATACAAAATAACAGTAGAAAAGTTGGGTAGCAAATTTGTTCATGTGGATGTGTTATATACATTGAGCTAAAATACATGGAACGCTACCTGAAGCAAATAATTGAAGCGAAATCTTACACCTATACACGCGAGATTTTACCCCAGACATGCGTGTCTAATGTCGAGATTCTCTCGCGGAGTAATAATTGATTGACTGCACACGCGTGTCTGGGGTAAAATCACGGCTTCGAAAAATTATTAGGTTTTGTATTGGAGGTAGCGTTCCACGTATTTTAGTTCAATGGTTGCATATCACACTATTTTTTGGAAAAGTCTGCAACTCAAATATTATGATTAAGTCTGTTGCACTAAACACAAATCACAATTGCTTTAAATCAATTGCTTGGTGTATCACACTGGGAGATTACCATCCCCTCTAACCAAAGCTACTCTCCAGGTAAATATACCTCTATTCTAGAAAAGTCATTCTGAGTAAATATTCAACTTGTGATATGAACGTATAAATTTCATCTACTGACACCACTGAACTGGTAAAAACTTCGGTAAAATCACAACCATTCTTTGACTAGTTTTTAGTTAGAAATTATCATAAGATGGCTATCGCTACGTCTATCAACTTACTTGATCAAACTGTTTAAGATTTTCCACATGAATTGATCAACTTCTAGTAACTCTAACACGGCCGTTTTGCTAAAAATCGATTAAGAACAAACATCGTAAGAGAAAATGATGCCGAGTGACATGAAAATGTTCACATGCCATGACATGACAGTGTTTACATTGCATAACATGATATTCGTAACCAACAATTATATTAAGCAATAACCAAATGACTTACTTGCATACGGGACATTTCCAACTACCTCGTTCTGCATTCAATTTGAGGTATGACTCCAGGTCGAAACACTGCGGTCAAAACAAATAAATATTATCGATAGGAAACTATGGACCACGGTTAGCATAAAACATACCGTGCATCGAGCTTTTTAATGTGAATAAGAAAAGTATCCGATGAAAACATTTTACATGAAGTACAAGTTCTGTTTCATTCCTATGTTGCTGCCCACTAACCTGGATGTGTCGACAATCATGTCCACGAGCTGGTAACGAAATTCGTCGTTGCGTTATTGGACATTTCAATGACACTTTAATGGCGGTCTGTTCCACACTGTCATCGTTCGCTCCAAGATTTTGTGGCGATGCAAAGTGTTGTTTTACTTAAGAGAAAAACAGTGGAATATAGAGACTTTACACGTTTGCATTTCTCACACATGCACAAACTATTGCACTAAATAGTCTGATAAACAAAGTCAAAAGAGCTGCTTCTGATAAGCAACTGCGTCAAAGTAATTGTAAATTAATTAATTTACGATGGGCTTGGTACTCAATTTAATTCATGCTAACTGGGTCCATATCTCCATGTATGATAAGGGTTTGTGATTGGTTAGAAATACAATACAGGAAGTACAGTCCGCTATAGAAATGATAAACAGTCGTTATTTCTGATTCATCCAATCAGAAAACCCATTCATAATAAGTGGGTAGTTGGTGCGTTTCATTGGCTTAAAACAAACAAGACAATGCAACAACAGTAGGTGAAGTGACATGAAAAAATGTATTAATAAGTACTTAATAACCGAGCGCGAGGTCTTTACGGAGAAATATCGAACCGAAGAGGTCCGATATTTGTCAGTAAAGATCGATAAAGCGAGGTCATTAAAATTTAATATATGGCATTATTTGACCTTAAACAAAGTTTTCTTTCTTTCTCGTCTTTGCTGTTTTTTACGGGTTGACTTTCACTTTTCTAGTTTTCGTCAGTAAAAAATAAATCGTTTCAAATTATATCGTCTGGATAGTTAAACTGTTTTCCAAGTGTTTTTCCTTTGACTCGCATTCGCAAATTGTTTTTTGCTTCGTTTTTTCGTTTTGCTGTTTGCTTTACGAAGTTTGTTTACATTTGACTGAAAAATTGCGCGTTTTGGACCGTGGTCGATTAAGGGAAAATAATGGACCGGCAAAAATGTTTCCGACCCAATCAAAAGCGCGCCATTTTGCCGGAAGTGACGCTGCCATATAATTAATAATTCATAAGAATATACACATCCTTACTTTTTGATACACAGTGTACTTCGGGAAGAAGTCGTTTCGTCAAAAGTCCATCAAGTATAGATTTAACAGATGGTCGATGTACAAGTTGCAAGACAAACAAGTGCGACTAAAAAAAGTTCAATAATCAACATGTAAGAATCTTACTGTGAAATATTTAACGCATTAACTTTCACGACCATTTAAAGTCAGATATCACAACACAACTTTGAAGCATTTTTACACTTACACAACAACAGGCTGTCACTGTTATCTGTATTGTGTTTCGGCCGGGACGGCAAACATTCTTCAAATGAAGAGGTCTATGTGAAGTTTTGTTTTCGCCCTAAACAACAGCGGGAAAGCACATCAACATATTACATGGAAGAGCGTTTTCACCGGCACACAGCGATACCCACCCTTTCGATGGTCAGCGGTGTTGCATTGACGCTCACGGAGACCGAAACTGGCCAATTGGTGTGCTGTTGTTTCTCTTCATGATGGTAACACTTGAACTGCAGTTCTAAATCCGGCCTACAATTAGAAGAGATGAATGCTGAATGTTAACAAAAGGATTCTAAATCGATACCTTGTGAAAATATAAAGTAATGATGATACCGTTACTGATAAAACAGTTAGAAGATAGCATTCCATGTGGGCGTAACCATTATATGATAACTACCTCTAGACTACAGTGCAAAACATAAAAGAAACAGGGGGGTGTACTATTACACCTACGTCCCGACTACTATGCAAAATATCAAACAACATTGAGGTGCATGCTATAGAATGACACCTACCTCCAGACTAACGTGCGATGCACAGACTCGCGTAAATGAAAGACGTGATTGCTAACGGAAAGATTGTGCTCAAGTCGAAAAGGCGGTAGCATTATACCATCACGGACTGGAAAGGTTAACCGAAGTTGGTCGTTGTCATCTGAAAAAGTAAGCAATAATCATCATTTTGATGATCTTAAAACGTGAAACAAACACAGTTCATCACATACTTTGTGCATGAATCCGAGGTTTGATATCTGGAACATCAAATGACGGCATTCCTCCGCACATATTATTCTGTGGCATTACTCCATGATTCATATCAAGTGGAGTAGCATTTGGAGACATCATACCGCTGACCGGTAATGTGTTGCTCGAAGGCGTAGAGTACCTCAAGTTGTTAGGATTCATGTTTTGCCGAACATTCATCTTATTCATGTCCGACTGGAATTGTGCTCCCATGTTCGAGCCAAAATTCGCATTATGTATGTTCCGAGTTTGGACGCTCGAATTCTGTGGATAACCAGGATTATAGTTAGGATAGCTTGGTGGAGGCTGAAAACATATAGAAATACATTAGCAACATTAGGTTTTATGAAAACACAAAACTTAATAACAAGAATTATCCAAAAAAAATTCATTGGGAAGAAAATGCAGGGAAACCAAACATACCTTTATATCTCTCATTTGATTTTTTTGCATTGCTTGAGCCTGCAATGATGAAAATATGCATTATACCATAACTTCGCGTTACTTAACTAATCGCCTCAGAAAAACGCACATCTGTAAAGCACGCTAATAGCTTACAAACTTTCTGCAACAAAACCTTTCCTAAAACGTTCCTCACCTGATTGTGAAAACCAGTTTTATTGTTATAGCCCGCGTTCATCATTCCTGCAAGATTTGCGTTCACATTGGGATTGCCCAGCGGTCTATTTTGCATAAAATGGTGCACCATTTGTTGTCGAGACATCATTGATGGCCTCATGCCCGGGTTCATTGTTGGATTTTGGTTGCCCTGATAGCCACCAGGATACTGAGGTTTGTTACCATACGCTTGGGGGTATGACTTTGAATAGGGTGGTGGAGGTTGTTGAGGGGTTTGTCCAGGTCCTTGATATTGATCATAGCCGAATGCCCCATCTAAAGATTGATGATATTTGCAAATTAAATGACTGTCATCATAATATACTTTAGTGTAAAAACCATACAAATAACATTCAACGAAAGTTGTGGAAATTGAGAAAAAGATACGCGACGAATGTACTTACCGACATCCGGGTCTTGCAAGGAGGCTGTTGCAGTGGCCGTCGCTGTGGCAGTAGCAGTGGCCGCTGCCGCAGCAACTGCAGCCGCAGCGGCGGCGGCGGCAGGTCCGCTACCCGCGTACTGATTGTTCTGAGGTTGGGTAGGTACTTGAGCAGCACCGGGTGGAAACGGCGTGGCATTGGGTGGACCAGAATGTGGATAATGAAATGGATTAGATTGACCAGCAGATTGAGGAGTACTTGGATTGGAAGGATACGTAGGGGCATTCCGTGAGTTATCTGCAGTCATTCTTCGTTGAAAGTTATTAACAGGAAAACCTGAACAGAGAAGCATTCGCGTAATCTTAATTTAAGATTATGTTGTCTAATGATAATATGTACATTACACTTGGACTAAATGAAAACTGGCATCTCTTGTTAAATCTAAAAACATTGTTTTGTTCAAGGTGATCACCATATTCCTCTTGTGTTTTAAGATTATTTATTCCGGAGCAAAAATATTACCAAATTGTCACAATTATTACAGAACTCGTGATCGTTACAATCCTCTCCAATCCATATAGGTATTAGGATATAAATAATCCTATGCAATCCATAAAGCTATAGAGTTTTACATAATTTATGATCATAGCAATCCTATCCTATCCGTAAAGCTATAGAGTTTCAAATAACTGTAGATCATTTGCAATCATATCCGATGTATATAACTCAAGAAATTATAACACTATCTACAGTAAAAATTAACCTGGTTGTTGATATGTCTTATTCCCAGGATTGGTCATTGCATGATTCCCATAAGGCTGTTGGTTCATCACTTGTGCTGTATTAGTTGTAGATGGCATCATATTATCTGTAGGTAACTGTGCCTGACTCGTAGTAGATGCAACACCCCAAACAGTGGTGACTACAGACACAGATGGTTGTGCTTGTTGCTGTGGTTGCATAGACCACATGAGACCATTAGGATCTCTGAAATCATACACATGTTACATGTAGCTTGAATCATGGCATATACTCAAAATATATAACGATGTTTCCGTTGCATCACAGAACACCACAATAAGATTACATTCAATTTTCAACTACGAAGTCTAGAGTATCACTCCAGGATCATAAACAGGTCATAATTTGACGTTCTAAAAACCAACAATGATGTTGAAACATGTTCAAGCTCGTCACAAGACGCGTCATAAGAATATCTTACAATGATATTGAAGCGTTTTAAAAAGTATTCGCAGCATACAGACGCAATGTACCTGACTATTTGCACGTTTCAACACATCAATACTCAGAATGACAAAACAAGCTTCGAAAACACAACAGGTACGTTGTGATTAATGAACTTTCAACGACACACGGCGAATGTTTTCGTATAGAACTCGTGCAAACAGAGCAGCCAAGTATAACATGTCATTACGTAAAGGAAAATGTGGGTGGTATTATGTATTCAAAATGCAATATAAGTTATTCTTGACGTGCCTCAACACAACATTTTGAACTTAGCGGAATTCGTGGAACAGAATGACTCGCACATTACAGAATAATGCTTTGCGCGCTTAGCCAGCAATAGATAACCATTATCTCCTGCCCCCCCCCACACACACATACACCAAAAAAATGACTGCATATTAGGTTGTTAGAAAATCTACTTCTACGACCAAGTTTTTGTAATAAACGGCAATGGCAAAGAAATGATAAAGAAGAAAAAACAAGAAGTCAATGAAAGAGATTATTTCAAACTTAGCAAGTCAGAAAATAATCGCTAAACTTTGTATAAGATATCGGAAGTTCAACACGGAGGTAAACAAAAGCACGCGACGAATTACTGCGAGAGCAATTCTTTATATCGCAACACAAATAATGCATGAGGGACTCCTCCTGAAATACGTATATTTCCATTAGCAAAAGCTGTCCTACCAGCCCCCCCCCGAAGTAACACTCTTTATTTCATGTTGTTTGACCGTTACTGTTTGCTCACTAAGTCTGAGAGAAGTAAATCAATGAACACCTACCCATTCACAGGTTCTCTTTTCGGATGCTTAAGAAGCAGGTAGCGACCCAACTGTTCGCTCCATGTCGATAATAAGCTCATAGACTTAGGTGAAAATTTCTCCTTGTGTGCTGAACAAACAGCGAGCAACCTGTAGCCTATGGGGAGCGAAAAAAGGGTATATTAATAATTTGAAAATAAAAAAAGAGAAGCCTTTAAAAACAATTTTATTCTGACAATCGCAGCAAAAATAGACCAACAGGTAGAAAAATTGTGTGATAAGAAAAATTGAGCAATTCATCTTTACGCCATCAAAACTGTTATTTTTCTTACCGAGGTTTAGATCAAAGCCAGGTTTCGTAGCCACGTGACTTACGGCCTAGAAAACAAGGTTAACTCTAACTGAATATAAAAGGAAAATAATTCTCAGAAAAAAAAATATGATGAAAGAACTCATATCTACTCAGTACGCGTTTTATACTTCGACTGGAAGTTCATCAAGGTTTTTATCGATCAAAACTCGGTTGACAAGAGTTTAATGTAAAGAACGCGTATCGAAGAAAATATATTTATCTACAAATGAAAAGTACCGTCAAACATGCCATCAAATTGCCTTCGAATGGAGCTTGGAATGCCCTTACGTCACTGCACCATTCCAAAAGTTCCCTGGCAGCATTTTGAAAACCTTGCGGGGAAGATAGATGTTGCTTTATACACATAAGTCGCTCGTTTGTCTGTTGAATATGTCGCTCCATACTCAATGGCAATTGAGAATCTAAAAGAAAAATTCATCGTTATTAATTGAAGCGCATTTATCAAAGTCAAAATTTACACTCATTAAAAAAATATCATGCAGTAATATTGGTAAATGGTCATTTTTCCAATGCTTATGAAAAAGCACCGTACAGTTGTCCAATTACAAATGCATCAAACAAAAAACGGAAGAAGAGGTAGAAATTCCCGTTTCCAAATTCTTGTTATATTGGCACATTTATAAGTACTTATAAACAAAATTTACCCACGCACACAATCATTACCACTTTACATGAGGGATGTAAAAAAATCCAAGATAATTTCACCAAAATATAAAGAAAATCAAGTTTATTAAAAATGCCACTTGAAACTTACTATGCTGTGATAATTGTGGCCCCATGTTCATGCTTGAAGGCACAGGTAAATTAGGTGCACCAAGGCTAGGACCACCCATACCATGACTCATACTGGGTCCCGGAGCAGACATGTGTCCACCATGACCGCCCATTGGACCACCAGGACCAGCCATTACCCCTCCAGGACCGGAAATTGGTCCACCAGGACCAGACATTGGTATACCTGGCCCAGACATTGGTACACCAGGACCTGACATAGGTCCACCAGGACCTGACATTGGTCCACCAGGACCTGACATTGGTCCACCAGGACCGGACATTGGACCACCATGACCAGACATAGGACCACCAGGACCTGACATCGGGCCACCTGGGCCAGACATAGGTCCTCCATACAAACTCATCGCATTTTCGGGATCCAGCTCGTTCTTGGGTAGGAAGTCATTCATAAGGTTGGGTTGTGCTCCATACTGATTCACAGTAGGATCAACCGGTAACATATCACTGAGCGATTTATGGCTTTGATCCCACATGATTATCCAAAATGCTCTAGCTATCTCATACCAAAAATCTACAAGACATGAAATAGACACGGATTAGACTAAAAGAAAACTGAATATACCAAAGTTATTACAAATCATTTCCGCTTAAGAGTTAGTCATAGTAATTGATAATGAGAGATGTAAGTAATGTAATGCTCTTCAGTTATGGTACGTGAAGTAACTTGTCGTTAACGCTTCATCAAATTCCTTATAAAATCGGCACAAATGGTCAAGCTACGACGAAATTACTTCGTCAAAGCGAAGAGAGATGACCCCTTCTTGTGATAATTCTAACATGCACATAACATGTTTACTTAACAATTAACTGTGAATTTATTATTGCTTTTCGAGTGTTCGAAAAACTAGTTATTAAGAATAAACTTGTTTAAATACATACTAAGTGTATAAACACATTGTACATAAGTGTTAATTGGAGTCAAATAACAGAAATATAGAAGGTATTAGCCCTAATTTCATCAACGTAAAAGAAATTATATTAAATTATATTATATTATATTATATTATATTTAATTATATTAAATTATTATATTATTATTATTATATTTAAGACGTTATAGTATAGTCATATAAACGAAATGTCATATTGTTTTAAAGAAACGCAACTCGGATATTATTAAAAAGCATTCTCGCCTGTAGACAGGATGGATACAACACAACGCATGTCGCGTGCAAGCGAAGAAAACGACTTACTGTTTCGCGGAAATTCCTGCACATTATTCTCGCTTTGACAACTTGCCAAACGTGAAAATTTCAACAAGTGTCAAGAATAGCTTTGCTCCCCCACTTCGACGTACACAGTTAAAATGTCTGTAACTTTTTAAAGTCAAAAAAACTATCCATAATCTCGTGTGATGTTCACAATAATTGAGGCCTTCGCTAAAGAGCATAAACGAAACAATGCGACCTGTCGAAAGCTGAAAGGCTTGACTAAAACCTGCTTCCATGCTACATAGAGATAACAGAACCTTCATGTAGCAAAGATTGCACTTGATTATGGAAAGCGCGCAACAATCTATGTGTGTCCGACAAATTGCTATGACAATAACTGTTATTTTTCTCATGTATGTTACAAATGAAATGGAATAGAAACAAAATCCAGGCAAATTTGTAAAATAACGTAAATGATCTAATAAACACCCCTCTCTCGAAGTGCTTGTTTCTCTAAGACAACTATTTCTAATGGACGTCCACCGTCACATTATCGTTATAACATTATGAAAATGGTCGTCGATTGGGCTCGGAAACGTTGTATTTAGTCTAAGAATCGAGTCTTAGAATTTGTTCACAGTAAGGTGATAGAAGCGATATTAACGCCTCACTCCATTAAAATGTCCCCGTAAATTGATAGGATTTATTTAACGCTCCGAGGGGTTTATTTGATCATTTACAGCAAGCTTAAAATCAATCTTTTAATTTAACAGACTTATAAAATCGCACGCTAAAAATAAAAGCATGAAGATTATTGCAAACGCGAATAAAATAATCTGATTCGTCAACATGATGATAATATAAAAATACAACATGAAAATATGCAATAAGAAAAAATTTAATTGAAAAATATAAATAACATCACACGTCGATGGCAGTAAGTTTAGTGAAACCTTTGAAATATCAAGTAAAAACTGTGAAGTCCAGTCCTGTCCAGCAATTCACAAACTCACTCAATTGGAAGTCATTGATGATTGGAAGTTCTATCAAACTCCCAGAGACAGCTCTGTTTATATAATATGGAATAATTAGAATAATTATTTATATACCTAAGAATAATTAAAACGTCTAGAACTTTTTTCATTCCCAGTCTTTGATGCTCGGAACGACTACCATGTCCTACGTGACTTAGATATAGCGGAAACAAAGTGTATATAAACAGCAAACAAGTGGAGGGAAAAAGAAAATGTCGCGTGAATAAGTTATAAAAGTACACCAGCAACTTTATAACTAACTAACCGCACCTGTCGCACGAACAAATGTTTGTCCTGTTTTTCATTTAAATGATGATGCTTACAGCCAAAAATACACCCATATAGCTACTTCAAGTGGATTTTCAACATGCTTCATAGCGTCAGTCGAGAACCACATATGTCGTGTCATCAATAAAACGCATCATAGAATACGGGTTAGCTATACACGTCTTTTGTATAAGGCAGTCTTACTGATTATCATATTCCAATCAAATGACAACAAACTTGTCAAAATAAAATGCAACTACGCATATTAAATTTTCAGAAATTTTCATCACTGCATACGTATTTACTTAAAAAATTCAGCCAGGTTGGATCAACGTCATAAAAATGCCCCTCCGTGTTCTTAAATTATGATGTGTGGGCCTACTGATTCTCAATTGATTACTGCACAAATTGGTTGTCCCACAGCACGCTATAATTAGGTATGAATCTACGATCATCTCGTCAATTAGTGAAAATTTTGTGACGAAAAAAAATATACACAATCTGTGAGAGAAACATTAAATGACGTCGACAATGATCAAAAGTTATATTTTACATGCCCACTGAAAGACACAATCTGTGAGAGAAACATTAAATGACGTCGACAATGATCAAAAGTTACATTTCACGTGCACACTGAAAGACACAATCTGTGAGAGAAACATTAAATGACGTCGACAATGATCAAAAGTTACATTTCACATGCACACTGAAAATACACAATCTGTGAGAGAAACATTAAATGACGTCGACAATGATCAAAAGTTATATTTTACATGCACACTGAAAGACACAAAAACAACGAGACTAGCTTAAATGACATTTTGTGCAAGCGATTTTCAGTTTCAACATGTGTGTTTTTACTTTTACAGATTCGAGCATAGCTATATCAAGGATCAAGTCAAACAATTCAAGAAAATGGTTATGAAAGAAAAGGTTAAATCATCACAAAAACATGCAAATCATTTCAATGTTTACGAATTCAAACTTATGTTTTGAAAAACGATTCGCTACAGACAGCTGTTAAATCTGATCGCACTTCATGTGTGATTGACAAGCAAAGTGAATCCACACCTGTCCTTGAAACGCATGACGTCATAGTCATTAAAATGATGAAACGAAATGGAACACGTGTGTTTTCAAAAAAATACCGTGACGCATCAGATCGGCAAGACTCACAAATTTCATGACTATAATCTTGCTTATGAACAATATCATCATTCTTACTGAAGAATATTCATCACTGCCCTTCACTGGAAAACAGAAGATTAATACGGGGTATCCAATCTACGATGTACGTAACGCGTACCATTTTTTCATACACACCGTTCAAAATCATTGATTTTACTATCCGAATATTTTTGCTGAATATTTTGATATTATACAAGTTTGTATGTAAACAACAACTTCGTTAGAAAAGAATGGTCTGACTTTGAGTCACTTTACAACCAAATACGACATTTTTGTATTGTAAGATTAACACTTTGTTTGTAAACTAACAATAAGTCGAATGATCATCAAAACCCTCGAATAAATTTTCCACTGTCGTTTCAAAATTCAAAGTAGTTTCTGAACGTTTCTAGTTTCACTACGAGTGCTTGTTGTTTGTCACGCTTCAAAAAAACTTCGCTCGTTTAATTATTGCCACTTAAAATTTTTATCTCTTATATCAAATTCAAAATACGAGCGAAGAGGGCAATGAAAACCCGCGGAAGACTTCAAATAATTACCTACGATGTAAGGATTTTAATACTTGAGTTTAAGTAAACAAATACCACAAATTGCGTTTGTCATAAAATGTGATTCTCAGATGATACGCTTCAAATCATATTTCCTGGAAGATGTTCCATGCAAAACTAACATCGGTGTGATTTCGAAATCACCTTCAGCGTTCAATGGTTACACCTCGTATTTCAAAGGTTAACCAAGAGTCACATTGAAACTAAGATTCTTGCTTTGAGATATTGAAGTCGATATACAAATACAATTACGATACTAAAGCCTAAAATGGCTGTCCAAGTGAATATTATCCACTAGTGCACTTGTTTTTAACCTTTTGTTTCACATGTAGCAATTTTGCATATGTGATGTCTGTCTGTATAATATTATGCACTTCGTTGCATAACCTCCGTGCTTAAAATAAGGAATTTCATTGGCTGACACGAAGCAATTTCAACGCTTCCTAATTCTAACAACACGAGCTTCTTAAATTCACTTTGAACAAGATATAATGTTGACTATTAAGAAATACATTTAAGAGTATACGAACGATGGTTTGCAGTTAATTTATCTTTGTTTTGAAAATTTACAATGATTGACACAAAGGCAAACGGATACATCTTGATTGTGAAGTGGATGGCACGCTAAGGTGAACTTCATTTTCATTGGTTGAAATGTGCCAGCTTGTCACCCAAACAGGATATTGCATAAAATATTTTTCATATTTTTGTATCCTCAAAAAATCGAATGACTTGCAAATCATACACACGATAAATTTTAGCCGTTTAAGCGCAAATTATGACATCTATAATCATCTAAAAGGAGATGCGCATTCGCATTTATACATCTGCAAAATAGGGTCAATAACTGCTGTATATTACGCACTAATAACTAACAACATATTGTAGAATGTACTGAATGTGACACACTAACTACATTACAATCACGTATTAATTTTTTAGTCCTCATATGCCTCAAAGAGCATTGGATCGACTATATTATGATTTTAAAGCATAGCGGGTGAAATCATGAGAGGTCGCTATTAACACAGCTGTCGTCGAAAAAATTACATCAAAATAAAGAAATTTATGAAATGTTGTTATTACGTGTTGGAAAATGTAACAGTTTGCGCAGTCGTTAGGAATCATGTGAAATCGACACGTTCTTGTGTTTCATTCAATGGCCCATGTTTACGTAAAACG
The DNA here is from genome assembly GCF_021976095.1 of Xenia sp. Carnegie-2017. Lineage (NCBI taxonomy): Eukaryota > Metazoa > Cnidaria > Anthozoa > Malacalcyonacea > Xeniidae > Xenia > Xenia sp. Carnegie-2017. The sequence continues at coordinate 7,136,344 of NW_025813481.1, forward strand.
CTGTAAAATACTTCATATCGATCTTCAACTTTGTAAAACGTGCAAAGCCATATAATATATTTATAATAATATATGATTAACAGGGTTGAAACCATTCACGCTTTGCTATACACGGGTCTTGTAAATTCACTAATAAATTTCTGCGTTTGAAATATGTTTACTGATAACGTTATATACAAAGAAAGTTTGGTTAATTTCGATGCATGTTGCATTCTACAATTTCGCTTAGTAACACTCGGCTTGTGCTGTATTCCGAAAAAAAAACACATTGTAATATGTTATCTATGTATATTATATTGTATATAGGACGAGGAATTTATATTATTCTAACTTTGAAAGCACCTACAATAAAATGCATGAATTATATGAAATACATCTTGTCATGAAGAAAGTCTAAAGCGACTATAATTCTTCGCTATGTCTACGATATTACGCAAAGCAATTGATTCGGACACATTTCAACCCTACGCTATAGATTGTGTAGCTCGAAAAACGGACCTAAATGTACTTGCGTCGAGTCTTAGTTAACTGACATTAACGCTTTGGAAACGAAGTGAAAGCACATTCAAATACAAATTATATTCACACTGAAACATAAACAACATGTAAACAAAATCGATTCGCTAAATTACACAAAAAAAGTTTGCCAATAAGCGAATAAAACCCTCGTATAACTCACTCGATAAAATACTTCGTTAATAATACTCTGAGAGTTTCATTCACTTGAATGAAAATGTTATCACTTGGCGTTAATTCACAAATAGTGGGCATTAAAACCTGTACATATTTTCGTCAAAATTTATAAACAAAACTTGGGGTAATCGCAGCGCGAGCGTCGCACCAATGTGTAGTATTACACTCTGACAATGTTCACAAACCTAAATATAAAAACAAAGCTAACCCTAAAATTATTAATGGCTACGGATAAATGATTCGCTACTACGGTAAAGTTTAGATCTTCCAATAATTCGCTTCAATGCTTACAATATCCGGAATATGGAAGCGTATTGGAAAATATTACGAAGCTGCTATTTAGCCGCTCAAAAAGAAAGCACAACAAAATGGTAATTTCACTGTATCACTTACAAATTTAATCCTTCAAAACGAGCAGCGTAAACTGTCGACGTATCACACAAGAAGGTAGCGTATTCGACAACAAAATCTCGTTTACAACATACAAAGCGATGAATTTGAACTCGTCTGAACTTGTTTCTCGAGTTGCAGGGCCGTTTCGCTCCTCCGGCCGGTATAGACGTGTAAAATTGAAAATTATACACTCAATAAATCTTCTTGTAGTATCCCATCTAATCCTTTTGATAGATTTCCAAATAAAAATCTCAGATAAAAGAAAGGTTCTGTCCGTGTCCAACATTCATTCAAATCCGACTCACACATGCAAACTCTATAATGATTGCCCCCTAGTAGCTTAGCCAATCAGAAGCTCGGAATTGAACTAGGGGCTGTTCGTGTCAATCAAAAGCATTACAAGACGAAAAGGCCGAATATGACCGCCTATCAAATTATAAACACTCTTTATAGACGATTTATTAAATTAATACGGAATTACAAGAGATAAAATACATAGCAGTTGAAATGTTTGTCTTTACGCTGCTGAAATAACCGAATGGTTCCATGTAAAATGACAATAAAATAGATGTAGGCGTTTATAAAAATATTAGTAGGCATAAACTCGCGTTGACACTTAACAAAGGGCCTTTTTGCCGTCTTTGTTATGCGAATATAATACTGCTTGCTGATTGGTTGAAATTAATTCTGACTTGCAAGTCATTGTGCATACACAAAGTAGACAGTGAAGTACTTTCACTAAATAAGCAGTTATTTTATCAAATTGTAAAATACAATGGCGTCTTGTCAGCGAATAAAGCGAAGAGCTAGACACCGCAAATCGTGCTGTGTAATAGTTAGTAATAGTGTGTATAAGTCGGAAATGTACGCGTGTTAGCGCCTAATTCAGGCGATTGCTGTTAAAATAAAGAAGTGTACTAATCTTTGTCATTCGACACTCTCATGACATTTAATACATCATCTTGTTTTTTTACGAGGCAGAAAGAAGCACATGACAACCGGAAGTGTACAACAATCATTCGTAAGACCTCCCGGACGTGCAGTTCTTGCTGTGATAACTTTAGTAAACCGGCTAGAATGGACGAGCGGACAAAAGGCAGAACAATAACAAACTAGAACTTTATTTCCCTAGACGTATCCCTATTTTATAATCTAAGGTTGTGCAGAGAAACTGCAAGTGTGCTTTCTGTTTTGTTACAATTTCGTATGGGAGTAATATTTGCTGACGTCACAGGCGTGACATGCAATTTGAGTGGCAATAAGGGTAATAAGCAATAAAAAAGAAACAGTCATTTTAAAAGAACATATTGTTAATAGCCATTGTAACGTTCAAGTCTCGTCTCTGTTCCCACAAACACACATTGTTCAATGTCAAATTCCTTTCTATTTGTTCGCAGATGGCTGGACGACGTCTGTCCGCGTGAGTGTCTTCAAATTTTCTTCTCACACGAAGGTCGGCGAGCTGGTCGACTAAACAGACAAAACTTTTCTGGGTTTGAGAATCAGTTGATTCGCTTCCTTTTGAATTATTTATTTGCTCAATAATATCTTCGTCATTCTCTCTCAGCAGCCACGAAGATTCCTTATCCATCGTACGGAGTAGTTCGTTGTTTGAGTGCGGTAAATTTTCAGCATTGTCTGTTTTTTCGTAACAATCAACCTCTTGCAATAAATCTGTGAAAATATCATCTTGCTTGCGATGTTTTGAATTACTCAAACTGCTTCTTTTACGCAGATTTTGATGCATGTGTACCTGGTTGTAAGTTTCTTTTTCACTCTTCCGTTCTGAAACACTTCTTTTCTTTTCCTCGAAGAAGTCTGGAAAATTGTTCGATGATCGGCAATTTTTTTTATCTTTTGATTGAAGTGTTCCGTCCCTGCTCAAGTCGAAATATTGATTATTATCAAATTCAAAATGTGAACTACATATTTCAAGACGACTCAGCCAATAATCTCCTTCTCCTGGGGTTTTGTGGATGTCTTTAGAAACGTTGCTCGCGCGAAAGATACAAGAATCTTCAATTTTTGGATCTTTCGCACTGTTAGAATAGATGTCAAAAGAAGGCATTGTTGAACACTTCGGTCTATTTTTTCTTCTCCCACTTTTCGGATACACAAAAGGCTGTATGGGAACGGAGAAAGAGTGTTTATTGTCTGAAATTGTGCACTCACTTAAAGTTTTCTCCAAATTTCGTAACGAGGAGGCGTTTGATGTTTGCTCAACAAAAACATCGATAGCACTAGAATCTACAAGATCAAATTCTCTTTCTTCGTTTGAATACTTCTTTGCACGTTTTGATCGGCGGTTGTTGGTTAGCATATCGACGGCTATTTCGTCAAACAAAGTTCACTTGAGCTTTTCAACTAACCATATCTGCCAGACAATTTTATTAATTCGTCAAGGGTTGTCCTCATGTACAACTCGAATTCGTTGAAGATTATTTACATAGATCCACCTGCTATCCACTCTTCATCGGGTTGTAAATTCACTCGATGTAATAACTAAAGCTGTATCCACTCAGTTGTTCAAAGTAGCTTGTGTGTCATGAAAGGCTTCGTCCCTAGAATACAGGCGCAAGCTTTGCTTTCCTATTCAAAGAATTGAATGAACGCTCATGCATAAAATACAACACATCAAAAATTAAGATTGGGGAGTATTGGCTGGCTGATATTTTTATCATTTTAAATGATGCATTTAGGACAAAAATGTGTCGGTGAAGTGTATTTCATTGTGAAAAACAATGCAAAAATTACACAAAACTATTTCTAGTGATTCTCTCGAACTGTCACCGTATCAGTTGTCAGCCAATGGCAAGTTGCTCTGTTAAAATTATAAATGAAAAACAAAATTAAAGGAGGGAACACATTACTATGAAAATGGAACATCATCAGTAATTAATCAAATACAATTCAAGTTGCATAGCGTAATTCTCAAAAGCTTTTGTAGTATCAACATGTTATTTTCGGCACATGGTTATTTTGAAAAATTCTCAACTATAACGTTCCTTTAAGAACACCTGCTCTTCACATATCAAAATTAGGCAGGTGTATATTGGAGGAGGATGGGGGGGGAGCGCATTCGCTAACGTCCTATGTATAGTTGGGTTGAAGGTTCAGCTACCCTTTATGATTCTTCAGATTCTATAGTTTCAATTTTTCTTTCGTCGAAACTAATAAGACACGACAATCGTTATGGAAAGTTTTATACAATACAAACAATAGACTTTCTGGATTTGAAGTGTTTCGTACAGTCATTTAAGTTTTGTGTTTTAAAATGTGGCATGCTGCAAAGTTCGACTTTCTTTTTGATCAATAAACTATGACAAGACTAATTAACTCAGCCAAGCCGACCACAGGCTATGCCACTTTCACTTTTGTTTTTGTTTCTAATTGAAGAGAGCTGCAACTAGTCAATTAAGTATTCTATTATGACGTCAAAAATATTCGCAAATTATGCAAAGAATATCAGATGACCACGATGTTGTGTTGTAAACGGAAAAAAGTCAAAGTGCGCAATCTTCAACCTTATGAATTCCGACTGCATTTGTTGGACATGTTTCAAAAATCAATTGAAGAACACCGATTGTCTGATGCAAAAGAAAATTGAATGAGGTTAGTCATGTGTAGTGTTTTGAGTGGTTATGAGTAAGCAAACACCTATTTTTTCGTTTTTCATCCACAAGGAGTAAAGTATCGTTTTTTCATTCAAGGTTATACATATTCACAACACGGGCATCAGTTGAAACTTCTAAAATCACAAATAAAAGTCAGTCATTGTGTAATTTCAGCTCAAAAGGTTGCTGGAAGTCGAATTATCATCAAGTGAACATTTTGTTTTTGAATTTCCCCACCACATGAAAAGCGATCGTTACATACTAGAACTTAGCACACACAAAGTAATGCACAGGTGATGACGCATGTTCCATTCAATTGAATACATCCAAAATACAAATCACAACAATACATTTATACACTAGCATCATAACTGATATGATCTTTTTTTCAGCATGGAAGAAGCGTTGATGGCAAAGAAATTCGAAGACATTAATCGCGATTGCTCTTTGCTGCAACACAATTGGTCCATTCCACGGATAACGACATATTGTCTCGTATAAGTTATGAGAACATGGTCACGTTAAAAATGGCCAAAAACTCAAATCGATCGCACATTAAACTCTATAATTACAACCTCCTGTCGCAAGATAATGTAAGAAGCTGTTATAGGATGTTGAGATTTTGCCAAGATCTGAAAAGGATTGATTTGGAATACTGTAAACTCGATGATAGGGCGTTGGGAATTCTTCTAAAACCTTTGGCTAAGCTGTCGAATTTGCTCCATTTAGGTTTGTTCAATTTTATAAACAGGAAGCTCTCTGATATATAAAACCACTGCTGGAGGGAGGTTCTGATATACGTAGGCTACAACTGCTGGGGGGATTCTGATATACCTTGCTACAACTGCTAGGGGGGTTCTGATATACCTTTGCTACTACTGCTGGAAGGTTCTGATACACCTTTGCTACAACTGCTGGTAGTTTCTTATATACCTTTGCTACAGCTGCTGGGGGTTCTGATATACGTACGCCACCACTGCTGCGGGTGTTCTGATATGCCTTTGCTACAACTGCAGGGAGGGGGGGTTGATATACCTGTGCTACAACTGCTGGGAGGGTTCTATGATAAATTTTACTATTAACAAGATTGACGAATAATTTTAACAAGGGGAGGGGGAGAGGGCTATAGACCAACTCCAATACACACAACTCCCTGCTCACACTCTGTAATTTATCACAAGCAACAAGAATTGAAGTACGTCATTCTTTTAGGTCTTAAAGGTAACAATCTTACACATGCCTCAGTTTTGCGTTTACAAGAAATTTTAAAAGAGAACAGAAGTTTCCCGTTGCTAATGTGGATAAACATGGAGGTAAACAACGGAGTCAATACGTTTCCAAGAAAATTGGTTCAATTATTGGTATCTCGTTGGCCAACATACCTAAGAGATGATCGACCAATGATGAGCTACAAGTGTTCTCCATTGGACATAATTCAACACCGTACACCAAGACCGTTTTGTGAAAGGCAAATATTTAAACAAAACGATGCGTTGAAAACGACCGGAAAATACAACAATCGCGATGGTTTAAGAAAAAGTTTGCACTAATAAGTTAGTAGTTATCATTAATACGTTTATAGAAAACCAATGAGTTAGTGGTTACCATTAATAAGTTAAGTGAACACTAATTTGTAAGTAGTTATCATTAATAAGTTAATAGAACACTAATGAGTTAGTAGTTATCATTAATAAGTTCGTAGAACACTAATGAGTCGGTAATAAACACTAATTTGAATAAGTGGTAACTGGTAACTAGTAACAAATAAAAACTCCCGCCATTGATATTATTCTTGAGTCATGGTCGATCATGTTTTGTTACAAGCAGGCATAAATGTAATAAATAAGTAACTTGTTGCAACGGTTTTTTGCATTTAGTATGACTCGCAACATTTCTATTAGCATTTCCTAACTTATTACTGCATGTTCAACAATAAAATATAGTTAAAAAAAATAACCAAAAGTTTGATTTCTACTTGTGCACACTAACAAAGGTATTTTTCGGAACAATTATTTAAAGCAGTTTTCAATGTCATAACATATAAAAGCTAATTCTTAACTTATTAAGGCTAAATTATTTAGTTGTTGGTGTTTAACAGCAAGCTTAGTAATGCCAACTAGTAACAACAAATAAAATATTGATTGCAACTAGCTCACCAGAGTTGCAAGTTTAACTAATTATTCTAACCACTTAGTAATGCCAACTAGTAACAACAAATAAAATATTGATTGCAACTAGCTCACCAGAGTTGCAAGTTTAACTAATTATTCTAACCACTAAGTAATGCCACTAGTAACAACAAATAAAATATTGATTGCAACTAGCTCACCAGAGTTGCAAGTTTAACTAATTATTCTAACCACTTAGTAATGCCAACTAGTAACAACAAATAAAATATTGATTGCAACTAGCTCACCAGAGTTGCAAGTTTAACTAATTATTCTAACCACTTAGTAATGCCACTAGTAACAACAAATAAAATATTGATAGCAACTAGCTCACCAGAGTTGCAAGTTAAACTAATCCTCTTTACTACATTAAACTTACCTATGCAAATCATGTAATTTATCTAAATGCTTATGTTTGAATTTTTAGTACTTAGTTCCCAAGTCAATACGAAAAAATGACATCATTTCCAAACAGAAATATTTTATTCAATATACAATAAAAAGTTCAAACTATGAAGTGATAGAAAAAAACTCAAAAGTTCAATAATTGATAAATTTGATATCAATGTTGACTAACAAAATGAAATGTGGCAAAATGTCTTAATAATATACACCTTATACATGTATTCACTTCATGTAATACACATATTTTGCTACTTCCATCAGTATGTAAACCATTTCTGAGATACAAGATTGTAATATTGCTAGTATGGATAAGTAAAAATAGTACATTATAACACACATAGAAAGAAAATTCACAAACCATATGAAAGATGAGTGAGCAATTGGACATAAGGATTAAAGGAATGCAGTTGCTTGTGATGGTCCTGCTGGCTTAGGAGGACGATTTCGCATCCCATCAACCTCATGCACTTTTTCAATTCTATCTTTGATGTCGTTTATAAAAAGATGGGTAACCACAATGCCAATTATCTAATAATAATGAAAGGATGAGCAAGGCAGTTGGATAATTTTATATTCCCACATTGATCATACTTGCTTACCTCAGGTAAAAGGAAAGCGATTGCAACAGCTCCAACAAGCACAAGATTGTCCTTGAAATAATTCTCCAAAACATTCAAACAGCCCCGCGTATATATGAACTTCTTGGCAGTCAATCTCTACAAAATATACAGGATCAGTTGTCACTTTGTCTCCCCTTACATGATTTAGTAATAGATCATTACAAATTAGTCATTACATGTCGTTCAGGTGAACGCATTTGATATCCGCATTGGTAATTTCTCCTTTCCTACAAAATTGAAAAAGTTAAATGTTATTTCGAACATATAGATGAAAGCGAAGATGACAGGAAGCGCAATGGTTGTCAAACCTGTTCCTTGATGTGGCAACAGGAAAATGGCACGCTGCAATGTTGAATGGGTTTTGGATCTCTCACATAACAACGGTAATAACGATTCAAATTCCAGTCGTGATAGTTTAAACTGCCACAACATTCCAACTACAATAGCAATCAGAGTTTGTTAATTCAAACGTTTCAACAATCTTTCACATACAGAATTAAAAACAAAGATATATTTTGTAACAAAACATACTCTCTCTTGCACTAAATCAATAGCATTCTTCAGATCCAAATCATAGGGGTATTTTGTTATCATTTTCTTCACTTGGGTATCCAAGCTTTCTTTTACCTACAATATGCAGTGAAAAGTTGTGTTGTAACAAAGATATTAAGGTTTTGCATTTCTTATTCATACTGTCAAACTTTGCATGAAAAAAAATTACCTCGGGCCAAAAGGCCAAACCAAGTATTCCACCAATGAATTGCAAGATAACCACCACAACAATAATCACTTCATACTAAAATGAAAAAATACGTTTCATATTTTAGTAGTCTACGGGTGAATGGAGTGAGTCTCAATTTACCATGTCTTTATACTTAAATTTTGAAACTTTTTCATTCGAAGCAAACATTCTATAGACATATTTATTCATTCTTTCAAGATGACAGACTTGGTAAAAAAAGGACTTGATAATGCTTTCGAAAGACTGGTGAGCAAATCGAAATAATCGGAGCAAACAATTTCTGTATCTCTCAGAACGCATTTGCATTATTTTTTAGAGTCCTAAATGAATTTTTTTGTATATAAAATGCAGAAGTTTGCCTCCGATATATTCTTGTACATAAAAATTTTGACAAATAGTACAAAACCTCAAAACATTCCATGCCACAGCATTAATTACCAAAACAAAGAAGTTAATCAATTGCTTACAACTCGTAATAAAGTGACGTTTTCACGAAGTGCACCAACGGTTCCAGCAAACGATACAAAGAAAATGACAAAACCCACAGCAACAATCACCGCTCCAGGATCTGTCGCTGTACTTGTAAATTCTGTGTAGTCATTCTTTTGTGTCACAGCATAGAAGCCAACTCCCATCATAAGACCACCAATGGTCTACATTAAAAAGTAAACTTTTTACATGGTGCAAAAATTATTTTACTTTGGAATGGAACTCTATAAAGTATGAACCACGGGGAAGGGAGACTTGGGATAGATAAACCTCTCCTCCCCCCCATAATACAAAAATGCTCATTGGTGAAGGATCTTCTATCAAGCTCTTGATAATAAAGTGAGATGAGTCAAGTCAAGACTTTGCAATTTAAGAAAATCTGCGATTTTTGTAAACTATGATATCGTGTACTCCAAGCAAAGAAAAAATCCCATAAAGTCACAACAAACAGCATGTACTTTAAAAGCTTGATACACCATTGTATAAAAGTATTTGTTTGTATCTACCAAATGTAGGTTATGCCCAATGTTATTTAAGCTTTTAACAAAGTTTAAATATTTGTAAATGTAGATCATCCAGGATGGTATATTCCTGAGAAGGACTGTTTTTGTTGTTGTTGACCAACCTGGACGATCTACATTTACAAACATGTAACGATACTCCCAGGTTCAAACCATTTACTTTAAAGTTTAAATGGCATCAAAAACTTTCGTAATTGAAATTAGTTTCAACAACTTTTTCGAAACAAAACCCAACAATCATACCATTTTGTGAACTCAAAAAATGTTATTATTGAAACAATTTTCAAACAGGTTTATATAAGATGTGTTTTGTATTGATCAATTGATTCTGATATATGTATTGTTCTGATATGTATTCATTCTGATAGTAAAAGATTTTTGTGAATAAAACTGACTAAAATTTCTCGGTAATAGTGGTCAAAATTTATCTCAATAAAAATGTACGATTTTTCCAGCGCTAGTTGAAAATAAAAACAATGGATGGTACGAATATTTCAAGTTTAAAGAAGATTACGACACAAGATTTTAAAGTTAGGTAAATACGAAACTTCGAAGAATAAATTTCGACGAAAAAAAAGAAAATGGAATACAGTAATTTACGACAAAGTTAACCTTAACTCCTACCATCACTCACCCAAAATATCACAGTGAAGACAAACAGCGACCACTTTAAAATTTGACTCTTGTCAGCCATAGTTGACAACAGACAAAAAAGTTAACAATTTGAGATAATTTTCGAACCAAAAGATGTAACTAGCAACCAAATTCAAGACAAAAAAGCAACTATTTTTATTTCACAATCTTCATGAAGAAATCCCTCCGTTTCTGTACCAATTTTAAAGAAAGTGGCAAGTTTATGCGTTGGTGAAATTATCAACACAAAAATGTGCAACATTCCTCACCCGATTCGACAAACATAATAAGGCGTTTAATGCACGATTGTTTTTGGACAAAAATGTCTAGGATGAAAAATAGATGACGTAATTATTCACCTCACTAATCGATGTTTGGTATTGGTAAACTTACAACTGAAATCAAAGCATATTCAAAGCTGAAAAGTTTTCCACTTACATATAATGCTTACTTATTCTGCACAATTGAACACCATGATCTAGGAGACTAAGGGGTGATGCGGGGGTGGGGTGGGGATGAGATTGCCTCATTGCAGGCACCACTGTTCGCTGAAATATACCAGTTATGCAACTAATGTCATGTTGGCAGTTTTTCAAACCCTTTATTCAAGTTGACTAAGTTATAATTGACAATCCACAGCTGGTAATGATCAACAGACAAAAAATTGTTAAAGTTAGTTCATATACATTCCAAAAGAGTTTCTTATTTGCCTTCAAATTCAACATCAAGGGACAAACCAATTCTGTGTCCACCTTGGTCTAAATTCTTTGCATCAACAAGCCCAGATAGACCAACCTTCACAGCTGAGCTTAGCTTGTGTGAATACGACAAACCAATATGGCTGCTATTGTTCACTTTTACCTGAAAAAAAACAAATTTCCATCTATACTGAAAATGCATTGAAAATGTGGTGCAAACATCTTTAAAAAGAAGTACAATAATACATTTTATATAATTAAACTAAATTCTAAAATGCATCCTTAATCCAAAAAATGTAAATAGTCACATGAAGATGTACATTGCAAGAATGTTATATGCAGTGCGGTGTTTGAAATTAAATGTAGATATGATCTTCGCACTTTGCAGGACAATTTAAGCAATTGTCTCAAGAACCTGAAAAATTCAGGTGACTCAACGGGATGAGTTGAGTCATGAGTTGAATCCTGTTGAGTCACCTGAATTTTTCAGGTTCTTGAGACAATTGCTTAAATTGTCCTGCAAAGTGCGAAGATCATATCTACATTTAAGATGTACATTGTCAACCACAATGTACATTAACAAAATATAATATAAACACATACAAACATTCAACAATACCTTGACTGATGAGATTGGATCAATGATATACTTCATGCCAACCTGAAAGTTTACACTTTCACTACCTGATGACCAGTTCATTAGAGCTGCTGCTTCAAGTTTGTTATTGATCTAGGGATTTCAAAAGCTAAGTTAAAATTTGAAACTTCTTCTCGCAGCCGCCCCTATTCACGGTCAATTTAACAAAACATTGACTATTGAATTTAGAGCATAAAAGATTTGCAGTCAATGGTTTATCAAAACTGGCAAACAGTTAATCATTGTTGTTGTACTTTGGTCTGATACCAATTGAAATATTCAAGCAACAATTGGAAATTGTAAGTAGTGTCATATTTCATGCCTAATATCCAACAAAATTTCATAAATTACTCTTTTACACCCATTTTGAGCTCGAACTTGATCAAAATAAAATTCTCATTAATATTTATCAAAAGTTTAGTATCTTGATTATAAGCAAACTTCATCACAAACATATTTGCCTTGTGGCCTACTACAAAACTATCAAATTATTAAACAACCTTGTGATGAACTGATCCCACAAACTTTGAAGCATCGGCTCTATAAACACAAATATGACATTCATTTAGTCATAAAATCCCAAAGTTGAACATCTGCAAATAGCAGACTTCGATCTTTTAAATCAATATAAAATTAAATCATACACAGATGAATGCAGAATAAAGTCTGAAGATCTGTAGCCAATAGCAATGTTGTTGCTGGTGAGATTTGACTTGGCTGTATCAAATGTGCCATTAACACCACATACCCATCCACTGTAACTGTAAAGCAACATGGAATGTTATAATGAAGTGAATGGAATTAAGAACATGATGCAATTACAGAAAGTGGTATTGTATTTAACCATGTTTGTCTGCACAATCTTACCCAAAAACAGATGATGCTGTGACTAAGGGTCCGGCAAAATCAAAATCAATCTCTGCAGTAGGGTGTACGTAATCCCTCTTGTAGTCTGCCTTGATCTTGGCTGCTTTCTTACTACAAGAACATAAAGAGGTTAGTGGTATGTTTCACAACATATAGCCAAAACACTATTCATCTGTTCAATACATAGATAATTTTTGTGAACAAAAAACATCCTAATTTCTTACCCACTTCCTGGAGAAAATGTGGTGTCAAATGACAGTTTCAATCCCTTAACAAGCTAAACAACAAAAACAGTTACATTTCATCAGTCAAATTCCCACATGGTAAAGAAAAAGAACAAAATATTTATCAACAGCGATGTCATTATATGAGCTACCTGGTCCTCAACTGTGATATTAGTGCTAAGCACATTGTCAGTTGTCCATTTTTCAGAGAGGGTCAAACCTTAAAGGGAATTTGGTCCAGCAATAAGGTATATGTAAAAAATATCAAACTTGAAAAGGAAAAAAAGGTTACCATGTTTAGGATTTTTGTATTTTGTTTCTAAATTTCCACTAACTTTACCACTCTCATTGCTAGAAGAAAGAGCAGCAGAAAAATCCTAAAAAATAGACAAAAATTTAAGATTGACTCAAATTCTACAAAAGCTTTGATGCTTTGTTGATTATTTGCTTCTTCAAAAAAAAAGGTGAAGAGCTTTGATAAAGTCAGATGATCTCTTAAGAAACAAAACTATCCACAATATGTAGATCTCTTCTTGGACACAAAGATCCTTTTCATAGCAAATTCAATACGTGAATATTTTAGTATTGCTAACCTAAATGCTGTAAATATTAGAAAGCAGATCAACATTTAATGAATGGATACAGCTACAATACTTCTGCTATGTATTGACAGGCTCTTCACCAATTTTTCATACTCATTTCTTGTACATGACACAAGCTTTTCAAAGTTTGTCAAACTTTTCATTGCAATAAAATCGAAAAATTAAAATCTTGAGGCCTAAGTTAATTACCCACAAGTCTCCCTTCCCCCCAAAGTCATGAGATCTATGCTGAGAACATTACTCACTACGCCTTTCTTTGAATATGATTTGGCATCAAGTTTAAAGAATCCATAACTATATTCTTTTCCAAGGACATCCCTTGCTTCTTTTCCCAGATCATCAAACTTAGGAGGAACTGTAACATTAAATATTGGTAGAAAAAATCTTATCTTTACTTAATCTGAGGTAAAAATTTATGTTTACAAATGGGGGAGATGTTTTGCATATCAATATTTGTGTTTATTCACCAGAAAAAAACATATATATGAACTTTTCTGAAGATTTTTACTGTATTGGCACTTTTGCCATAGAATTAGCATTACAGTACTGAAATCAGGGCAGTCTTTGCCACAAAAGATCCTCCCATGATTGCAAGTTATAATTCGGGAACACTGAAGAATTTCAAATATGAAGAACAAAAGCAACTGAAATAAAAGATTTTCGATTGTTTTATTCAACATTTGCTGAATAGCAGTACAAGAACGCGAAGATCGCAAAACACAAACCGGCAAATGCAGTGAAATTATATAAATGAACAAAAATTCACGAAATTGGTTTCTATTGCAAGATCAACAAGCAAAAATGCTTATCGAGGGCCACTCAGTAAAATACCCATTGAAAATTACATAGATGGGTGTTAAAAATAATTTATGCCAGCACGAAAACGCCGATGGATGATAATGGTCTTAACATAAAACGAAAATTCACGGAAGGCGTTGTTGAAATACTATACACGAAAAATATTTCGACAACATGAATTAGAGGTAAAGACGAGTGAAATATAAAATCTACTCTTGCGTAACAAAAGTTGCATTTAGAATTACAACTCAAAAATGCTGACACGAATTGCACATTACTGGTCAAATAACTCATCAAACCGAGCAAATAATCGCACATGATTTGTACAAAAACAATAATAAGCTTTTCAAAAGTAAAAAAAACTCGTTAATCTAATAAACAAAGCCCACAATAAAGTTCTAAATACGATTTAAAGACTTACTATTGCACGCCATATTTCCTGATGCTGTCGCTGGAACCACAAAGATCAACTATGCGTGGTTATCACGCGCGTTTTACCACGCGTGTTTCCATCGTGAAAATCTCATTTTCACTAACTGCATCAAGCTCATTGAGCTCTAAAAGACCTGGAGGGGCAAAGGGGCCTGGGCCTCGTGGTCAAAAACATGGCGGTAATGGCGGATTTTGGTTGTCAAAACTTCCACTTTGAGAAAAATTTTTAACATTCGCTCCCTCCCGAAACGGATCTCTATTACTGCTCATAGTAATGACAACCAGCGAAAACAACCACGATGCCGTAAGCATAAAATATTGAAAATAATGCTTAAGATTTTTGTGAAATAAACACACACATTTAAATGAGGTAAATCTACTGTAAAATAACGTATATTTTGTCAAGTAATGCTTTAGCTATATTAGAAATAAATATCAAACGGCAATCTTTACACTGTTAACGTGTTGTTAAGCTTTAATGCATAATCCCATGCGCATTACTTGTGTTTTTGACTGTTTGTGAACAGCTTGGTGCAACTGTCTTTCTTGAATAGATGGGTAAATCTTAGTTGAAATGTCGAAAAAGGAGTTAGAAAAAGTTAGCTTACCCCTACGACTTAAGTCGACTGGAAATATATTATAAGTAGGTATGTAATTGTTTTGAGTTTTTTTTGGTAGGATTGATTCTGGGTGTCTTATAAAGTATTATGATATTCTGATAAATCTACTGAGAACTTATGAGGAAAATATCTTGAACTAGGAGAGCAAAAGAACGAAATTCAGAAATTCTATAATCATGTTGCTGATTCTGTTTTAAGCCAAGATATTAGAAACTGGATTGTTATTGACAACCATGGATCTACTACTGAACAGAACTACATAAATTTCCCATTAAAAATACTATTTCTTAAATCGAAGTGCATTGGTTTCTCTGACATAACACTTTTCTTATTACTGCATGAAGGCAAACCTGTTTAAATAATTATAATGTAGGTGAAGATATTTAGCATGTTGTATAATTGTTATTATACAGACATTATTTATAATATTATGGCCTTGTGTAATGTATGTCAAGAACTTATTAATTCTCAAAAATGCTAACCTTCTTGCACTACTTTTCTTTTGTGTCCTTACAAATTACAGTTACCTATACTAATTTTTTCTAGGTTCAAACAACTTGACAAATTTTTGAATTTTACATTATGCCTTTGAATTTTTCTTTTTGTCTTTTGGTAAAAATATCAGTGAATGACTTAAAAATCAAGTTTATCTAAAATAGTATTTTGTACAAAGTAACTATACATAATTGGAAAAGTCTCATGTTGAAGACAGATGTGGCTTCTTTTACTAGATTGCTACTCTTATTCTTTTAAATGATATCGTAATTCTTCAAAAGACATAAAAAGTTCTTTGCCATCAATTTTGCTTCTTCCACATTCAACTTCATTGCAACCAATGCATCTTATGTGAATTTTAATCACCTGGAATTGAAAATGTATGGATTTTGTCAGATGATGCAGTACTGTATTTAATGTTTCATGCATGTCATGATAAGCTTTTCTTGAGCAAATATTTCAAGGTAGGAGCAAAATTTGGCACATTATTGAACAAAGTAGTTTTTATCTTGATTTTGATGTACTAACCTGTTTAGTACACTGTGTAACAAACAATTCATTTACAGAAACACCATATGGCATTTATAAAACTTTTAGCATAAAGCAAACCTTTACACACCATCATCATGCTTGTCCAAATCTGTCAAATTGTCCAGGCTAGCTGTTTAATACAGGTAATTTTATTGTACGACATGTACCAAAGAGCTCATTAATTAATCCTGCACTGCATTTGATTTCAATACAGCTCTGTCCTTAATATTTGCTTCATATTTTCAGAAAAATATCATGAAAAAATCCTCCATTTCAACTCAGTTGAAACAAGGAGTTTTAAGATATGCATATCTCGATAAGAACTGGTTTCAATGCCTCGTCTAGCAATCGATTAAGTAAAGAACAAATAAGACTGGATAAACATAACTTAAATTATAACTTAGGAGTAAAACATTCACAAAATATAAGCCATCACACTTCAAGTATTGACTTAAAACAAAACACTGAACACTTTAAATAGTAAACAATCTTACGTTGCTTACCGGTGTCATGAAATGTTTCCTTTCTGGCATTACTTCAGCATCCGTATACCAAACAAGTTTGCAGCATGTTTTAAAGATAAAATTTCTAAAAGTTTTGTGCTTGGCATTGATATTTTCTATAATCGCAATTGTGGTTGTCAAATCCGGGTGGGCGAAAAATTTTATTTTATGAGCCCGCGTCTTCCGCTGACTTTGACAACCAAAATCCGCCATGTTTTTGACCACGCGGCCGCGCGCTAATAATTTATACTAATTTTGTTGACGTTTCCCCTCCAGGTCGTATAGAACTCAATGATCAAGCTGAAGGTATGTTGCCCGGCAACAGTTGATGGTAAGTTGACAATCGTACAATTTTCTGACAATGGCTGCGGTTACTTATTCGGGGTTCCGCTGGAAACAATCACGCAAATCCCACAATCCATATATCGGAAAAGGAGCAGTTTTGTTTACAGGTAGTAATAACTAATTTTTTTCCATTTCGTGATTCCGGCGCCATTAGAATCTCGCGATGTGTCAATCATGTCTTCATTATGTACAGGACCGGATGCAATTGGTGATCATAAGACAAAGATTTTAGATGCTCAGGCAATAGGCGTTGGGACTATCTCACGAGAGGGTACAAGTGATTCAGAATACATCCTCAGGGCAGCTACGGTGCGTCATACCATTCACTGATTAACCTGAAACATAGAATTTTTGCAATATTGACATTTCATTTTAGGGCAGCCCTTATCCAAGACCAAAATCAGTTAAAGTAAGAACACATTATACCATACCACAGTATAGAGAACATACCGAAGAGCCACTCCATTGAATTTTTCGTGCCATGCATATCTTATTAAGCATGTGATTACCATATTTGCAGCCAGTAAATTGCATTGTGTGACCAATAGGATTGATTATATGGCAAACAGCTGCCAGTAAACTTATTAGATATACAGCAGCCAGTTGCACAGCGAAGTGGACCTACTGTATATTCCTATACTGTGACCATACTACGTTCAACCAACCGATGCAGTTTATGATAAAACCTAGCCAGGAATATATATTTCTAAGGAGAATTTTACAGGTTGGTGAAATTGGCTGGGATGTTGAATCAGTAAGAGAGGATCAAGTGAAGCTTTGGAAAAGTGGACATCAAATTAAAGTAAAAGTTTTCAGTGTTTCTAAGCATATCTGTTGCTCTTGACAATGACTAACCCAAGTGTACTTTTAGCTTGCTGAATTTCGTGAAGCATGTCAACTTCGACATACACATCTATATCAAAATCCATGGTAGGTGTTGTAATTGTGTTCTGACAATGTATGAGAATTCAAAATGAAAACATAATTTGTTTTAAACACAGGTGTCCGCCACCTCTTCGAAAGAATGAGCACTTAAAGTCATTAGATTTAAGAAAAGGTAATGATATGAAATTGCAAGAGCAGAAATTAATGTCCAAGTTAGTTATCATACAAAGCTGTGGTGTTCCTTTATTTAGTTAATAAATATCGGTGCAGATCTTCACCAGCTTATTACAGACAATCGCATGTGACAAGTCAAAGCATACAAAATATGGATATAAGTAGAACAAATTTTAAATGTAAACAGAGCAGACCCTCGGAGCTCAAGTTTGATAAGATTTAATTAAAAAAAAATGTATCATAATCTTAATAAGAAAGTCCAAACTTACACCAGATGTGCCATATTACCTTTATTTATTCTCAAATATGTTCATCTATGAATAATACAAAATATTTTCCTAGTTTACTATTCCGTGTTCTCTGCCTTGGGATTATATTTTGGGTAGCTTAGGAGCAATAACCAAAGGATTGCTTTGTTCGAGAAGTGTCCTGCCTTCAGTTTTATAGTCATAGTTGCAATTGTGTGTCTCTGCATAACGATGTGTTGCACAAAAGGAGTTCCCACAACTATAAACATATTTTAAATATTAGAATGCCATATCCCCTAGGAACAAAATGCAAACATGGAAAGGTTGAAAGAGCTGTTCATACAATCCAATTTTGTTCAATTCAACATTCAACTTCAATGGGTGTATTTGCTAATCAGAGCTTTATTTGTTGCTGCAATACACAGCAAATTGCTTTGACAAACTACCAAACACTTGCCAAATGTATAAACAGAACTTCATAAAAAAAAGCTTGCATGATTTTAAGGTTGTTACACCTATACACCTACCGGCAAACATAGGTTGTAGCTAAACCAATCTTCTTTCTGCAAAATGTACACCTTGTCTTCTTTGCAGAGACCAGCTGGGGAGGGGGAGGTGGTCGGTGCTTTTGTATTTCTGATGTTGGGTATGCTGTGACAAAAAATTTTGAATGAAAAATTGGTTTCATTCGTACCAACTATTGCATTTAAGAGCTAGCAAGAAACAGCTAAATTTTTTACTCACATGTGCCAGCACTACCCTGTTGTGTCCGGTGCATTCTGGACAACGAGTCCGTCTACGAACAAAATACTTTAGAAGTGAATTTTTCTTAACAATTGGCTAATGAACAATCCATAATTTACTTACCAAATGACCAGTTCTCATGCGTTCAACTGACATGTTCCTGTCTTTCAAAGTACGAATTCCTCTGTTTGTTGAATAACCATGCCCTTGTAAACTGCCTGATTTATTTTTTGATAGATTTACCATTTCAGGATCACATGCAGTAGTTTCTGCCAATGTCATATTTTCTGAGTGTTTTCTCACATTGGGTAATGGTTTGTGCTTTACATGACTTGACCTTAGTGACCTACTAAAGTTCATATTGTTGTGGCTAGTACCCAGGCCGTGGCTTGTACCCTGAGCACGACTAGCATTTGATCCTAAGCTTGCAGTAACTCTGTCATTAACCAAACTTGATCTTTCATCGTTCTCATGATTGAAATGTTTCAGAAGTATTCCACTCTCAAAGTGTGAATCATCAGGAGGATTTCGCACTAATTCAGAAATGTCTATGTTGTTTGATTTTTTTGTTTTATTTACGGGGGGAAGTCCCTTGCTCGAAGTATAGGGCTCTTTCTTACTTGAAGTACCAACCATTGATGTGTGTGGAGTTTCATGGTTGTCACCCAGTTGATGAATGCATGGTACATGTCCTGAGCTGCAAAGAAAACACTTTATATAATTTTTTTTCTTGTGTAAACATAAAGTATGTGTCATTAAGCTTCTCTGATAAACTTGTGTGAACTGAAATATTTTACATTGAAAAATATGCAGTTTAGTTTCTAGTGACACTTCAGAAATTTGAAATAAATATAAAAACGATGCACTTCACTTACAATCTTCGAGATGGTTTTTCACCAGTCGGTGGACGTGGTTGGTGCTTACAGTGTTTCTCTTTTGAAGGAGGACGAGGCTGGTAAACAATTCGTCCGGAAGGAGGTGGGGAATGTGGTTGAAATGACACTTGCTCCACTGATGTTCCTCCACCACGAGACTTTAATATTTAATGTAATTTCAATTAGTAATTTTGAGCACTTTTATTTTATCTATTCACATAGGTGTGGCAGAAGCAGAGGTAGAACAGTGTCATTGCTACCCCTAATCATTACAGCTAGGCATGCCACTTACATAACTGTTTCATATGGAGCTGTACAATTTATGGTTTATCTTGAAATGTTAAATGTTGAAAGCTTTTAACTAAATTTCCAAGTTGTTATAACTGCCCCAAAGGCAATCTATGTCATCAAACCAAGTAAATTATACACAGCACATGAAACAAAAAACCAACCTTTCTACTCATGTTGAGTGATTGCATTTTACTTTTCAATAACTTCATCTTGTTCATGGTAACATTATTTTCTAGAACTGTTTCTTGAGGAACGGTTATTGAATTCTCTTCATCATCTTCGTCGTATAAGTTATACAATGATGCACCACTGAGAAAGGAACAAGAATAAATTAGCCAAGACATGTATAGACATCACATATTCAACTTGAAATTCAAAAACACCATCTACCTTAGGGAATCTGACAGTGGTGTCAAAGTGCCATCTCCTCGATCAACTACTCTATATACATTATACTGTTCACCTTCCCTAAAAGGACATAAAAGTATACAAGACTTCAATTCCCAAGATGGCAAGCATGTAAGGTATATCTGGAACTAACATTTACATACCTGAACACTAAGAATGTCACTTGTCTGTTGTCTTTCGGTAACTTATCCCAAATTTCATCTCTAAACAAAGATGAAAAAACATAGTAGATCATCAAGTAAGGATGTTAATGCTTCTGTTATCATTTCATCACTCAAACCTGTTTGCCTCAACATATTCTGCCATTTCTCGTAGTGAATTATCTTCAACAGGAACTTTAAATGAAAATATTACAGATTTATTTATTTGTCTATTGCTCACACAACTTAAATATTGTAGTTTGGAAAGCTATAGAATGTTCCCATACATTGACTATGAATATTGCTTGCAAAGTTGAAAAAATTTAAACTGGACCTATGATGAAATCATCACATTTACACAAGATTTACTTTCTATTGAAAGCCCTAGCTGTTGCTCATTGGCATTTAATTATTCACAAATAATTAGATCTTCCACTACATAATGTAATGGTAATTCAAACGAAAATCTGATAGATGACCTCTTTTCATGTTTATTGGCCCTCCTCGCATAGCAAGAACCAATTGCAATGTTGCACCATCATTAATGCTGAAAAACACAAAGGTTTCATATAAAATCTGCTCATACAAGCAACAACATTAATCAAGTTAAAATCAAGTTAAAAGAAACAATCTGACAGTTCATTCAAGTTATACAGTCCATACTCATAATCTTGAAGGCAATAGTCATCTTCAAGCTCCACTGATCTCCATATTAAATGCTGCTGGGATATCGGAATTCCTTTAGAACAAAAACATTAGTTAGTAATTAACAGAAATAATGCATGAGTTGATCAAACACAACATTGACTAAGTATTACGTTTTTAAAACAAAGTTGCAACTCTAAAGAATGGATTAACAAAAATCAAGTTATCTTAATGAATAGATGTATTCTAAACAAAAGCATAATCCACACACTTTTTAAAATCATTCTCGCGTGCTTGAATATTCAATTCAGTAAATAAAGATTCGTTGAACAATAAATTGAAGATTTATTCACCGGTCTCACCCATTTAGCGCACACACGCACGTCAAGTTTCAAAACAAAATAGATTCGAGTAGGACTTAAAACAACCAAAACCTTTTTTTTTGAGTAATTTGTACATTTTGTAAATGACAAACTCACGAATGTCGTGAAATTGTGCGAGAAGATCCACACAAAAAAAGCCAAATAAACACATAATGCAAATTTTTCGTACAACAAATTTAATCAACACCTACCCTCAAGACGTTGTATTTTCGCTTTGACGTTCATTATAGTCTCGTATGGACTCACACGTAACTCAAACGCCGTTCCAGTGAGTGTTTCGATAAACAGGTCCATGAACGGACCAAAATTGCCTTTGTAGTTCAGCTATGCTAGTCGAATGTTTTCACCAGATAACAACACCGTTCGACACATTTCTCAAGTCCTGCCGTCGAATTCGTTTAATTTGGTCTTATTTTAAAAAAAGTAACATATGGCCATTTGCCAGTGTGATAAACAAAAGTTTTTTCGGTACGTCGTAGACTTTTGACAGGCTAAAATGATAAAAACATTTACACTTCCGATGTAACTTCGCAATATATTTTCGCCATAAGTTATGCAGCTCAACAGCTGTGACGTCATGTTGTTATGCCAACTAAGCCTCGAGAAGAAATCAGAGGCCGCCTTCGCGCGGGAAAACGTCATGAAACTTTCCAAAAACAAAGAAGTTTTTTTATTAAATTCGTCAAACATTAAAAAACAAGGCTATTTTCCACCTGAAGTTAGATAATAAGACCTTAGGCAAAATATTCCCTGGGAACATTTCGTAAAACAACCTGTCAAGTTGTTAGATTACTCCTTAAAAATACTGAACGAGCAAGGCGATCAAATATCACATGGAAGATCGCCAAGAATAAACATGGGGCGATACATATCATAATCATATACCATGTCGTTTTTTTTGAGCCAAGATCTTTTCGGCTGAAACTTGTTCAATACGACCTTTCACTGTTTCACATTGCCATTATTGAAGTTATCAAATTACGACAAAGAGAGCGGAAGACCTCACACACCCATTAATCACACCGTGGTCGAATAGAAGATGAAAGCATCAGTAAATGTAGAAAACAACCCAATACATTTGCCAGTTGTAGAAAATGTAGATGTCATCACTGTTAATGGAGAAGATCCTGCATTACGTCATGGTTTGACTGCTTTTACTGGCGCTCTTTTCATTGTCGGTGAAATGGCTGGAAGTGGTGTTTTGGCATTGCCAAATGCTGTAGCAAACACTGGATGGATTGGTATTATAGTCATGATCATCTTAGGTGTATTATCAGCAACCTGTGGCATAGTGTTGAGCAGCTCTTGGTTGATATTGAGAAGTAACTTTCGCGAATACCGTGAACATGTAAGAAATCCATATCCAACTCTAGGCTTTCATACTTATGGTAAATTGGGCAAACAAGTTGTACAAATTTGCATTTGTGCTACACTTATTGGTAAGTCGTGCCACTTCGTAAGGTTATTAACAAAAATTTGCACTGCCTTTAGTGCCTTCATTAAAATTGGTCCAATTTGTTCTTATCCTTTTTTTGTCAAATTTAATTAAAACTATGTCTACAAATAGGGGCATGCACTGTATTCTTATTGCTGGCGTCAGAAAATTTCAACAGTTTGATTGATCTGGGCATGTCATCAATATCGAAGAAAAATGAATATCGCATTTGGTTACTTATATGTGGTGCTGTTCTTTTACCACTGACTTGGCTTGGTACTCCCAAGCACTTCTGGCCAGTGGCACTTTTTGCTATCCTTGCTACATCGGCAGCCTGCCTGATCATTGTGGTAACCATTGGTAAAGATTTCGATGGTAGTGCACAAAATAGAGTTGTTACTAGTAGCACTTTCTTTTCAGGTACTTTGTTAATCAATAGTTAACCTTTGCTTTGCATGATATCATTTAAACATAGAAACTCAACTATGGGGTAGCCCATTTAGTATATTCTCTAAACTTTTCAAATTTTGAACATTCATCTCCCTAAGTGCAGTCATTTGACCAAAATGCTTAGTAGTTCCCTTCCTATTACACTCAATGGCATGCATTGATCACACATGCAGCCTTTGCTTTGAATAAATACTTCATGTGTTTCTTTTATCTCTTTTGTTTCAGCATTTGGAGCAATTGCATTCTCTTTTGGTGGAACTGCTGCATTTCCTACAATTCAATGTGACATGAAAAAGCCAAGTTTATTCAGTTCCTCTATTGTAATGGGTTACTTTGCAGTGCTTGCTATGTATTTACCTGTTTCCATTGTTGGCTTTCTTTCATTTCAAGATGATGTTAAAACTAACATTCTCATGAACTTGCCATCTAATTCTTTAGGAACTAAATGTGTCACCACACTTGTATCCGTACACCTTTTGTTCAGTTTTGTTATTGTTTTAAATCCAATTTCACAGCAACTAGAGGAATGGTTCAAATTACCTGTAGGTAGGTGACATCAATTTTCACTATCTGTTATCGCAGTTTATCACAATGCTTAATTAAATGTTTTTTTTGTAGGTAGAATCACCATTAAGACATGTCTTGTAAGGACATTCCTTGTGTCTATTATTCTTGCACTTGCTCAAGGAATTCCACACTTTGGTCTTTTCCTTAATCTAGTTGGTTCCTCCACTACTACACTGCTGACTTTTGTCTTTCCATGTGTATTCTTCTTAAAATTACAAAACAAAATTTCACTTCATTTTAAAGTAATTCTTTATGAAATCATTATTCTTGGTGTGTTAGCTGCAGTAACATCAACATACTTTGCTATCAAAGCAATTATTGACAATTAAAGTAGAAATCAAATGCAATGTAAAAAAATAATTTCAGACTTGAGGACATTCAATCAATTCTTTATATTACATGTGATAGTATTCTATCAATCCACTTACAATACAAGTCCAATTAGTAATAAATTGCACTGTGATATATTTCATAAACAATACAGTTCAAACTATGAATTATTATAATTAATAAAATCTTACCATCTGATGGATATCTGAATACACTACATTTAAATCTAGTTTTGAGTTCTTTGACATCATTTTCAATCTTATATGGTATGTACTCTACTGATTATATTATTAATAAAGATGAGAACAAACAAATATGTCAAAAAAACTATTTTCCATGGTTTTACTTTAACTCCTTACACTAATCCATTAATTCCTTAACAACTTCATTGTTCATTGTAAGAGTACAATGGTGTTTTAAGCACAACATATGCAACAAATTCAAATTGAAATCCTACTTACCAGCAATAACCTACTTACTGGCAATATCCTACTTACTGGCACTGACCTACTTACTGGCAATGAGAAGCAAAGTTGCCTATCCTCACGCGTTTATTGTGCTCTTACCTAATGAAAAATGAAGTTGTAAATAATATCCATCAAGAGAGCTTTAATTTATGTGAATAGTTAAACATATTTACATGTTTATTAGATGCGCATTAAAATAGTATGAGGAAGTGAAACATGCTTAAAACATTTATAATAATAGTTTGAAATTTAACAATTTACACTAAATTTCAAACTACAATTACTTGTTATGTTGTACGATAGTCACACAAATTAAAACTGTCTTGAAGTCAATTATGCAAATATAATATTACAACTATATTGATATAATACATGATAACACAAATGAGGAAGTGAAAGGAAGTGAGTCATAGATAGTTCCACCGTGTACACAAGGTCGGAGTCTCTCAATTTAATAAGAAAAAGCAACAACGAATTTGGCCATAAGAATTACCAATAAAAGTAGTAAGGCATTGCCTGGAATGGCAAAAGTTACTACACACTATACGGTATGAGCCTAAAAAAGCAAATTTATATTCAAGATATACAATCTAAAATAAAATTGCCCACATTCGCTATTACGTCAATGTACTACTTTGGAATATTCATAGTTAATATATACTTCATGTAAGTGTTTGTAATAACTACCGCACACAATGTCTACTAACTTGTGCACGGTGAAACATGTAGTTATGTACATCTTCGGCATCATCTCGTCAACCATTCCTGAAACATCAACAAGAAAATTTCAACAGCCATACGAGTATAACACCGAAGTAATTAACGATTAAATATCATAATGCATTTTTTTTAACAACCGAACAACTCTTAAGTCTAAAAAACTTTCCCAACAATCAACACTTAATTACCAACCACAAAATTTAGTAATAGTTATTTACGTACGACTGACACGAATCATCCGAAAAGGACTGGGGAGATGTTTCACTGCCACTGGCCTTCGACGACGACGACTTCTCCGAGCTCTCATACCCAGAATCCCTTGGACGCATGGACATAATATTTGCATGGATGCCATTGGTGTACATGGAAGGAAAGAATGCCGTTGGAACTCCGGCGGGCATCATACCTGGAACTGGTTGTCCAGACATGCTAGGATGCATTTGCAACGAGTTTTGAACAGCTGGGTTCAAAGATCCATTTTGTGACTGATCACTGTTCATCATTCCGAAATTGGGCATGAAATTCATTCCCATCACAGGTAGCTGAGGCATGGCCAAAGGTATGTACTGCGGCGGCTGCTGGTACTGATAACCGAAGGGCTGCGCAGGGGACGTTTGAAACCGAGGCATTGCGTTTGCGCCACCGCACGGCATCGTTGCGAACATCGGCATATTGGGGAAAACGAAAGGCATGAAATTACGCGAAGAAGAATTAGGTTCGATACTGGGCGAGTTCCCGGAGTTTGAAGTCGTGGGTGTACTGTCGGATGATCGACTTGCTTCGGCGTTGTTCGCTGATTGTTCTGTTTTCCCATGTCCTTCACCAGAAGTGCGAATTTTCTTACAAACCGTGCCCCCGTCCACATCTCCGTTTTCTCGCTTGGCTACATTTGATTCTAAATAGATACACTTCGATTCAACTAAATTTCATGAAATTATAAACATGTCGACCTCATTCTATTCTTTTTTTACATAAGCACTAATTTATGCATAAACCATTCATAAAATGATTACCGGAGGAAACGACACGATTGGTAGTTTCTATGACTTCATCTTTATCCCAGATAGCGACGCGCTCGCCGCAGACAGCATTAGCCAAATCCCTTTCTTTATTCTCGTATCGCGCGATTTGTTTTTTCAAGTGTTGTATAAGTCTATAGCATCGACCTTCTGAAACGTCCAACTCCTCAACATCGTGGAAAAACTTTGTCGCGTCAGCAATGCACTGCTTGAAGCCACGAAGAAAAACGAAAAGATCGTTTTTCGGATTTTTTTCGTTGTTTTCAACAATTTCTAGATAATACATTATACAAGGCATGAATCACTTTACTAGAAGGTATAACACGTTCAATAAGGCTTGTGAAAACGACGACCCAAATTTACTGTTGCGATGTTTTCGATCTGTCAAACCTGATTTTCAATAGTGCTAACAAACATTGACGAATAATACAGTTAAATGAATACAAACAGCAGACAAACAAGCGAGTGCAATGTCTTGCTAGAACAATGAAACGAAATTAACATCAACTTATAATCACCATCACACAACAGACAACAAAATGCTAAAGATCTTAAAATAGCTACAAATGGGATGTTCATGGATATGTATGTATATTGTATGTTGTATGTCATACATTATATGCTATGAAGTGTACCGATTTTAGCCTCACTGAAGTGTGAATCATACGTGGAGACACCCGAACACCAACGACATAAATGGCAAAAGTTCAAGTTACGACACAAAATGAAGCGCATCCATACTGAGGCCCAAATGATATCCAGGCGCTTGACTTCACCACAAATGCTACAACTACCTTGCTACGGTATATGCTGCAACATAACAAGACGTTACATTGTCAACACTAATAAAAATCTAAAGTCGATTGATCGAAAACATTGTGACAGCAAATTCAAGCTGCTGTGGAGTTTTCGACAATCCTTATCGCCTCGTTACAGATAGCGCTTGCGCCCAATATGTAATCAAGAATACGAATCGTGTTTCGCGGAGAGAAACAGTGGATAGTTCGAAGATCTTCAATAATATTTCCCAGAAATATTCAACGAAAGCGAGGTAAAGATGTTGAAAAAGTAACAACCACTTTGTTTTTAAAGAACTAATCAAAAATTCTTTGGAAGGTGATATTAATTACGCTCGAAAAGGACTCTGGGTATGCTCACTGAGGAAATGCTCAGGGCAGTCAGGCCAGGCACAATCTGTAACGCAAGTAAGAAAAACCAAAATATAAAAAATGTATTTTCATATCCTGATCGACTCCAACGCATGTGCACACTTCACTAAGCACTAATTCGCAGACTCATCCGATGATCGTCAATGGCGATGTTTTCACAAATTCAAGAGCTGAAAACACTTTCACGAAAATTACAATGTCAGTTTTAGAAAAAACTACTTATGAAATAATGAGCACAAAAAAAAACAGCTGTGACGAGCTGCCATATTTACGCTTACTTCGGTCATGGGTAAAGGAAGACTCCGTTGGTAATTCATACTCTTCCTTCTTCATTTGCTGCTGGGTGAGGTAATGTACTGTAACCTCTAGGATTTCGGCCTTCTCTAGTTTGCTAGAGTGCTTTTGTTTGAATTTTTCGATGGGAACCAATTTGCTTAACTGCATCAAACTGTTGTTGATCCTGTCGCGTCGTCTTTTTTCGATAACGCGATGTGAACAATCCATCTTCAAAATGGAACACGTCAGAATAATCATTTGTACTGTTTTCTCTACTTGCTACTAAATCTCGGCTCGTGTTCCTTTTTGTCATGAAATTTTCTCAAATATTAGAAATCGTTTTTGGTAATCTTCAAAGTCAAAAATAATTGCGATGCGCGAGCCCATACTTTAAATTAATATAGCTATTAAGTCAACCGAACATTAGTATTAAGTCAAAGAAACTTAAACAAACAAGCAAATTTCAGAGTGAAAGATTGGAATTTCGATTTTGAATTGCTCCCTGTTGCTAGTCGAGCTCAACTGATAAACAATTTTTTTACATCTTTCAAACGTTTTTTTTTTCAATCATAAGCAATTGACGTGACATGCCAGTAAAAACAACTGATAGCAAACACACCGATTCCATTTGGACAAGAAATTAAAACAAAAAAAAGCATGCGAAATCGCCATTATATGGACGGATTGAGACATTGGTTGCGATTACATAAGTGAAAATTTCACACGAAAAACATCTGCCTAACAAGTTTCTCATTAACACGCACGTAACACGACGTAATCACAAACAGAGCACATGACGTCTAAATGTCAAGTAACGTGATAAGGGTTCATAAAGAAATATCATATAACACCGAGAACATTCCTATTTAGGTGCAGTGTACTTGGAACTAATTTGATTTCGTTTGGCCACAATTCTCTCTACCAAAACGGCTTGTTTCCAACGAGAGAAAAAATCAAGGGATTTAACAGATCAAAGTTCCGACATGAAAATCAGCCTATAGCAAAATCGAAACAGCCTCGTTCCCGTTTTTTTATTTACAAACACTCAAACAACCTTTTAATACCTAACCAACTAGTCATGATTTGCAATGGAAACAAGGTGTAAACAAACCTAAGTTAAAATACATATGGTCACACATTTTTTGGTCTAAAACACTTCTTTGTCCGAATGTCATCAACTTAACCGCGTTTTTCGCTAACAAAAAGAAGATGGATAAATAAAGCTCTTCGAACAAAAAAGTTTGAACTACGTGACTAGCTGCACGTATATTTTTCTCTTCTTAAATCATTTCGTGAGTTCAACACTTATAAAACGTTCACTCGCATTTGCGCTCTGCACAAACGGTAAGTCTCAAATGTGCATTCGCTATGGTTTGTGTGGGTGGAAAAATGATATGTTTTTTAGCTATAGGGCATTCTTGTATAGCTGGTGATGACTTGAATGGGATAACTTAAATGATCTAAGGTGAACATTATTCTCTAGTTCAAAAACGATGAAGATAGTAATACAGAGATGGTCCTCCCTTTCCTACTAGTCACTACACAAACTGAAAAGAAAAAAATTTCATTGAAACAGAAAAGTGTACAAAATGAATGTAAGCAAGCAATCATGTCAGTGATCAGCTCTTTAAGAAGTTTTCACAAACATGTGATCACTCTGCATTTCTCTTGTTATTCCTACAAATCTATTTTAAGCAACCATTACACAAATCAGACACATTGTCTCCATAGCCAGCTGTAAATAGTTGATGGTGGGATTTTTCAATTATTCTTTAGAGGAACAATGTTTACAAAAATGTACTGCTCTGTGTAAATGTGTGAACCACACCATGTTTAGCCAAGCAGGGCTTTAGCTAACCACATCCCTCCCCTCATTCCATTTGATTTAAATGGTGGTGCAGAGTGAAGCAACAGAATCAAATTTCATATGGTGTTTTTGTAAATGTAATACACAAGTTTGCCTTTTCTTAAAACACTTTAAATAGAAGTACCATAACACCTAGACAATTATATAAAGGAAACCCCGGACCATCAAATGTTTTATTTTAAATACTATAACATATTTCCCATACATTTGGCTCCCTTTAGTTGAAAATCATCGTATCCCTTTGTAGTTTCATGATTAACCCTTAGTAGCTTGCTGGATTGTTAAGTTGGTTAAATAAGACTGATATAAAAACCCTATTTTTATTAAATTCAGTCACCAGTACACTGTTCACATTAAAACTCTGTTTCTTAACTTTCTTCAAAATATAATTTGTATCACAAGGTAGAAAATTCCGGTTGAAACGCAACGTACAGTATTCCATAAGGAGTAATAAAGAAAAGTGTTATGAAAATGAAATTAATAAAGTAAAAGGTAATGGAAAAACTATTGTCTGACCCTGATATAGGAATTAAACATTCTAGAGCGACACACACGAGAACTGATTATCTATTGCGAAACATAGCTTTCGTGTTCATAAAGAGGAAACTAACCTTCTCTTTTCTAGCTTTCTCTTCCGCTTCACCTCCATCCCCATCATCGTTGTCCAAGTGTACTTTGATAACACTGCTCTGTTCCATCATAATTTTCAGATCCGTAAATCCTTCTCAAAGTATCCACTAAAACGTTTCCAATTTAAAAATATTGCAACTTGCCCAGTGTCCGTTTCAACGCCAGATATAAAAGACTGACAAAGATTTAGACCGTTCATGGAAGCTTAGGTACTAATCCTGGTGTGATACTCTTCCTTGCGATATATCTCTGGCCGTTCGTAAATACTTAAACAAACATAAATTTAGTCGTTTTCTTCTTTGCAATTGTAGGCATCTTCTCATGCAAAACAGAAGACGTAGGCTATACATATTGCAATTTTCATGCACTAAATAGCGACCATCATACGCGTGTTGAGTACACGTGAATTTCAATCTAGAAAAAACGTGAAAGTTGATTTAGACAGTAAACAAACCCCAGTCACATGACTCAATATGAGCATGTCACTTTCCGGTAATCAGCGGCAGGTGGGCAATATGAGCATGACTTTTGGCAAAACCGAGGTCCGAGACGACGAATTTGCAATTACAAAGATGGCGATATACCGATAAGATCTGAGAATTCGCCATAAAAATTGTAGTATGGCCACAATTTGTACAAAGTCATCTATCGAATGATCAATTTCAGAGACAGAAAATTAACACAGTTGTACACTTTATATATAGTTCAATGGAGTTATATAAGTCAAACGTGCAGCGAAGACAGCACGCGAATACAAAGCTATCACAAATTTTTCAACAAGTGCAGATTATTGATGAAATGTACGCTATAGATTTACATGTTTGACGCGGTTTAATCGAAAGTTTAGTTTATGCATTACATGCTTTCGAAACGCGAAAATTTCCATTGCGCAATTTTTTTAACTTACCCACGTGAGAAACAAACAGACATTGCCTAAATCACGTGTGTTTTTCCATGGTATTTTCTAATTTTTTCAACATTCCACGCGATGACAGCATGGTAAATCCTCTGGGTACATGTGGTGACGTCAGCAAAGCAAAAATTAACACTGAAAATCCCAAAACATAAACAACAATTCTGAGGAAAGCATGAATTTATTAAACATGGTTTTTGTCAATATTTCATGTTCATACTTTATATTCATCATGAAGGCTAAAATACATGATTTTTTTGAGTTAAAACATTAGTTCAGCAGCTTTTAATCGAATTATTAACCACCTTTAGCATTAGAGATAGAAAAAGACTTTTCCAAAAGGTTCTTAGACATCTTAGACACTTTTCTCATCTTAAGACATCTTGGCATAATCATATCCACGTAAAAAAGTAATAAAGATAACCAAGAATGTGTTTAAAAGTCGCACAAGAACGTATTGGCATATAGTAATTGTTTGATTCTGACATATGCAATCAGATTCCTCGTTGAACAATGACAAACATGTAAGACTTGAACATACATTATGTGGCTGAAAGATATCAACGATGAGAATAAGCAGTAATATGTACATTAGAATGTTGAAATGCTTTGTAAATCAAACTTTTAACTTCATCCCAATCCAAACAGTCACATTGTGCCCCTAGTCTTGGAATGGCAATTCTTTGGATATCATTTTTAACACAATGCATTTGCATTGCAACCAGGCATTCCTCCATGGCCTTGTACGAGCCAGAATCCCACCATTTTCTTCGAGACAACTATTCAAGTGTCCATGAATAACAAGACGTTAAACTCATCTCGTGCACTTAATCATTAGGACACATATGGATATCAATGGATACCAACAACAACTCTTACCAAATAGTAAACAAATCTATCTCTTGTCTTTAAAACTCCTATTTTACCAACTTCATGAGCATCAGGAAATTCCAAGCCTATGAAATAAAGGTAAGAGATACATTTACACTGCCAGAGTTGCAGTGAGACAAACAGTTAATGATAAATTTACCTTTCTCTATTAGTTCATCAAAATAGCCATATTTTTTGGCAAACTGTCTTGCAATTCCTTTATCCATTTGAAAATCACAACTTACACAAGTTGCAATAGCTGTGTTGTGCGGTGATAAAAACAACTTCCATGGTCGGCCAGCCGTCTCTTCCAGACAAAAATTTGTACCCTTCAACTTCTGCTGGTATTATGAGAATTTAAAAATTGGCATGGAAAAATGGGTATAGAAGAAAAAAATCCTCAATGAAGCAAATTACTCCCTACCTCAGCTAGAGAATATGGGCTCTTTGACAGTTTTTGATAGAAAACTAAAAATATTCAAATGTTCATAACACGACCGTGAATTTCTTCACCATATATATTTCAATATTTCTTACTTATTAAAATGCTAAATCAAGATTAAAATCTACGTTATACAAACCTCGAGGATAAAAAGAGTTAAATGAAGCTTTCTGCATTTACTTAAGAATGAACGGGAATCTAAAATGCAGTCTGCTTCTTCAGGCTTTTCTCTCACACAAAGGTTGTGACAATTTTCTATTTCTATAATAATTCAAATTCAAATAATCGGAAACGTCATGTTATAATCATAAAAAGCCTCTGACCTAATAATACATCTCTAATAGCTGGAGTGAGCGATAACGAATGGAGTTGTTTGTTAGAGAACAGACTGAGAACACACACCAAGTGTGTTCTCAGTCTGTTCTCTAACAAACAACTTAACAAATTATACAATTGACTATGCAAGCAAGCATTTCCGTGCAATTGATGATATATGTCTTCAGTTGAACTATGCATTACAACAGGAAGGAGGATAATAGACAAAATGGATAGGCAAATACAAATCTTACTCGCGATTAAAGATTGTTTAATTACGACTTTCACAATTACACACTGTCAAAAACACGTAGCTTTTCTTCCATCATAAATGTAAATAGTATGCCTCGTGTACGCACGGAGTTTGTATGAAAAGGTAAAAGGGTTATCCATAGTAGGAGAGTTTTGGAACAAAAAAGTAATTCTAACATTCGTTCATTGAAGTGTTGATCATGGAAAAAACACAAAACGCAAACGAACATTTGCTCCAAACAAGAATGAAACAGTCAAATTCGATGAAAGCAGGTGGAATGGTAAAATATGGCGAAGTAGAGTGGAAAGAGTTTCAATAAAGCCAGAATTAAAAGATTGAATAAATTCATGCTTAGTTTGTCTTCAGGCGAAAAACTTCGTCCACGAAGACTCCAGTGTTCCTGTTTATCATGTCATTGAGAACTTCCATGTAAAATTGTAGATGTAATATTTTCATAAGATAACCTTACACTGTGTGTACATAAAATACATGCAAACGATGCAATGCGTCTACGAAAGATAATTTTGTTTATGTACATCGCATCATTGATCGATAACACTAAAAATAACTATTTTTTATTTTCCATAATCAACGACAATGTTGAATTACATCTCCACACACTAACAAAATCATCTCAGTGGATGCTTTGCACAAATATGAAATCAAGTCTTAAAAAAGTAATGTCTTTAAGTAATGACAAACACAGGACTCGACAAAGAATGCCACTTCATTATACCAATAATTCTGACCACAGAGCATATTTTTTTGATTTGGAGCTACCGACCGCCGAAATTCGGTGGATGTAAGAGAGGTAACCGTTTTATTTTTCTCATGTCACCTACAACATTCATCTTTTGTTCCTTAAGTAGGTATAAATAAACATCAATATGCTTTATAAATTGTACACGTTGGAGTTTCCCAAAGTGGACATTTTCCTGATTCAATATTTGCCCGATAATATTGACAACATGACGAACTCGTGTTGATGGAAAGCTCAGTGGTCCATTCTCGAACTTTTCCTAATATCGTTACAACTTTCAGCTAGCCCCTTTACGTGATGTCTGGTGTGAGTTTCGGGCGCATCTGAATCGCTCACCGAAATGAACAAAGGTTTGAGGTGTCAGCATGTTTCTACCCGATAACCAAGATTTTTCACCGATACTACAAACATTAAACAACATTCATCCTTCTTGAGAATTTTTTCCGATTGTTTCAAATAATTTTAAACATGTTCTCGATTTCATTACGTGAAATATGTGACTTTCGGTAAGCAAATGTTGCCAGCAGATTTTACTCATGGACTGACACTCAAAAAGCACTTTTTTTGACACCCGCCGCCCTCTTCTTTTACTTCACGCTATTTTTTGATGGCAAGTGTTGCATGAAGATGGCGCATTCTTCTCAAGGCTTGTAAAGTTACATACAATGATCTTTCGTAATCCCTTTTTGTCAAGAAATTAAGACAACCAACGTTGATCGAACTGAGACATTTCTCACGCTAGGTGTAAAGTCTAACACCGCAAAAACAACAACACGCCGTTGACTGTTTTACAAGATAAAGAGTACATGTATTGAATTTCACTGATATAGTAAATTTTGACATTTCTAGTCCCGTCAATTTAATTAACGAGCATCAATCAAGGCTTAACACTTGTTTGAATTTGACTTTATACTTGTCAAGATACAATCAACTCGAAATTATGTTTATTCTTGGATGTGGCAAGTTCCCCCAGAAATAAAGCCAAAACATTTGCCAATTATTATATTTTATCCAATCAAGTCGACAGATAAAAGAACAATGCATTTTTTGACACTTCGTTAAGGAATGAGACGAGATAATGAAGGATGTAGGCGAGACTAACGCCGATGGTAAAAAAAACACATACGTTTCATTTTAACTATTTCGATAATAAAATATGATATTACTTTTCCGAGCTCAACTGATAAGCTTTAGCTGTGATGTGATGACAATCGTTTCATTGCACATCATAATCGTCAGTAAAACATCGCGACCGCAAACGGACTAGAGGGCAATCTACAAAAGCAAGAGAAAAAAATCATAACAAATCGTGAATGAGTTTTAAAGGTTTCACAATCAGTTATATAAGTTTTGACGAAGAGCACCCAAATTAATAGTTTGAGAATGAAAAATTTCAACGACCATACCAAAAACTTTACGACCTCTATATTGCATTGTATGACGGATTGAGGATCAAAATAAACAGAAAATTCTTCTGCCTGAGATCCGTCATTACCGTATAACACGGGGGGTCACTTCTATAATTCTCATTCTTTGTTATCAATTTATTGCAGATGAATTGCAATAAAGAAAATAGATGTCGATAAAAGATCCACAACAGAGATTTATCTCATACGTAATTACTACGTCATCAGAGCAACTTATTAAACAGAGTTCTCTTGGTTTTTGATGTTTGACGACGTGAATAGCCTAAGGAGGACAAATTGTCGTGTAAGGTTCTTCTTGGCATTGTGTTTTGTGGTCATACATGTGTGTGGTCTTTTAAATTTCGCGTTCGGGCTAAAAGTTAACGTGTGCTTATCACGGGAAACATTTAAGAAATCATTTTCATAAGCAGGAACGTATTCTCACGTTAAATGAGGAAAAAAAATTTCTTCGCATTTTGGTTCATTAAATATTCTAAAATGAATACTCAAAACGCTAAGAAGCGAGCAAAATATGCTACAGCCCAAATCAACGGCAGCAGCGCGTGGGGAATCACAAATGTTTCGTTTCAAAACATAAGAACTAAGCCCCCTTAAAGATATGTTGACCTTGGCTCGGATCATATGAACGACAACCAATGTTTTGTTATAGATAAAAAAAAACGAAAAGAATGCCGGGAAGGTATGAAAACATTAAAATCCTTTTCGATCAGAAATATAAAAAGGGAAAAGCTAAAATTAATTATTACGTGTGGCATTGTTATGATTGTACACAAAAACAAGTTAGTCTTTTTATATTTAATCATAATCGCTTTCAGTACAAATGGATACAAGAAGGGTGGGGGGAGGGTTAAGTAGCAATGCTTTCATTGTACAAATGGGATCGCGTGGGGATAAAAAACTAGAGAAAGTATATATTTATGATGATTACTTAAAAAAAGCAGATCAAATATTGATAAACAGACCTACGTATAACTTCAAAATGAATAAATATCCTTATCATGCATATTTACATTACACACTAGAAACGTCGTCATTTCGAAAATATAAGTTGAGGAAATTGACCGTGAAATACTGATGTTCCGTTGTTAGACTGTTCGCTACTACAAAAGGTAAATTCCACTCCTTCGGCAATAACCACTTTTTCACCTCCTTGGCCGTAAAAGGATTGTGGACCGCTGAAACTTCCTGTCAAGGTGTATACCACATTAGCTTCAAGTCTCACGGGTTCTGGGAACATAATATCAAATCCAATAGGGTTATCGTCATTTTCGTCACCTTCTGACTTATATTCGCCAGCATTCGCAGACAACTCTCGATTCCCTTGTAACAGATTTACTTTTAGTCTATAAGTGCTTTTTTCGTCGTCACCAAATGCGCGAACACCGTGCATTTTTACCGATCTCGACGTTTTGAAGCACAGGGCGTCCAGAGTGTTGTTCATGTAACACCAGCCTTTCCCGGCACGCTTCGGGCGAATAATTTTTTGTGGGCTGAATCGGGTCGCGCGTAAATTACCCACGCAGTGTTTGCGTGGTTTACACGAAAACTTAGGAAGTCTTGTGTTCTTCGGCTGCTGTCCACTAAACTGCATGAAAATTTCTATAATGTCTTCCTGAAGTAGAATCTTTGACTCATGAACAACAGTGCTCGCAAATTCCTCCAAAGCCATGGTAGGAAAACGAACTAAGTTCAAAGCGCTCCCTAAAACTTCCCGATAATTTTCAACGCTCTCCTCGAGTTCTTTGCTTTCACATTGAAACTGTGCCCATTTTACAATGGCGGTAAACAAGTCCACTTCTTTTACATTCAATGTTTCCCGCGTTAGAAACTCGCATAGTAAAGCATGCTCGATCTTTAGAAAGGCCGGACTTTTAATGGCATTAGAGCAATCAACATCGATAACATTCCAACAGCTGGCCTCTAATCCGTCAGCACAGAAATGGATAGCCTGTGACAAAAGTTCAAACGCGCTCTCCGCAGTCACTTTTTTGCCAAGAAATTTCACGCACTTGTTCGTCAACGCGGGAACGATATACTTCGTGGCCAAATAAACAATACTCATGACGTTTTCCTCGGTGACGCTACAATCTTCAGTGTAAATAAAGCGTAAAAATTCACCAAACGCTTCAGGATCAGCGTCAGGGATGAACACCTAGCGAAAATATAAAGAAAGTACATATGATTTATTCAAACATAAAGGCAATTATGACTAGATGTTGTTACCTTTCGTTGAACAAGTGTATATGTACCTTTATTGACATACTATATGTGACATCATAATGCTGTCTTTTGTCAATACTACCGATCAAATCATTTAATCATCAAAAATTTCACATTAAAGCATAACTAAAGTACGCAATTCGAATTTAAAAAATTTCAATCAACTCGTTATAAAAAATATTAGCAAGCTACATAGTAAAACTGCAAGATCATCAAATTCTAACAAGCGCGAACCTTGAAATCAATATTTACATATATATGATATGTCACAAGTTTCATACCTTATCACCAGCTTCGGCCAAACTGCCATAAAACATCGCATGAAAGACGGCGCTGTTAATGCCAAGGATATACCTATGAGCTTTGAACGACTTCTGCTCACCCGATTGTCCAACATAAAACTCCACATCTGACATAAATCCAGTTAGAAAAGTATGCTTGATTCTACTGCGCAAATCTTGCGCACAGCAATGCTCATCGAAGAGTTCGTGTGTAGATATCCCAGAAGAGAACATACCACCGTAGATGATGTGAAAAACAAGATGAAGAATATGTTAACCGTCGGCCGTTAACGCTTGGTTTAGTCCAAAGTGCACAGGAGTCAAATTTGCCAACAGTTAATAAGGGAAATTTCACGAAGTATTTAATTCATATGTTAAGGAACATACGTCGTTCTTGTTGAACACATGGAAGCGCCAAAACTCCTCTTTATAACGTGAATTTCTACGCAACAGTATACAAAAACAATTGAAAGTCGAACGCGATATCCCCACCTTTGTTATGGTCGAGAGGTTAGTGCCAAATATATGACTAGAAAATACCACAGCAAGTAATATATTGCCTTTATCGGATGAGGGAAATTCCAAACAACGTCTGTCTTCCGGAGCACAGTTGTGAGTCAAACAATCAACGAGCGACAGCTAACTCTTACCTACCTCGTGTAGGATCAAAGCGATAACAGGATGACAACAGTATACGGCGTCATTACCACGTTCTTAAATTACGAAGGGATTGTGGGCGGTCATTTCCGGTCAGGTTTTACAGAACAAATATGACCTTACTACAAATGCTTTAAAATCCTGTGATCAAACCACGAAGAACATGGTAAAAAATGCAATTAATCACCGTGAGCAAAAGAGCTCTACTATATTTATTTCACATTGAAGGAATCGTAAAAATTGTTTTCGCTATTATCGTTTCGTAAGGCTATTTTGGAAGCAAATACCGCCGACCTGTATGACAACAAAAAGCAAAGTTCATTGAAATTTTATTTTTTGGAGAATTTCGCCTACCATGGTAAATTATATTTCAATTGTTTTTGAACTTACAAAAGGCGTTCCATTAATCTCGTAGTTTGTTAGTTTGAGGGCCACAAGTTTTTCACACTTGTTGTGTCACGTGTTACCCTCTTTTAATAAAGTTTAATCAATCAATCAATCATTATCTAAACATTGTTGTAACTAAAACAGTTTCTTTATCACAAAATCCCCCATGTTTCACTATTCAAAAATGACTTCAACGTATAACAAGTTTATTTCGGTACAACCACAACTAGTATACACATACAAGTGCACTTGATACAAATACGATACTGATAAGTCTAACACGGAAGCTATTAATGCACTATCTTAAATCTACAATCAAAATCATTGTATGACCTTGGTCATGCACCGAATCATCCCGATCAAATGAACAGGGCCGGCCAAAGTTTAAGATAAAAACACAATCCAAAAAAAGACTTTTTATCAACTCAAATCTGTCATATTCCGGTTTCTTTTCAATAGTGGTTTTCCCTTATGATGGTTTTGAGATAAAACCGAAATACAACACTTTAAATCGTCTTGTTTTTTAACTTAAATTTGAGTTTGCAATTTTTTTATACCATAATGAAATTGTCGTCTGGTCAAGAATGACAGCCAAAGTTTGAACTAGTATTGTGTAAAAAAGTGAAATTCGATAATGAAAATATCATCGAGTGGACAGCGATATTTAGAATGTCGAATACTGTGAATAAATTCAACTTGCTTGATTAAAAATGGGATGAATACGATGCATGGTCAAGTCCTAAGGGTGTCTCTAATTCAAGTAGTTATACAATACTACTATTAAAATAATTGTTAATAAGAAAAACTTATCTTAACCACTCAAAGCGGTATTTAAGAGATTATCTGCAAGTGGCTGTCATCATTCATCAAACAATGCTTTCATTTCCATTAAACTTTCGTGAATCAAATGGGAAAAATGGCTGGCACTCTGAAATAAATGAAGAAGAGGACAATGCTCAACGCAACCGTGAAAATGTATCATGCACATTTGGATAAGATTTAAAATGATTGAACATAGAATGACCTGAAACATCTGTTTAAAATAAAAACTATTCAAGTATAAAACACTTTCACTACAACAAGACTTTTCCACCCACCCACCCACCCCCGGCCGCCACATTAGTTTTGAAAGACTATAAATCTTGCAGCAAATACAACAAATCACACCTGTATAACATAACCATCATATTAAATGACTATTTGATGGAATTAGGAGCTGATTACATGGAGCAATTTCAGCCCGGGCATATTATAACATCCTATCAAAATAGCAAGCGCGATTACACGAGAACATTTCTAACCCGGACTGAAAAGTCTATCATGTAATCGTTTCAGCCCGGGTTGAAATCACAGCTGAAAATATTCACGCATGCGTAATTGCGTACCAATTGCTCAAGATGACGACAACAAAATGACAACAAATTAACGACAACTGGCGATCATGCCCCGGACAAGCTTCGTAAATTTCAGCCCTGTCTAAACACCAGGCTGATATTGACCATATAATCACACAAAATTTCAGACCGGCCTAAACACCGGGCTGATATTGACCATATAATCACACAAAATTTCAGACCGGCCTAAACACCGGGCTGATATTGACCATATAATCACACAAAATTTCAGACCGGCCTAAACACCGGGCTGATATTGACCATATAATCACACAAAATTTCAGACCGGCCTAAACACCGGGCTGATATTGACCATATAATCACACAAAATTTCAGACCGGCCTAAACACCATGCTGATATTGACCATATAATCACACAAAATTTCAGACCGGCCAACTCCATGTAATCGGCCCTTAATATATCATGAAGTGCCACCACTGACTTCGAAGTTTGTAACTAATAGCCATCATATCCTCATATATTATCCTTGGTATGTTGCAATTATCATTGCTAACACGATCTGCAACTTTCAAACCTTTACTCGTGCAGTTGTTTTGACAGCAGCCGGTATTCATTGTAAAATTCTAATCAAGTTCTAATGAATCAAAGTTAAATTTATAACATCATCATACCGTCAACGGTGAGGATTTCTTCGTGGTAATATGGACGATTATTGTATGCGCTGCGATTTGGTACGACAAACCATAACCGTCATCTGCGACCTAAAATAAATAAAATGTAAGAAAACTTAAAACCAAGACCAGCCGACAATTTGAAGAAATATAGTATAAAGCAAATTCCGAAAAAGCAAGACATCATGAGATTGCAAAATATGCATCAAAACAAGACGAGAAGTGAACTGTAAATTTTCGACTTTATTTCAAAGTCATCCTCAGACAAACCCCCCCCCAGTGCAACTTTCTACATGGCGTCCCTAGTGCATGGCCACCATGGGAACTGGACCATTATAGAGTGAATATACAATATTTACCGGTCCAAATCCACCACCGCCTGGAGTTTTTGATTTATCCTTGTTGTATGTGGCAATCTGCATTTGATCGGAAGCAGTCTGTCGAAGAGAATGAATGATTAAAAAAAGACATTGAAAGACCAAGATTTCGTGTAATAAAATTAATGCCCTTCATAAAGTTTTAATTTGAGCCATAGCAATAGACCAAAAATTGTAAAATTGAATTTATTGTAACGTTTCGTCTTTACTCAAGACATCTTCAGACAAATAATATATAGGATGTTAACGAAGATCAAGATGTGTTTTTAGCATTTCCCTACTGTTTTCTTTTATAATGTCTCGGGAAAATTAGATCTTAGCTAAGTATAAATTCTCACATTAAGAATGTCGATTCGAAATATAAACATCTTAAAATTAGAGCTCAAAAATGATTAAGAACTATCGAGAAGGATATCGAATGAAAGTTGCGAGTGTTTTCCCGCGATGTATATCTTAGTTCTTCGAAGTACTAGAAAGTGTTTTCAAATACCTGACTGGTTGATATGTGCCATGGCTCGCTCAGAATCTATAAATAATTGAACAATGCAAAGACCGTGAGATCACAGCCACGGAATGAGAGACAGCATCCTTCAGAATTATGAAGCTTAGACAAAAAAAGCACACAGAAAGACACGTGGGCACATTTCTGTCTTTGTCACAATGTGTTTAGCAAGTATGTCAGAGTGGCTTACTATAGGTGATTTTATCTATATACTAGGAAGCAGTGAGCCCGTCACTCTTTCGTCCATATTCTATGGGCTAAAATAAAAATATTACCTCGTTCAAAAATGGAGAGTCGACATTCAAGTACTTGGAAACGATGTAGAGACAAAAAAGATGACGGTCCACACCTGGAAATGCCATGATAAAGTAACTTGAGGAAGCCATGATAAAGTAACTTGAGAAAAGGAAAAACAACCCTAGATACTATGTAAAAGGTGAAAAGTAAAACGTAAAAACCTTCTCCTGCCATTGCTTTTCTAATGTTAAATGAATGAGCTTCGCATGCTTTCGTCAACAAATTCCTCTTCGTTTCTTTCTGTAACAAAACACAGCGATATATATTAGTAATCCCTACCTAATTTCACTTGATGCAGAGATCTAGTTCATTACATCAACAGCAATCACCATCTTCCTTTCACAAAGACTGCATACTTCAACGTACCGTTACATCTGGATTCACCATTGCCTTGACAAAAGCACAAGATTCAGCTGTGCAGGGGCGAACGGTCTCTGTACGGCCATCACTGAAAACAGCATTGACCAAAAAGCTCAATAAAGAGGTATAAATAATAATTATAGAATTAAAACAAGATCTACAACAAATTCCTTTCCGACGGTAACACACGTGTCAAAAAAACGAGACCAAATTACAAAATTCGGACAATGAAATGGTCGGACATAGTATTTTATATGTAGAATAGTGGCAATAAGATGGAAATCAAATCAAAGGAAAGCTTGCATATGACATGCAATATGCAGATACAACTTATAGAGAAAAATAAAAACATTTCCGACGTTGTCGCGGATATTACGAGTGCCATAAAAAGTGTCGATGAGTTTGATATGCATTTGTCAAACAAGCTTAATAAGACAAACAACATGCTAAAAATAATGATTGAAGATTTGCTCAGCGCATCTACAAGCACCAATTTCAGAGCTTGCTCTGTCACAAATTATTTGAGAATGAATCTGAGCATGCGTAGTCAACTGCACCAACTTTCCAAGTTCATGGTCATGGCACCGACCAACTGTATGTACTCGTACCAAGTATGGATAAATTAGCTCGCTCAGTCACAAATTTTTAGATAAATCATCTGCGCATACGCAGCCTTCTCGAGCCTGCGCAGTTGACTTGACCAGCTGCCCGAGTTCATGGTCATGGCAACCACCAACTGCATCTAACAGCACCGATTTTGAAGTAAATAGCATGCTTAGTAACAATTTAATAGAGAAA
This sequence comes from Xenia sp. Carnegie-2017, assembly GCF_021976095.1. NCBI lineage: Eukaryota > Metazoa > Cnidaria > Anthozoa > Malacalcyonacea > Xeniidae > Xenia > Xenia sp. Carnegie-2017. Next base: position 7,179,983 of record NW_025813481.1, read on the forward strand.
TCATCTGCGTGGCGCTTGAGAATCTGTAGTTCACTCGACTAATTGTTTATAGTCATTGCAACGACTAGCTATATGTACTTGCACTTCATTTACGGAAATTAACTCACTTAGTCGCAAATTATCAAAGAAATCATCTGGGCATGCGCAATAGTGACTTCAATAATACCACAACTTTCGTAAGCCTTTGAACTTATGTATATATATATATAAATCTAACACTTTATATAGTTGATGTCAACTAGCGGTGGAAGCTGGGTGCGATATAGTATGCGGTGGCTTAGGGGTCCACACTTCGGTGGTGGCGACCGCACTCTCCCTGCGTACCCCAAGCAAAGCCTATCGCAGGTGATCTCATGGTCTGATGGGCGGAAGCTTGCTGTTGCATCTCCCAAGTAAGGATAGCGTGGAGAGGCCGAAATCTCCTACCGAAACGTTAACATGCGGCGTTCTAGTGCCTTACGCTTAAGAAGGTATCGCGAAGCACGGACCGAAAACGGGGTTTTTTGCTTTCGAATTTTATCTTTTTGTTTTATTTTATCTCTTCTCATTAATAAAATAAACCAAGCAATATTTCAATTAACTTCTTCTGACACTTATAATTTAAGACAACCTTAAACATGTTTTATACAATTTTTATTGGTTTACATCTTTCTGATTTAACACTCTCATTTACTGTTTGTCTTCTATCACGAGCAAACCGTCCAAGGGCTTCATGTCAAACAAGGATTATCTGTTTCCCTTAATTAACATGCGACGCTCTATTGCTCAACTATTTCGGGGTATCGGGAGGCATGGACCGAAAATGGATTTTTTGTTTTTAAAATTTGTCTTTTTTCTTTACAAGAATTCTTCTCATAAAAGAAACTAGAACATCCAAGGACACTGCAAAGGTTCAAACAACTTCTGCCTTTTTGATTTATAATTTAAACCAACTCTAAGCATGTTTATACGTTTTTTAGATGTTATCTTTTACAATGTAACTTTCTCATAAGTCTCTCGTGATGAACGAGAGCCTCCATATACAATATCTCTCTCTCATCATGAACGAAAGCATCCAGGGGCTTCATGGAAAAAGGGATTATCTACTTTTTTAATAATAGTTTTTACAAGATAACATTTAGTAAGCCAAGCCATTTGTATCGTCTAAATTGAGCCCTTATGTCATAAAATTTTAATTCATTTTGGACAGTTAATTTCTTTTTACCTTACAATATTTTCATGATTCAATCTAGAAAGTAACTTAACTCGCTTTTCTTAAGATTCTACGAACCTTCTTAAGATTCGCCAAAGGTAAGGTATAGTTTATAAATGTAGTATAAATATGACAAAAGGTTGAAAAAAAGTTGAATGAACACTCACCGATACAGTCGCGTCATTGAAGATTCATAAGTCAATTTGAAAGCTTTGCGCTCCTAATTCCAGAAAAAAAATTTGTAAAAAACTATTTTTGAAAAATAATTAAACAGGTGACACGATTGAACGTAACTCTGTTACGTCGTTCGCATTCAAAATAATTATTCTAGACGCTCACAAACCTTGAAGCTCGCTAACTGGTAACTCATTTGAACAAATGCATCCGGGCTGAAATGGTTATGAACGAAATGAAATATAACGATATAGTTAATGCAAGGAAATGTGTAAAAATCTTAAGCTTTCAATACATGTATGGTGAATAAGACTAGAATTTACCTCAATTTACGCATCTTGATGGTATCTTTACCTGAGGAAACCATTGTATACTAACTTTCAGCACGAGTGAAAAATAACTGGAAGTTTTCTCAGGCTGAGGGAGATATTATCTTTGAACTTACCAAAGTCTTCATGTACAAGAACATGTAGGTCTAGATCACTAATCAAAGCAAGATTATTCTTTTTTGCCGTTTCAATTCTTTCAACACACTGCAATGAAAAAACCAAACAAACGATGAAGAGGAAACGCCAATGTATGAAACAAAAACTTTGCTAGAAAAATTACGTTAGCATTAACCAAAATGAAAGTATACTTTCGACTATGCAAGTCTCTTTTCATTATTAAGATATAAAAGTTTTGTTGTTTCCAATTTATCTAACCACGTGACGTCATATTGCGTTCTGAGTTACCGCAATGTTTCAAATATTCTTCACTTTCCTGACTACTTAAGGTTGATACTAGTAAGTGTAGCATTTTATACCATTAACTCGTTACAATGAAAGGAACTCTGCTCAGTTGAAGTACCATATCAGCAAATATACTTAATGCTTCTCGTTCTCATTATGCAATGTGACGTCCCAAGCTACATAAATTTGACATAACAAAAACCTCCTTATCTCGAGAATGATAAGTGACACGCGTTAACTAGTAAAGAAAAGTCCATTGAATGAATGAATGAAAATCTTTATTTTGACACGCTGGCCTTGTCAACTGGGGTTGATTTCCACAAGGGGCGTGATTTTGTTCAAAAACAATTACAAAATTTACTAAGAAATAAATTATCTACAGAAGAGAAGTTTAAATATTTACAGAGTTTAGTTTATTCCATCAGTTACATTTAAAAATACCTGTTCAATTAAAATATAACTCAGATAGCAAAATTTTCGTTTCACAGACACTTTATAAAGCATAAAAACGTGATACGTCAAAGCTAACCTTTTCAGGAATATCCCACTTCAAACGTGCAGGAATATCCAAAGAATATTGTGTTTCGCCTAAACATTCACCTTGAGCATCATAGTCAAGCTTGTTGATGTCACAATCGATAACCCATTCAAAAAGCTGTGACATAATTGGCGCATCAGCCCTTAAGATCGAAAGAAATCTTCAATCATTGGTCAAAACAATGAAACCAAGGAAAATCAATGAGTATAATCAGATAAATGGATTATATATATGAAAAAAAAAACGTTAACTCACATTGCTTTTCAATGTATTTGGTGTGTTTTTATAAAAAATCTACGATGGGATTTTTTATCAAAAAATATTTTGTGCTTAAGAACGTCAACAATTGTAGAACATCTTCCTTTAATGTGAACTTACCATCCATGTTCAACGTTAATTCCATACTACAGGAAATATAATAAATGGCATATACAACAAGGAATTTTTAGAGGAACAATGAATAGTGTAAATGATGTACACGCTCAGGGGAAGACGGAACATCTACAATTTGCGGGGGGGGGGGCTAATATTTATACATTCATATGTTAAAGGTTATAATCTGTAATCACAATTGATTTTACTAGAAACTGATCAAAACCTCCCCCCTCTGATCATTGACCTTCAGTGGTCCCTGTATGCTACTGGACTATTTAGGTGATGCATGGTGTGTGTGATAGAGAATATTAGTTGTCCCTTGAGAGGGATATGCTAGGATATTTCATGATATACCTTGTCCCTTGAGAGGGATATGCTAGGATATTTCATGATATACCTTGTCCCTTGAGAGGGATATGCTAGGATATTTCATGATATACCTTGCCATTTTTGAAGATGATGATATTGAAGGACTTATCAAACCAAATATTATCTCCTTCACCATGTAATGCATACTTTGAAAAATCATTATACTTTGACGGATCATTCTGTGTGGAAGATAATGCAACAATTACTAGCTGGCAGCTGCCCAAACATGAAGAAACAACTTCAAATAAAACCTTGTCAAAACCTGTCTCTTCCTCAGACAAAACACACATGAATGCAGCCTAAATATTTGGAAAATATATGTTAATTAATCAGTGACAAACCCACAAGGGTGCCGTTTAGGTCCTTTGAAATTTTACAGAATATAATGGAACAGAATTGAGTAATATTCAAATATGATGCAACACAATGCAATGCTATGCAATACCAATACAATATCAGTAAAATATGATACAACACAATGCAATGCTATGCAATACCAATACAATATCAGTAAAATATGATACAACAGGATGCGATGTCATGTGATACAATACAATAAAATATAACACACATTGAAAACAAAGTTCACAGGATGCAGTCAACATCTTTTTTTGTTACTTACATGTTCTATAGTTTTTAATGATTCATGGTTAACTCCAGTATGGAAAAACTCCTCACGTGTTTCAGCCCACAATTTTCTGAATAAACATTAATTGATGTGTAGCTTTTAGATGATGAACAATATTGAGACGAACCAGTTTCAACTGACCTCTGTTCACCAGTGATGGCTGCAAGCGAGGCTTCACCAACGGATGGCAATGAAGTATCTTCAATTATTTTGTCCAACTGACTACAAGAAGAAATCATTGCCTGTTTTCATATGCTTTTCTGAAAAGCAACATTGTTTTGGTTTCGTGTGTGACCCTGATAAAAATAGCAGTTGAACATCTGGGTGTCTCTAAGTTTGAACTCTTCAATAAAAGCTTTCAACATGTACGTGGTATTGAAGATTTAGCATGTTTAGGTCTTTAAATTATTTGGGCAGTTATGTTTGTGACAACAAAAGATTGTGCAAATAAAATCTTGAAGTACATTTCTCTCACTATTTTTTGGATAAAAAATGAATCCTACTATATTTCCTTGAGATAAAGGAATAATCATGTCTGGGTATGCATAATCTTTTGAATGTACTAAAACAAGATACAATACTTTTGAATGTCTTTTGGTTTCAATAGGTTTCCTCGGTGGAATACATTTAGTTTGAAATATCTGCCTTTATGAAGAACAACGACATGATTCACAGAGGCATGTTGGATGAGTTCGTCTGGTTAAAAAAATGCAATGCAAAATGTGATGAGAATGAGCATTTCAATCGTGAAAAATATCATAAACATAACCGCTATTAATACCAAAATCCTTTCCAGGAATTCTGGTCTGATTAAACATTAATCTGTATTGCGTTGAACAAAGAGGAATCAGCTTGCTCAACATTAACTACAAATACAACAAAATGAATCAATGACATGTTATGCTTCAAATTCACCATTGACAATACTTTATCTATATGCATTTTGGAAACATAGATCGAAGAACTTTATTCAAACATGCTGGCTCTGACAATCCTTGGGTTGCAAGCTACATCAGTCGCCATGTTGGACAATTTTAACAAAGGATTTTCTTTATTTATAATGTAAATTTCATCCAACATGGCAAGCATTCCATTGTTCTCTTACTCCCAAAGGGATGGTTGTAACCCACCAACAGAAGCCAAATTCCAAGGAGGGTGTATAAAAAACACACAGAAAAAAAATTGAAAACTATTTGTAAATTTATGAGAGAACATAATAAAGTTCTTTATAAATTCAACTATTAATAAAATTATGAGAGAATACACAAATTGACTAATAACCTTATTTAGGTAATCAAATAACGGATAAAATGAAATTGATCTCAACTTACAGGTTTCAATCTTTCTTTCTCGACTAATTTCCGAAAAAGAAACAGAGAATGAATAAGATTTGCTGCCTTTGATGTTTGTTTAAACTTTCTAGTTAAAAAAGGTCCGTCCTACAAAAGACACAAATATAGTCCCAATAAAGATAATGGACTGCTATGTACTCAAAGAACAATTTTATCATACAACGCCATAAAAGTTGCTGTTGATCATCAAAGATCCCCGAGCTTTCATGTACACATACTTATTCCACCAGTCTGTCACCTAAGCAAATTAATATGACAACCAGTTCCCAATAAAACATAAAAACATATGACTATCAATTATATGAGGTGATTAATATATATAATTACTAACATAGTTGTTAGACCACCAAGATTTTAAGACTAAATAACGCTGAAGTTTCCGTCCAATACCATTCTGTAAAGTGAATCATCAACATTTTTGTAAATGGAAGATCCACTAGATGTATTTGAAAAATTGTGTGAAATTTACCCGAAATTCTTTGGTCAAATATTTGACTCTTTCATATTTATCATCAGAAAAAATTTCCTTCACACTAAGTAAATGCTAAAACAATCAGTTTAGTTTCAGATTTGGTTTTAATACATCTAAACAAATAGAAAAATTGTAATAAAACTTATACTTTATCAAGAGTTGCATCCAATGATGGTACTGGAAGCCTTGGTAAAGATTGCTGAAAACTGTACAAACCATAATTGCCCGATGTAAAGAGTTTGACAACACCCTAAAAATATTAACCTTTTTAGCTTGAAAAAAAAGACCCTGTAATACAAAAGGGAAAGACTTACAGCCCATATCTTGGTCTTTAAAGAAATTTTTCTACAAAAAAAAAATAATGAAATTATTGAAGGAAAGAAAATGACTATTAATAATGAAGACCAAGAACTACAATCAAGTAGGCACTTCAGCATCCCCTGCTAAAGTATTCCACAATGATTGATTTAAAATCACCTAACAGACAGATGAACAAACCACAATTAACAAATAAAGCATCCTGATACATCAGAATCATATCACTCCTCCTTTTCATTGATTCAATTCAATATCACCTTTCAAATAATACTGCACGATAAGTAAGCAAAGCACGAAGAATCAGCTGCAAAAAGAGACCCCAGAGCATCCACAACAAAGTGGCAAATATAGCAACTCCCAAGCATACTGCAATGTACGGGCTTGCTGTTATCAACCTGCAAACATAAGCACACAACAAAAAAAATTTATGCGAGGAAAACAGCAAGTATGAGTGCTGATTGGTCAATGGCTCAATGCCAAAGACTAATTACTGTCATCATCAGACATAATGAATAATTGTGCTCGAATTTTTGAAAACTTTCTTTCTGGAATGTTCACAGCATGTTAAGTGCAAGAATAAAGTAACTCTTGAAATGCAAAATGTTTTAGCTTTCTTGAAATTTCTTGAGTAGATAACGATTGAATAACGGGAATAAAATAATTCATCAGCGAAAGTGAATTGTTTCACAAAAAGTGAAATAATCAAAATGTAATGAAAATTATAATTTCCCAAATCCCATGTAATAAATAATTGCTAATCGCTAATCCGAGTTGATCAATATAAATTTTGAAGACGACTTTAGAATTTTGATTGCGAACAACATCCGAATAAATCCGAACAATTTCAACCCTTTTCCAGCAAGTGGTGCTAGGCACGAAAAGCAAATGTTTCCACGATGTTTAATAAATAATTGAGTTTTCACATAATACAAAACAGCCGCGATTCGTCACTAATAATTACACCTCCATAACCGCCTCCCGTTTACGCTTCATTATATACCGGTAATCGGGAAAAATACAAAGGCTCCCTTACCCTTTACCGTATGTAAATGAGGAGCTGGACAGTTGGTTATATCAAGTAAAATAAAATAACAGCTCTTTGGTAAAATTTCTACTAATAATCAGAAACATACCCCGGCAATGCCTGCTCCAAGCGGCCAAGAACTCCCAACGTCGGCTGATGTTCTCCAATTCGAGCGGCGGCAAGCGCAATGACAAAAAGTATCCACGCAAACGGAGTTGCAGGAAAATGCCATTTGAAAAAGTTGTGCTTTGCTGTCTTATATTTCCTCTTCACAGTCTTCCTTAGGGCACGAAAAACATGGTGAATTACATCCTTATCAAAATGTATGTTCAGTTGGCCATCATCCGTGACGGCAAACTGAAATGCAACAGCCAAACGAGCTTCAGCCATCTCTCAAAGCCAAATCATTCAAAACTGTTTAACAGTACGAATTTTCCTTAGTAAGCAAGTTATTACTGGAATGAAAACCTCGCAAAAATTTTACCGAACACCCCCAATCGAAAAATCGTGTGCATTTAAAGTATTAGCAATGAAGGATGTAGTTCAAAGTCCACACACCACGCGTTACGTAAAACATGCATAAAAAATATACCACTTATGATCTTATCATAAATTTCATGAAAATTGAAATGGTGCAGCGAATCAGGGTTATGCAAAAGAAGTATAAAGATTTAAGCTGTTCATTTTATGTTCAAAGTACCTTGATAACAATGCATACTTCAGATTTCTCTATTCTGTACTTCAATGAGAATCTCAATGAGAAGCTTCATGGTAGTGCAAGGAGTATTGTCATTTGTTTTCTTACCGTTTCTAGCTGAAAAAGATTCAAAGAAAGCTCTGGGGAAGCTTTCATAAGCATTCATCTTTAAACATAATAAATTAAATATGACATAAATTAATCTAAGAAAATTTTTATATTTCTTGAAATTTATGTATTATAATTATAATACTAAATACGACGTAGCGTTCCGAACAACTTGCGATGAATTCCGAAATTAGTTTGGTTTAGGCGGGAAAACAATAAAACCGATAAGACTTTTAAAGTTGAAGGTTTGCTTTTTCTTTCGTACTCTTTAAAATACAAGCTAAAAATAGTCGATTTTTATCAGACATGTTGATCCAGTTCTGAAAAAATGAAGAATAAAAAGGAAACGACAGATTAAAAACGAACTAATTGTGAGCAAAAAACTTGAATTTGGCTATCATTTCTTCAAACATCACAGCCTTTTTAAAAGATGGCCACCCAGCATCGTCAGCAACCTTTTTTTAAAACATCATCTTCCACCACATCTGGTTCCTACTTCTTAAATTTCAACTCCAGCAATAATGGAAATCAAGTAAACCAGCCCCAGCATAGTGCGTCAAATTGTCGTTCAAACTTAGCACCTTCCACCAACTTTTTTGCACCAAACAACACAGTCATGCGACAAAAGGATAAAGGTTTGAAAATATTGTAAGAATATTACTTTATACTATAGGACGTTTTTTAAGAAGGAATATAAAAACACATTTTAGAAGTGGAACGCGAAGCAAGTCAAACGACAGAAAGACTTTCCGCTCTTCACAACAAGTTGCATCAACAAGCTGAAAAAATTCGAAAATGGAAAACAAAAACAGACATGGATCTAAAAGATAAGGTGAAGACCAAACACTACAATGGTGACAATAGAAGACTGGTGAACTTTTATAACACAAATCTGTGTACTGCTAACCGTCGTTGTTATTTTAGACGAAGAAATTAATAGATGCAAACTTTACCATTGAAAGTCAGAGAAAATCTATTCTAGAGCTACAGGTGAGCATGCATATTGTTTGAAACTCCGTAAAACAAACCTTTCAAACAATATATTTTACCAAAAAACCTTATGTAACATTAATAATATTTCTCCTTCAGTTTCAAAATGAAAAACTTAGCACAAAATTACAAGAGGAGATTGCAGGACAAGTTGAGTTAGAGCACAAGTATGACCATGGTTCAAACTATGAGCGAAATATAAAATATTAATCATGGATAATGGTGGTGAAAAATTTAATCTTCGGATAAACAATGTATGCTTTTTCTGTGCGAATATCCTATGTAGGGCAACAGCAACAAGAGAATTGAGTAAAGTTCTTAAAGATCAAGTGCTCAGAATTGACGAGGCTGTGGTAGCAGGTCATTATAGATAATTCAATGTAAAAATAAATGGGGGCAAAATTTATTCAACTCTTTTTCTATTTCATTTATCTACGTCCCAAACAGGTGAACAAGATCGCGAAGAACTACGTTATTCGGAAAAGCAGCGATTAGAGCAATTCCAAGTACAACAACAAATTGCAGCAATTTCAAACAATAACTGCACAGTCGTGTGTTATTCATAATTGTTATGTTCTTATTTATAGGAATTAGTTGTGAAATTCCAGGAATTGGAAATACAACATTCAACAAAATACAACGAAATGAAGGATAAGTGTAAGGCATATGTTCGTCAAAAACATTGTGGCTATATGCCAAGGGTTCAAAGGCAATTCCAATATCAGTGAAAATCTTACAATATTTTTTAGCAATATTTTTAAAATGTACAAGATTTTGTACGTTATTTATATACTTATTTAGATTTTGTTAAATTTGGAAATATCTTAGTTAAATTTGGAAATATCTTAGTTAAATTTGGAAATATCTTAGTTAAATTTGGAATAAAGTTAGGCAATATTTAGTCCTAAGATATAGCTAAAATAAAGCAAAACGACTGACTCATGGTATACTGACATTCATTTTCTTAGTACAAAAACAACATGAGAAACACTCGGCTTATATGGTAGAGATTGTACAAGATATTCAGGATAAGGAGAAAGAGGTATATATATATATATATACAGAGAGAGATGGTATGAAACATGTACAATTGAAAACAAGGTAAAATGAACACTCTCAACCTTTTACGAACAAACATTTAGATCAAAGTTTTGAGCGAGGAAAAAGCAGAAAAGGACTTAAAAATATCAGAATTGGTGAAAGATCTTGGTGAAAATCGAGAACATTTGGAAGCTACAAAGGGCGAAGAAGGTTAATAAATTTATTATTCACTTTTCGTGTAAAACTGAGCTATATGAAATGACTGACTTACGTTTAAACAGCGGCACTAAAAGATAAGTTGAAGAAATCAGACAGTATCATCACATCACAAGACATTAATTTGAAAAGCGTCAACGAAATGTTGACATACGCTCAGGTAATAGAAATTCATTGCATGACAAAGGAAATAGTTTTGCTCCCAAATGTTCCTTCCTGCTACATACACACGCCATATCCTAGAGAAACTATTCTCTTTTGATTTTAGAACGAGAACAAGAATTTAATGTCTGATATTTTAAAAAAAGAAGAAATGTTCACGAAACTAGAAGAAGAAAACGTTAAGTTACAAAACGTTCTGCATGAGGAGGAAACCAAGCACAATCAAGCGTCTGAAGCATCTCAAGAAAGAATTGCGCAGCTCATTTGTGATATCGATGAGCAGAAATCTCGGTAATAACACTATCTAAATAAAAATACCATAAATTGGAGTAAAAAAAGTAAAACTGGTCATTTGACGTGTTGATTAGGATAAAGGAACAACAAGAGAAATTAGAGTCGTTAACAGATGAACTTAACCGTAGAAAAAAAGATTCAGGTAAAATTGGGCAAATTGATGCTCAGCTAATGGCAATATTAACATAGATTCAGAAACATGCTGGTCACATGTGTTTAGATGGTTTCAAAGCTGAAGAAGACAGATTAGTTAAAGAAATTGAAGACATCAAGGAATCAAATGTATGAATATATTTACAGCGACTAAATTAGTTTTATCAGTTGTTCCTTTATACCAAATGTCACAACTGTAATACTTCAAAGGCAAAGTTGACCCTTCATCAAGAAGACCTGATTAAATGTGTTCGCGAACTGGAAGATGAAAAGAATTCTTTACAACAAAAGAACACGAACTTGATAGAGAAAGACAATGAATTGAAGGTTACTCATCTTTTTCAGAATAATTGGGTTTTTTGTACTCCATAAAAGTCCCCTGAATATTTCATAACATTTTTAGAAGGAGCAAGAAACATCAAAACAACACATTGCAGAACTTAAACAAGAAGCAACTTGTTTGCAAAACATTATCGATAACAATGCACAGGCTTTACTGGAGAAGAAGGTAACTTTAAAGTGATTGATTAATAAAGAAATATGGAAAGCCAGACCACGTTTAATTCACCTAAATTGAATTTGCAACATAGAGTTTGATTGAAAATCTTGAAATAAGCCTAAAAGAAGCAAAGCAGAATGAAAAAACGATGAAAAATAAATTGAATGATATGGAACAGCTTCTTGAAGAAGAAGGGTAAAACGAAAAAAAAATTCGCTAATTATGTTTAATTTTACTATCGGTTAACGAGCAATTTTTGTTAGGACAAATCGAAATGATATCAGCAATAAATTAAAAGAAATGAAGGTCAGATTTATCTATGCTTATTTCCTAAGGTGATGTTACTTCATCACATGATTATTTATGCATGCATACAGAAAGAGAAAGACGAGCTGGAAGAAATGCTTGCAAACTCAAAAACAGAAATAAAAGAAACGGCAAAGCAGATAAAGGTATATATCAACAAGATATGAGGAATGCTAGTACAATGTTTTAAGGGCCTCCAAAGACTAGGTATTTTGTTGTCGACAACTAAACGTGTAAATTTGTAGTTGTCGATAACAAAGCGGTTTCCCTTTTTTGCCAGGGAAACCGTAATCACACAAAAGTGTTGCTTGTCGACTACAGAAAGTTATCGACGACAAAGTACCTAGTCTGTTGAGACCTAAGTAGTGTTTTAAATTACATGTTGGCGTTTAGAGCTTAAAGAAAAGCGAGGCAGATCTGAAGAAAGATCTGACAAAATCCTCCCAAGAACGAAAGAAATTAGAGTTTGTATTATTTGAACCATACTAGCAATCACGAAACGTTTACAACAACAGTACATTTTACATCTCGACTATAGAGTTCAATTATCACAACTGAAAGAAGAGCACAAGGAAAAGAAAAGCGAACTCGATCAATCACTGGACATGGAAGTAAACGCGGTAAATCACCAATCATTTGGAAGATCAAATGTTTCAGATTGACGATTGCAAAGGTAGTTCATTTCCACTGACAGGCAAAAGCTTTGAAAGAAGAACTAGAGAACAGAGAAAAACGACTCTTTAGAAAATAAGGTATGACCACAAAGACTCAATATATGTAAACACGTAAAACATGTCCAATAAATGCCAACTCTTCCAGAACAAGATATTGCAAAATCAGCTGGCGTCAAAAACAAAGACACAAAAAGACTTGCAGCAAGAGGTATGTGTAGGTGCGTTCATGAACAGTGACAATTACCATTCAAATGAACGATTAATTTCGTATATCTAAGATCAAAACTCTAAAGAATAACTCAACTATGCAAGGAAAGAAGATTAAAGCATTAGAGAAGAAGGTAAAATTTATTTTAATTGAAAATAATATATATATATTATTTTGAGTCAACTTTCAAAAACATATCGTGCATGCTTTTATTTAGATCGAAACCTTGGAAGCGGGCATTGAAAGAAAAAGTAATGAGAATTGTGAGTTGCAGGAAAAGGTACATTTGTATGTAGTGTGACGCCAAACAATCGGGCATCTCGCATTGCTTATCACTCCTCACATTTTCATAAATAGTACCAAAAATTGACGGAAGAAATGGCCATAGCTAAAGATGAACATACAAAGAAAATAGAAGATGTCAGTTTTGATTTTTGTGATTTTTGTTGGGGAAATAGGAGCTGACACTTTTTTTTATAAACTTAACTTGCATAAATTAGAATGTTCAAAGTCTACTGATTTTTCGTCAAATTACAGGTCGAGTCAGCTATGACGGAAAGCGTTGCATCGAAGACTACTTTAGAGAGCGAAATGAAGCAGTTGAAGCAGACTGCAGACAACGCAGTAAAAAATAAAGAAGAGGCGCAATGGAAATTCGACAAAGATCGAGCCGAGTTATGTGCTACATTAGAGAACTATAAGGTACATGACCATCGTTGTAAATGCCCAAAGTATTTGCAATTATTAAGCAATAAATGGATTACAGGCAGAGAATGAACTTATTATCGCACAAAAAGAAAAAGATTTGGAAAATTTCAAACAAACCAAAGAAAATGAGATGGAAAAACAAGCAAGTTTCTTTAGACAATCTCTATATAACTGTTATCTTCTTCCAAACATTTATACATACAACAATAATTACTATAGTTGAGAAAAATTAAGGATCTGGAACAGCAACTGGAGAAACTAAATAAACTTAAAATGGAAGAAGAGGTAATAGATTCATCTTGATAGTAAACTCAGTACTGGTAAGACAAGTGTAACACAAAAGAATTATCTTCTCCAGAAAGCTAAAAACAAGAAAATCATGGACAAGGACGCTGAGATCAATGTTCTGAAACAGCAACTGCTGGAGAAAAGTTTCAATGAAGTAGAGTCTTGATAGAGTTTGCTTTATTGCTTAAAAGATTTAATTTTTTAGAGCTAAGATTTTTTCTTTAATCTCGTGAGCAGCAAGAAGAAAAGACGGTAGACGACATAGAGTGCGTGGCAGAAACACCTTCACGTGGGATACCCTGCACACCACGAAGTATTCTGAAACACACAGTACAGCCCACGAAAAAACGAAGAGTGGCTTTCAACTCTGAGAGAATATCAAAAACGTACTCATCTGACGAGGATGAAAACGTCTTCAAAGTAGAAATATAAATAAGATGAATCTAATCGTTTCTTCTATTTCTTACACGTTTTTTACCTTCAAGGTAAAATCGTGTAAACAAAACAACGCAAGCACCCCAAACCTTCCAACAAAAATCGTGCGACCAAATGTTAGACATTCACCAGGACCTCCGAAAACAGATATGTTAAAGAAAAAATTGAACGATTCTGAAAGGTGTCAAAAAACCAAAAAGGTATAACAATTGAACATTAGAACTCCGATACTTAAAATGTTCACTGATCAGTTTTAAAGATTGCACTTTTTCAGAAATATCAAAATGATTTGAGCTCTCGAGACGAAGCAAGGCAAATTACAAAAGCTTTTCCTGGAACCAATAAAAGGCTGGAGGTGGCGTTAATCATTGCAATATAATGTGTGTGTTTCTACATCAAAAGTAATGGCATGTTTTACAATTTATAGAAGAAACGCCATTAAAAGGAAGAAAAAAAGAAATATCGCCAAGAGTAAAGCAAGCTGATATCGATTGGTTTGACAACGACGTATTTTCGGATTTCACGGTTAAGTACCCGCATATAGTTCCACATTATTCGAAAATATTTAATTGATTTGAACAGAAAACTTTTGAAAAAATGCAATTAATTTGAACAGAAATAGTTTCGGCATCGCAAATTTTAAAGGCCATACTTCGATTATTTTTCGAATCGCAATCCCCCTTTTAATCCACATTTATTGAATTTTGAAATTAATTACCATTATCCATTTATGTTAAAAGTTTCATTATTAAAATTTTCTAACACGGTTTAAAGATTTCGACTAAAAACATACTCTCGTCTTCCTCCTAAACTTGATAACAAGTAAAAACGTTGAAAATACGTTTAATTATTACGTCACAATGAAAAATTCATACCGATAACAAACGCCAGAACATGGACGTAACATATATAACTTTCGGTATCAAAAAGCAACGCTGTTTAACTATGGAGGAACGTGCCACGAAAAAAAAGATAGAGGAGTTGCTAAGACGACAGTGCGGCCCTGGACCTGCAAAATACACACTGCCTGGCACTATAGGTGCAACAAAAAAAGATCCCAGAATGAGACACAGTCCAGAATTTAGTTTCGGTCAACGCAATGAGATTCAGTACAAAAATTGCAGCCCAGGACCTAAGTACCTTATCAAGCCAAATTCAACACAACGAGGAGTAGAAACAGCACCTCAATTCTCCCTGTATAGCAGACCTACTGACTTAAAATCTCCGTTTGTTCCAGGTCCAGGTAAGTTACCATTACCACAATGATCTAACAGTGTGGATGATATTCAGCTATAACTAATACACAAATACTTCTTTCGAGGCCATTATCATCCAGAAAAACATTTTCCACCTCGTGAAACACGTGCACCAAGTTTTTCGTTTGGAAAACGCACAGAATATAAAAAACGTGATACAAAACCTGCACCGAATTCTTATACTATCCCCACGATCATTGGCCCAAATGCAATCTGTGTACGTTCGTCCCCAGCTTATTCGTTCAACGGCAAACCAGAGAGAGGAGTATTTAGGGAAGAGGTAATTCCGCACGATGTATACCGTTACGATTTGCCTAGCTACAAATCCTGATTTTACATACTTTCCACCTTTCAAGACACCTGGACCAGGTACATACAAAGTGGTATGTCCAAATACATACAGGACCAAGCAGCCCATATACTCACTTAAAGGACGAAAATTCTTACCCGGAGACAGAACAATGAAGCCGGGACCAGGAATTTATTCTCCAGAAAAGGTAAGCAATGTGATACAATAGTATCTTTACAGATTAATTCTTTGAAACTTCGTATTTATTCAAGGTGAAGATTGCCAACATATGTTCACCTGCGTTCTCATTTGGAATGAAACACGCTGCGCACGTAGTTCTACCACTTTAACAGGTAAAGGTGATTTTCACAAATGACATCTATTGGTCTAGTGCTGTGCAAACTTCGGGGGTTTTCACCATAAGCCGTGTGTATTCATGGGGCCAGTGTACCCACGTGTATTCATTCATGTGGCCAGTGTACCCACGTGTATTCATTCATGGGGCCAGTGTACCCACGCGTATCATGTATCCTGGTAAAATCATGTACCATAATCACACGCGATGACAGCGCTTGTCCAAGAAAAAATCAAATTTACTTTTCTTTTTAAATCAGATCTACTTTTCATTTGTGATGCATCGTGTATTATGAAATTAAAAATTATTTTACGAGAATTTTTATTCCAATTTTACTTTAACTTTCAATCAGCGTTTAGTTTGATTTAATTTACACTATTTTATTTTGGAAACTGAAAAAATGAAATGGCAGTGTTACGCCACATTAGACATCTATTTCGATAAATATTTTCAAAAATATGACTATCAGAGTTTTTATTTTGACCTCAACTCAGGCAACAGGATTTTAGTACATCAAAACTCTGGCTTGGGTGCACAGCACTGCACTGGTCAAAATAAGTATGCAAATACAATTTTGGATGATATATTACAATAATAATAGTGATCTTAATTGCGCTCCCAAACACCAAGTTTCTGGCTTTTATATCTCATCAGAGGAGTCTCCGCTACTATAAGTTCCAAGAAGATTCAATCCCATTTTATAATCCCTGCTATCATTGACAGCAACAATGTCCTTTGTTTTTCATCACTAGCTATTGTTTTCTTCTTTACTAATGAGCCAAGACTAACCTTAAGAGTACCCACGCTTTTTTCCCAAGCTTTTACTTTTTTTCTTTGTGGTTCAATTGATATTTCATCATCCTAAAAATGTAAATTTCCATTTCTAGCATAAAATCCTTCTAAAATACTTCTTTTTCTCTTAAAAACAGGGGCAGAAAACCACGTAAAAGGGGAAAATGTCAATTACATATTGAAACATGACAAAAACCTGCACAAGAACATCTGTTGCCTTGTTTTTGGAACAAGATTCGACATTGTGCTGTCGTTTCAAGTTACTCTTGTAACTTTCATCGTCACTCTCGGATGATTCTGATTCCAGTCGTTTTTCAAGTCTTTTTTTACCAAATACAGACCTTTGATAGAACAATGATATGTTTCCTCATTCAAAGAATGTCATTGCACAAACATTAATTTTAATTTACATCCTTAACTACAATTACTAACTGTACAAGTTCCTCATCTTCTTCAGCTTGTCTTTCTTCTATTTCTTTGGCATATTTCATATTTTGTTGAAGCAATAATTCATGATCAACTGTAAGGTAACACAACACAAACAATGAAAACAATGCCCAAAGACATGTACGATATTTTTTAGGTGAGTTTTTAAGACTTTCAAACGTGACTGATACCAACTATTGCATAAACACTGAAACAATAAGGTGTAGATTAGTACCAGAAGCATGTCTCGCATTCAAATCTCTTAATTCTTCCAACTTTTCCAAAATGTCCATTTCTTGTTTAGACTCTTTTGTTCTATTCTCCAAAGCCTGTAAGATATTTTTATAAATATCTGATTTCTTTATCAGGCACTAATAAGAAACATAGAGAAGTACCTTCATTGGATTGTTTAACTCTTCTTCTTCTCTTTCTTTCTTCAGTCTCTCCTCTTCATCCTCAGCACGTTTAATTGCTTGAAAATTTCTTGTCGCACCTTTCTCAGCAACATAATCAGTGTTTTCTGGATCTGTCTGTCAAAATGAACAGTTAACAGAGTTTACTAAATTTTATGAAAAATAAGCGAAAAAAAATTCCAGAATATATTAGTGAAAATCATGAAATGTGTAGGTTTGATTAGTACCTTGAAAGTTATTTCACTGATGCAACGTGGACATCTTATATAAAATCTATAGATTTCCAATCCTAAATATGTTTCATTTTGAACTGTCTCCTACAGCAAACAAATTTAAACATCAAGTTCAGGTAACTAAAATAAGACTATACACTAATCATTCTTACCTTACGTGCATTGAACTTCTTTCCTTTGTATATATATTCACCACATGTGTTGCATCTAGATTACACAAACATTTCTCTTTATATTCACACAACTAAACAAAGACATGCAGCAGAACAGCTGAAAGTGGCTATAAAATATATGTTTAGTGAGTTTATTGGAAACTTACCTCATGTTAAAGGGAGCCATAAGTCTGACAACATATTGTCTATACCTATCAAGCTTCAGTTTTGGAAGTTTAGCTGGATCAAAGTCCGGAGGGAAATATTTCTACAAATGGCAATAAAATATTGTGAAGCTACATAATTGTTGATAATTCCTCATATTAGGTATAAATATAATCAATTTCTTATAAACATATAACATGAACGTAGATTTTAATCAATTCAAAAGCAAGTTTGCAAACTTATAAAGCCACTTACATTCAACACCTTTCTTTCCGCCATCTTTACTCGAATATAACGCTGACACACTGATCTATGTAACGTCTCTGTGGCTATTAAAGCTGGTACGCAAGACGTACATGGATTTTCAAACAATATCATGTGGTTAGATATAGTTTCATCCTTCCGTTGCCTTAGTGATGATTGATTAGATCATGTAAACACGATGTATGAACTAATATTTCAGGCATAATATACTTAAATGCATTTAAAATGATTTCAATGATTATTTTAGCTAGTGCTCATTAGTTAGCTCGCAAGATAATGCATAATCCTAAATGGTAAACTTAGATTCAAGTTATCAAAACAAGACCATTAGAAGTGTAATATTTTGGTAATAAAACTATATTAATTATATAAATAAACTATATAATTTATATTTAATGAAATTTTCGTCTGGTCAAGGATTTAGCTCGTAAGATAAATCCATTACATACAAATTCGATTTTCCAGCTATGCAATTTCTTAGCAAAAGTTTCAGATTCTTAGCAAGCTTTTGGTGCAGTGTTCTGGGATTTGAGCCCAGAGGCCAAACAAATAAATTTATATAGAACAAATAGAAAGTCGGTGATGGCTCGAAAGCAGACGAATACGAACCCTTCATGCCTATCCTTTGGCCCCAAACAAGGACACTTTTTTTTACGGCGAAACAAAATGAAGGGAAAACCGGCGAATCCGGTAAAAAACCCTTCAAGAAAAAATTCTTCAAAAATGATTTTGAGAATTTTACAAAATTTTGATGTTCATGAAGTTTTAAACGCCTTCATAAATCCCAATGCTCTTTTTCATGCAGCATGCACTGCATAAAACATTTTTTCATATGAGTAAGCGTGTTAAATATGAACAAGCGTCACATCGTTAGTTCTGCAAAACCAATCCAATCATGCATTCCAAAATAATGAGTTCAGGCCTTTTGATCATTCCAGTATACACAGTAAAATGTACATGTGGATATAATTTAAATGGTTCAGTCAGTTATGTTAAAACTGTAAGAATCCATACCTGATCTGATAGAAAGCCTATTACTTCTACGTCGCCACTGAAATCGACAGCATTGCCAAAAATCTTATAAATTATTAAAAGAAACTTTAATTCCTTTCGGAAACTTGCTGTTCAAACCTTATGATTTTTATTTTTATTAGAGGTTGTGATATGCTAAAGTAGTTGCCGGAATATTTAGATTTGCCTATTTGCAGTGGTACACTCGTTAAAGACCAATGCTATTTCTTACATAAAAATTTAGGTCTTTAAACAAGTGTACTCTTCCATCTGACGTCTCACATCTTTTGTTCCAACGTGTCTTTTGATAATGCCGAACGCTTCAAATGATCACGGTTGTAGCTATGTACCAGAGATATTCGACAGGCCTTTACGTGAGAACTTTATCCAATTCATCTCATCTGGATATTTTTCTATTACCAGCAACAACACCGCTTTTTCCAAAAGTATCTAAAAAATATTCTAGAAAGAGTTAGTTTTCAAAGCTTATCTTGTAATGATTGTTCATGCAGCGTTTATTTTGTATCGTAATTGAAATTGTACCGTTCTATGTTGTACAATGATGTTCTATGATGTTCTATGATGTTGTATATTGTTGTATGTTGTTTTATGTTGGTGTATGTTTGTCTATGTTAGTCTATGCTGGTCTATGACATGAAAAATAGTCTAACTATTTTTCAGTGCGATGGAACACAGCTGTAACTGGAATGATCAGAAAAGACCCAAACATGTACACTTAAATGATCAGAAGCAAGTAAAACATAGAAAATCAGTGATTACTACTTCGTTGGATGCATTCAGCTAATAAATACACGCGCGTAGCATAGCCAACACACTTCTTCGTAATAATACACTTAAAAAGCGATGCAATATTTGAAATCACGACATGCAAATTAGACACATGTTAAAACACATGCACAACTAAAATTGTGTGACGTATTGAAAAAGACCATTGGGATTAACTTCACAACTTGCATCACACGCCTTCAGTGTGTGTGTGTGTGTGATTGCAACGAATGTGAAGCACGACCTATTTTAGCAGTACATTACTCCATTGTAAACCTGAATTTTTTCCATGTCATCCTCTTCTTCGATCTTTAACGTTCAACCACGTTGCCATTACTTTGTACTATGAATTACTGCCCTTCGAGTTCTCTGCAACTATCCGTCATCACTGATAAATTATCCGCAGTACTGAGTTTGGACAGCTAAAAAACTGTTCCTTTGACGTACGTTAAAGTAATAAGCTTATTCTGTATACCCAAAAATCCAATGGCAAAAGTACTGAAATAACGTCGTACTTTTCGAGCAAGAAATTTAGGAAGTTTTATCCCTAGAGACAAACATACCTCAGCACCTCAAATTTCCATTTCCAAAAATGTACAATAAATCCATGAAATCACGATACCATCGAATCCGAAGCTAGGCTCCTCCATCCATTATTGGTTAACGAGCAAACAAGTTCAAGAAAGCAAGCAGATACGGTACATTCCCACAACCAAACTAGCCGTGATTATAAAACAAGTTCATAAAAGGCAGCACAGCGTATATCGGGAACATGTCGACACTCTAGCTATATCACCGCTGTTGTGAATATCAGCTGATCAAATGTATAATGGTGGGGCCCTTCACCATTACATACATGGTCAACCGTATTCACACCGGGTGATCAACTAAAGTGATAGACATGGTTTGCGACTGGTCAATGGTTAGCGATAAACACACTCCAAATTTCACTCTAGCAATAGAAAAGAGAAGAAAATATATTTTATTTCAAAGAATCACACTGCAAAAAACAAACAAACAAGGGAATATCTAAATTCCGCAAAATTGCTATAAATGGAATAGAGCCATGAAAATATATTCACCAAAGCACGTACGCAACTAACCTCGATTCACCATCAAACCAGGTTTTCAAACAAATAACTTACCAGAACATTTTCCATTGCTGATGTCGCATGTCTTTGCCAGTCATTAGTTTGTCAACCAACGCTAGGAATCGAATGAATTCACTTGATAAAATGCTCAGTCACATTCAAGTGTAATGAGCACGCGACCGACTAACGGCAATTCACTGGCATTGTCGATGTTTTCGGCATAAGTAAGAGTTAAAACAAGACGAAATTCGATGTTCAAAGACCAAACAAGCCATACGATGCAACATATTGGCGGGTCAGATCCTCTCCAATATTCAAGAATAACATTTTTTCAAGACACAATTCCTATTCTTCGTCGTGAGATTTCAACAAACTGACGGACGACGCAGACAAGACGCAAGCATTTATTACTGTTCAAGCTACGTTTAATTATAATCACGTTACACAATCATCTGTTCTGATTGGACAATGGAGATACGTCAATTTATAAAGACAGTAACCATTTAGGCTATAGGGAGTTGCGGCAATAATAGAATAATAGAAATTCTGACAACACAACAGAGCGAGCAAATTAATGGTGCAACTCAGGATAAAGTCATGCATTCTCCACTTGATAACAGCATTGCATATGAAACGAGGCTTTCTTTTTTCTCTCGCTTAATCCCAAGTGGCAATTATATGACAAGCTATTGTAGTGACCATCAAAACTCGGACACAAATCACCACACCTTTATAAAGTCTAACGACAGTTATACCATTTCCTAAATATTGTGAATTTCAAGCTGAGTACAATATGCCATGAATGGAATTAAAAAGCAATTAATATCCATCAATTCAACCGTAACTAATTAAGTTTTCGTGGTTGTTTTGCACCATGTTTCCACCCCCCCCCAAAATTATACAAATGGCTATTATGAGTTCCAGCCAACTAGGGCTAACGCTATTGTTTTGTTAAATCCACTAGGCTACAAATCAAAAATATGGTTAACGTATAATTGCATGATGAATTATTTATAATGCTACCAGTGGCTAAGTTCAATTCACTTTAAGTATCAGTGTGGTCAATCTAATTGAAAATTTCCTTCATATGTTCATTTATCATAATTAATGGTGCCCTTTAATCATATCCTCAAGCTTCACAGAATCAGCTGCAAACTTTCTAATCCCCTCAGACAATTTCTCGGTAGCCATGGCATCCTCATTGAGCAACCACCTGAATGCTTTCTCGTCCAAGGTAATCTTTTTGATGTCCATAGCTGCAGCTGAAATAAAGCAGAAACAGAACTTCAATTTAATATTAATGTCAAAGATATGCTAAACCTATTCAATGAATGATATACATCACAATAACATGTTACAATTAAACTTTTCCTAATAGGCATATAAGTCTATTACAGTGAGTGCCTCCAGTCAACAATACATGAAAAACATTTTAATAATCAACCAACCAGCTTCAGGAGATAATTTCCTCTGAACATTATCTTTTGAAGAACTAAGTATGTCCAATAGTTTTGGGCTGAAAAAATAACAGGTATATCAAAGAATATCACAACAAATAGAGAATTCCTTAAGTTATATTATACATAAATACATACATACCTAATTGTCAAGAGATCACATCCTGCCAGTTCAGTAATTTGCCCAATGTTCCGAAATGAGGCCCCCATCACAACTGTTTTGTAGCCAAACTTCTTGTAGTAATTGTAGATACCAGTGACACTCTTTACACCTTGGATTGTAATCAAAGCATTTAATACATTGACCTTCTTCAAAAACACAAAAACACACCAACCTGGATCATCAGCCGGGGCATAAGTTTTTTGGTCAGTATTTTTAACATACCAATCAAATATACGTCCAACAAAAGGTGAAATCAAAGTGACTTGAGCCTCGGCACATGAAACTGCCTGTATTGCAACATAAGTGTAATGTTGAAACCTATTATATACATATATGAATTAAAGGTAAAACACAAAATACCTGTGCAAGGCTAAAGAGAAGAGTCATATTGCAATGAATTCCTTCCTTTTCCAAAATTCTACCAAAAAAACCCCACGAAATTAACATGAAATGTAATGTTATGAAATAAACAAGAAAAAAACACAACAGTCATATTTCTTGGATTATTGTGCAACTCACTCAGCAGCTTTAATACCCTCCCAAGTTGAGCTTAGTTTGATCAAAATTCTCTCTCTGTTGATTCCATCTTTTTCATAAAGGTTAATCAAGCGCCGAGCTTTCTTCAATTGTCCTTCAATGTCAAATGAAAGTCTACAAGTAAAGATGAAATTCTTGCTTATCTCACAATAACATTTAATGTAAAACTCTCACTCAAAGGTATAACCTTGCATCAACCTCGGTAGAAACACGACCAGGAACAATCTTTAGTATTTCTTTACCAAACAGCACATACTACACAAAAGATTTATAATGGTTTGAAACAAATATTTTCAAGCATAATCAACAAATAAACATATTTACCATACCAACATATCCATTGTCATTTCAACTTGCTCATTGTTGTCCCTAACCATGATAAAGTCAATTCATATTATTTCATACATATAATGAAATTGTTAGTTTGAGTAGAATCAGCAGACAGCAACACTTGACTTATGCTTGGTTAAAATGCTGGGCAAGTGATAAATATGTCACATTTTTGCGAGCAAAAAGCATTTTGCAACAATAATTGAGATGAACGTCAATCATTGAAATTACATAACATTAAAATGAGTCAATTTGCCATATTATATGAAAAAAATAACTTGCAATTAAACATAAAAACAAAACCATTTCATGTTAACACTAATCAACAAAGAATGGCACAATAATTTTTAACAAATGGAAAAAATCCTGCTTAATTTAACAAATTACAGCACTATACATTAATACGCCAAAAGAATCATCACTAACTTCCCATTTTCTTTGCCATATTTCACAGCTGTATCGAGTAAGTGTTTATACTCGGGCATCTTAGAAGCTGCCAATATTAATGATGGATTTGTGGTAGCATCTGTAGGCTTAAACTTGTCAATTGCTGTAAATCATTTAAACACCAGGAAATTGTCAAGTTCTGCTGCATGGATTTAATCGAAAATATAAACAGTATATCGTAAATACCTTTAAAATCACCAGTATCAGCAACAACTGTTGTGTATTGCTTTAGTTGTTCCAGTGATGATGCCATTGTAAATAAAGTAATGTTCAAAGATATGAAACAGATCGCTTCTGTACACTGCAATTGTTGATATGCAGTCGGCAGGAGAATGAAGTAATGCAGAGTTACCCCTGTCCAGTGACAACCTGTGACAACTCGAGCATAAAATTTTGGTCACGTGATTAAATATCTATGGTAATATCATGTTATTTGAGGGAAACGACAAGCTACACGTTTTCCAAATGTATTATAATAATTTTACAACGTCATATCACCTGTAGCGTATCCAGGGTTACTAAGAATACATCAATGCAATGAAAATTTTTACCATTTTAAAAGACTTCAGAGCGTATCCTATTGGGAGTACTTTGGTCATAATTAAAATACTCTTTTGAATTTTCTAACCAACAGCGCGTGTCATCACGGGTTCATATCATCGATGTAGGAAGCAATTGGGGAGTGGGTGGGTGTATTTTTGAGGACCCCCTGAATTTTCTATTTGGGGGGCTTAGCTTACCAAAAATATAAGTTAACATTGCCAAAAGCTATACATCCTTTTTCGCTGTAACTTTTCCAATGGACTAGAAGGATAACTATCAATGCTATCAGTTTTAGTGAAGACAGTAAACAAGCAGAACTTTTGCTAAGATGAAATCCTAATTGTGGATATAATTTGAATTAGCACGATTTGCAGGTCATTTCAATATACAGTAGATATGATTTATGATCATCAAATAAACGAGACTATGGTAGAATTTTCTTTTCGTCGTCGTTACAAATTATCCTATAGTATCCTAATTATCCTTTACGACAATCCTAGTTTGCAAAAATATGTCCCATTGGGATCCAAATGTTCTTGCATTCCACAGAGTGATATAGGAACTCATGACCCTGTCCTTGTTCACTGTTCAACCAGTCACGTGGTTCCCCATAATCAACCCATGTACGTTTTATGTTCTCAGCTGAAACTGCTTCGACAAACTTGGAACCTTCCGCTGAACCAAAGTACCACATTCCATGGACATTCTGATGTTCAGCTAAATATTTCGTCACGTGATCACGATCACCGGTTAAAATATTTACCACTCCCCCGGGTAGATCTGACGTGTCCAGTATCTACGTGATTAAAGTTATGTATTAAATATAAAATGGCAAACAACGTGGTGTTGTATAACAGTTTTATAACTTATAAACATTTCGATGTTCACTCGCTGTTAAACAATAAATTTCTCAATAAATAAATAATGCAAATGATCCAATATTTACATTGAACGACTAAACCTACAGGCTGGTTACGGGCAAATGTAACCTACCTGGTACAGATCAGCTCCTATAACAGGATGCTTCTCACTTGGAACAACAATCACAGTGTTTCCACGTGAAATTGCCGGTAAAACCAGAGAAACGAAAGCTAAAAGTGGAAATTCATCAGGGCATGCTATACCAACAATACCAACAGCTTCGTGTACTTTTATCGTTGTGCCGCTAAAGTTGGTTTCCTGGAGAAATAATTACATTTCAGTAGTTTCATACAATGATTTGGGGGAACAACACTTGAGTGTTTAAAACAGCGATAAGGGGATCACCCTTGTCCTTTGTGGTGTAACATGGTGATTTGGGGATTATATAAGTACTGAACATTGAACTAAAATACATGGAACGCTATCTGAAGCAATGAATTGAAGACAAATCTTACACCCAGACACGCGAAATTACACCCCGACACGCGTGTTTAATGTTTCGAGATTCTCTCGCGTAGTGAAAATTGATCGATTACACACGCATGTCTGGGTGTAAAATTTGGATTGAAAAAATTATTAGGCTTTTCTATTACAGGTACCGTTCCATGTATTTTTGTTCAATGGCACTGACACACATTGATTGGGGGATCACATAATGGTGTTACAGGATAATAATGGGAATATTATGGATCAGATAGTATAAATATTTTTTTTACATTACCTGAACAGTTCCACCGTATTTATCAGCATAAGCAGCCCAATAAAACACACGTTGCACAGCCATCTTTACTTCTTTCCTTGCTTCGTCGAAATCTTGGCCAGTCATTGCGCATATCCTTTGCGCAAATTCTTCTTGACGCAATTCAATATTCTCAGCGATGTAGTAAAGGACCTGGGCTCTACTGTGACTTGATTTCTTACACCAACTACATGATATGAAATGCAAACGAATTAAAAAAGTAGCAAACACAACTGTTCACAATCCTTTCATGCACAAATTGAGATATTTCATTAAATAACAAATCGAAATCCGTTTCTTACCCAGCCGAGGCTTTTGCAGCTGCTTCTACAGCATCTCTGACGTCTTTCCTGTTACTTTCAGCAACAACACCAATTACTTCTCCTTTACTATTCACAACTGGTCTGCCGTATTGTGCATCGGGTCTCTTTTGAGCACCACCAATGTAGTTCTTGTAGGTGTGATCGATGCTAAAAAAAAACCCTCCATAAATTAATTGTTGATTCTTCAACATATGGAAACAGATCTTTAATTGTGAGTTGGGGCCTTTCACTTGACTCGAGTACATATAAGACCCCCCACGAGAAAAGCTCTATTGTTGGTAAGTTATAAAAGTTATGCTCATCACGATTTGCATCGTCTGGTGTTCAATAGAGTAAATGTAGTATGCCGTAAACGACTTCGTGCGCACGCATAATAATATGCCAAATCATATCGTCAATACCATGGAATATCGTCGTCCACTGCACTATGAATAGCTGGATTGATACAAGGATTTTTTGGTCTGGGCGGTGAAGTTGAACCAAATTTCTTAATATCATAATTCGCTATTTTCGTTCGTACACGATTCTGCCATGAAGGTTTCACATACTCGTAGAGACCCTTAAGAATTGATCATGACGTCTTCAATGAGAAAATGAATTTGAATATTGTACCTCCCCCTACCTACGAGACTTGTACCTCTTTACCACCATCTCGTCCAAAACCACTTTGTTTCATGCCACCGAAGCCAGCACTCGCATCAAACATGTTATGTCCATTGATCCAAACACATCCAGCACGAATACAACGAGCAACTTCCATTGCAAGACCAATATTCTCCGTCCAAACACTAGATGCAAGACCGTACATGGTGTTGTTTGCAAGCGCAATGGCCTCCTTTGCTGTACGAAATGTTAGAACCACCAAAACTGGACCAAACACCTTCATGTTAAAGTGCACTTTTAATCGTAACATATCTTTGATGCAAATAAATTTCAAATGACATGAACATACCTCTTCTTGCACAATATGTGAAACAGGTTGAACGTTAGTTATTAAGGTTGGTGGATAAAAGTAACCTGATTCAGGCATTGATGCATAACACTGAAAAACATGAGCCCCACAACTTTTTGCATTTTGCACTAACTTATCAATTGACTTCCGCTGCGAAGGATCCACAATGGCTCCCATGTCTATAGATTTATCCAAAGAATGTCCAAGCCTTAGATGGGACATACGCTCTTTAATCTTTCTTAACAGTTTCTCTGAACAGCTATCTTGAACAATCAAACGAGATCCTGCACTACAAACCTCAAGAAACACATCTTCAAGTATTAGACTATCATTTCATTGATTCATATCTTCTTCTACTGACTCAAAAAAAGGCATTTGAAAAGTATCAATAACTACAAATAATTTTCTATAAGTATACCTGTCCTTGATTGAACCATATTGCATCGACAATTCCCTCAACAGCACTGTCTAAATCTGCTGAATCAAACACAATAAAAGGTGATTTACCACCTAACTCCAAAGATAACTTCTTCCCAGTGCCAGCAGTTAGACGTCTTAAAATTTGTCCAACCTAAAGCATTTTCATTCATGAGTTCAGGCAAAAAAAAAAAAAAAAATAATAAGAATTTGATTTGCCTGTGTAGAGCCAGTGAAAGCAATCTTATCAACATCATCATGGCACACCAATTGACTTCCGAAATCTGAGTTTCCCGTGACAACATTAAAAACACCAGCTGGAAGACCAGCCTCAGCACAAATTTCCGCAAAAAGTAAAGAGGAAAGCCGGGTGTAGCTTGCTGGTTTTAAAACAACTGTATTTCCCATAGCTAATGCAGGACAAACTTTCCAACAAGTTAGCATCAATGGAAAATTCCAAGGGACAATTGCACCAACAACACCAATAGGGGACCATCCTTAATATGACAAATTGAGCTATAACCTAACCCTTTAAGATTCTTCAATACTACATTTTGATCTTCCTACCCTTCATCTCTTCATTTACAAGCTCAGCCCATCCAGCATGGTGGTATAAATGTCTTACGACATTTGGAATATCACAATCTCTTGATTCTCGTATGGGTTTGCCATTGTCTAGACTTTCAACAACAGCAACAAGTCTCATATGTTTCTGTACATGACGAGCAATGCTATAGAGGTAGCGAGCTCTTGCATGTCCAGACAGTTTACTCCAGGATTTGAATGCTTTTCTAGCTGCTGCAACTGCCATGTCCAAATCTTCGTGTTCTCCTTGGATTGTGGAAGCAATTTTTTCACCTGGATTAAGGATAAGGATTAGGTCAAGCCAACAGACATAATTTGTGAATAGGTTGATGATTATGCTCAATAATGATGTTGAAACTGCACAAATTTATTGTGTAAACAAGTTTGAATGTAAGAGAACACTCCTTGCAAAACACCCTTCAATTCTCCACGGAAACAATTTCCACAATTTTAACACGTGATAATTATCAAGATATAAAGAATTGAAATATCACGAGGTACAACAGACCTGTACAGGGATTTCTAGTTTCGTAAATCTTCCTTCCTTCAGGTTTAATCCACTTGCCATCTATAAAATGTCCGAATGATCTTTCATGGTCATCCAACCAACCATCGGCTGGCATACTGGACTCAGGAGCAGGTCCGTAATCTAAACTTACAAATATGTCCGACACAGACGGTTTAGCTTTTCCAAACTTAATTGAATCCAAACGTTCGACTTTGTTTGCTACAGCAGAAGCGTTCGACATTTTGAAGCATTAGGAATGCGCTGAACTATTAAAAAAATATAAAATGTACGCTCTTCATCGCTGAAACCTGAGAGCTCCAACACTCCGTCAGGTAATTCTTGATTTCTTGATGTTTATACGGTACTTCCACTTCGTTAATCAACTTCAATGAACAGGGTATTGTTGCATGTTTGGACACAAATTAAAATGCAAAAATAATTTTATTGGATATTTAAGATGTTACAAAGTCCTAGGATAATGCGTATTTTCTCAAATTTAGTTGATTCTAATTGCACTTTATTCAATTTTCGAAAAACTATTATAACATTTGTAAGTGCTTATACAAAGTAATAATTGACTTTGGAAAATAATCTAATTCAGTATTTTCTGGAAAACTTCATTTTCATCACCCTCTTTCAAAACAGTTACAGGAATCAATGGGTGCTGCGTTTTCATCAAATAATTCTGATAAAGAAAAATAAACATTTAAAATAAAAATTTTCAAGCAAATGTACTTGGGACAACCTTCAATTATATAGATGACTTTTTTTGGATGGAGTTCATTATTTTGCAAAGTGTATTTGTGATCTTACTCGCATGTGCTGCATCTAAAGTGGATTGCAACCTTCGCCAGCAAACTGACTTATATACCTTCTTGCCCAGTGTTTAGGTTATGGGACTCAACATTTGATGAATTGGCAAATTTACGAACCACATAAACAACATTTTGTTTTACTACATTAACCCTTTGACAGATTATGAATAAATGAACAGTAAAAACTTACATGTGCATATGTCAAACCATTCTTTTTCTCGCCCTCACTGGCACCTCTGCCAACCCAAACAAAGAGTTCTTTGCCAGTATCAGCAATAAACACTGCAGCATTCAAATGAAAAATTTTTTAAACTCAGATTATGATAGAAAGAACAAAATGTCCTCACCATCTTCACTTCGCAATTGATCTTTAGGAATACTTCCTTCACTGACAAGGGTCATAGCCAATTTCCCATCTTCGTCACTTAATCTTCAAATATTATAAATTTTCAATAATTGAAAGATATTAAATCAAAATGCTTTGATGCCTCTAAATATGTTACGTATATTTTTTATTACAATAAATGGCTTTTCAACACAAAATATTGAGATTGTAGTCGTGAAGGTGCCCACATACAAAGATGAGGAAATTATTTAAGAGCATAGATGTACTCAATTAAGTCATAACGTCAGCTAAGTTTACCTTGTTACCATAAATAAGTAAGAAATTGATGTGCTCACCTGAGGAGTTTAGGACTGAAACTATCTGAATCATCCTCTTCATCATCCTTGAACAAATAATTAGTTTAAATCAATCTGTAAATCTAATTAACCTAATCTTAATCTTAATTAATCTTAATCTAATCTAATGTGAAATATAATGCTACCTCATCAGCGGGTGGTTCACCATCTTTCAACAGTTCCATTATACGTTCAGTCAGAGGGCCATCTATACCATAATAATTTTTAAGTTAGAAAGTATATTCCATTATCACAGAAATATTCATGTAGCTTCAAAACTAGCAAATGAAGTTCAAATACCAAAAGATTTAACTTTCGGTTTGCCAAAGCGATCACTCTGTAAAAAAATTACAATCAAAATGAAAAACTACAACTGCAAAAAAGTGGTTTATAAAGGCCATAAAAAAACCTTCAATGTTTGTAGGTATTGAACAGCTTTGAACTTTTCATCTTTATTGCAACCTTCTCCATTCCACTAAAAGTAAGAAAACATAAAATTTTTATCTTTATGAACAAAGGGCACAAGTCCCATTTAAATAAGTGTGTGTGTGGGGGGGAATGAATGGTTCAGGGTGCAGTAATAAATGGCCAGCTATCAGCATGAGAAGAGGTGTTAGAAGGGGGCTTGCCCATACCAGCCCCTTCCAGGATTTGCACCTTTGTTATAAATATAGATCCCGGCTCAAAATTAAATTATTTTAAATACCAGTTATGTATTACCTGAATAATTTCAAGTCCATTATCAATAATGAATACATCACCACTGGATTTTTCTAAGACACTTTTGTAAGGTGGCACTTCTTTAATGGTTACTTTTTTCTACATAGATTGCAAAATGAAAGAATTACAGTTAACCATAAAGACCCTGGAGTTTTTTCCTGATTCAATTTTATTTATGATACATTTGTCACAAGGGACATCAGAGGGTTAAGATTCAAGGTGATCCATCATTATCCTTGGGTAAACAACATTCAACATCTACTAACTTTGTCTCCTTTCACTTGAAGGAGTCGCAATTCATACTCCTCGGGCTTCACATGTCTAAAGCCACTCTGAAAACTGAAAAAAAAAACAAGAGAAGATTGAATTGATAAATGTATGTTATTTCAATACAGGAGCACACAATATTGGAATGATGTATGAGGGGAAGGTGTAACACAACCAGTTTTATTCAGCTGTGTATAAAAAATCTATCAACATGATTGATGATAAAAATATTAGTTTGGCTAAAACTGTGAGCTTATATCTATCATTGCAAAAGATAATCCCAGAAAGGAACCTTTTAACTTTTTATGGGAAGTACACCCTGGGTTGATTATTTGCACATATATATATAATCTGAAAAACCTACCCTCCTTTTAACAAAGTGATGTGCTCAAAGTATGATTTGAATAAGTCACTTTCATGATTCATCACTTCACGATGCTGGACAGGCTTGTCATCCAACTAAAGTTAAAAAAACACACACACACAAAAAAAGTAATGCTGATTTATTTCGTAGACAAACATTATTTTCTCCATGTATATTCATTTCATTTCTTACATATGTGTCGACCTCCACAGTCTTGTATGCAGCTGTTCCATACTCGTCTTGGGTTGAATATTGCCCAATCCAAAAATGAACATCATGAAATAATTCCTGTTATGATAAAAAAGAACTTATCAAACATTGAAGCTTGTTCAAACTGATATCTTGCAATGATCACATGAGACATATATGAAAATACTTTAATCATAAACATAACTTACTTCGCTCTCTGGTTTGCGATACGTGTTCAAAACTATGTAGGAATCCCCATTGTAAAATTTTCCATACTCTTCTTTTTGTTCATGAACGACCTACACAATTATTTATGCTCTTTCATGATACATTTTCATAAAAACGTAATTATTTTACTGGTCTTCAAGATGCAAATTTTATTAACATACATATTTTTACAATTTTGTAAGCTGTTCTGCAAGTTTATAAATGTTTATATTCATTCAGCACTTTCTACCATCTTAAAATACCGAAAAGAAACACAAAGATATGGGGAATAATCCTTTCTTTAATAATTGATAGAACAAAGCTCAAAATATTACGATTTTGTGAAAACAAATTTTCAACAATTTGACAGTTAACACTTAACACAAACAATCGGCCGTCGAAACGAGTATGTTTAGCTAGAATTAAAAATTCTTTTCATTTTACTCAATCAACATTATATGAGACTACTGAGTTTGTTTCGTTTCGTAAGTACAAAAATAACAAGAATTATCGACATTCAAGTATCATCTCTTGAACAACAACAAAATATCTAACCAAATAAGGTATCGTCTTCAAACTGACCAATTAAAACGCTGTATGAAGCAGACCAATTTTAGCATAATTACTAAACGGTATGGGGCACACCTACCTTGTATATAATATTAACTCAAAACAACTCAAGTTGGTGTCAGCTTTGACAAACTTATCATTTAAACTATAGAATTAGCGCACCTTAAATTTTCTTATTCTCCATATCTGAATGCCTGGTCGTTCGCCAGCGTTTTTCCAGGCAGGCTCTGTTTTTGCGGAGTCTTTTTTGACCTGAGAAACAAGAACCAGTTTAAACTTAACACCTTGTTGTGCAAAATAACACACAAATAATTTAAATAGGAATGGCAATTTTAATAACACTGTCAAAGAAAAATGTTGAACAATACTTGGAAATTTTAACAAGCGCAACACTGCTAAACCCACCAAATACAAAGTACAATTTACAATATCTAAATACCACGACACTATTATCTTTAATATCCAAGCAAAAATGTAGCAAACGACTTTAAGTTTTTAATTATGTAATATTGAACATCAGAAGCAGACAATCGGTCTAATTTCCAACGAACAGTAATATCATTGAATGAAATAATACAAAATTATCTACTTTTTTATGATGAATTTTGTTCTTTTATGTGGAAATAAGATGGACTGACCGCACACTGCGGCGCAACAGAAAAGTAAACATAAGGATATATTGAGGATGGCGTCTTTGGTGGAGCCATTTGACGAACTAATTGGCGGATACCTTTGATTTAAACTCAAAAGTAAATCAAGGTGAAATCACTAGCATTTGATGGAAAAGTAGAGGATTTTGGTTGTAGTGATCACCAAATCGTCGATTGAAATTCGATAATTATTCAGTAGATTTTCATGGCAATAAATCTCGGTATATCATACCTGTTTCTCTGTGTCTGAGCCAAATAAGGCTAAATTTGAGTCCTTCCAATCATACTTTTTGGCCTTCACGAGTCCTGACATATTCTTCGATGTATTTCCACAGATATTTCTCCAGAATTCTTCGTGACTTCGTTCAAGCTTCTCCGAAGGGCGCTGTCAGTCTGTCTGGACTACTGAACTATATAAAAGCCTGGAGTAAAGGCACACCCCACTAGACAATCACACTACCTACAAGCGTAAAAATAACAAAGTTACCAAGGCAAAGATAAATTTATTGTTTCCACACCTTTCCATAAACGTTCGCTTTAATGTATTGGCATTTTACTCCAAAGTTGAAATAAAAGGTCACTTTGTTTAAATCTACCGACAAATTAACCATAAATAGTTTCACTCTTATCCCTTTTCCCCACGTTAATTTCTAGGACAGAGGCGTTACTCGCATTTCGCGTAAACGACAAACATATTTTTGGTTTCGAATGACGTAAATTGATGACGTACATGATTGTTTAAAGAAATGTTCAACACTCAAAAGCTCCAAATATGCCGGGAAAACTACATTATAAAATATTTAGAAGACTAAGGGAATTTACTGAAGCATCGCATACGATCATATTAAAGCATTAAAATGAAGTAAAGCAATTTGAAAAATGATAATGTACATCAAGCAAAAAAAGCGTAAGGTTCAAGTGAATAGAACGGACATTTGTTGTTTAATTCAAGCTTCATAATGCATAAAATACACAAATTACGTAAATCTTAGGCCCTGATTTCCTAAAGCTATAACAAGTTAGAACAAGATGAGAATTTTCGTTAAATTACTTCGAATCATCAGACAATCAGAATGGGAATTAGAATTCACATTCTAATGAATTAGAATCCATATTCTTATGAATTAGAATCAATATTCTTATGAATTAGAATCAATATTCTTATGAATTAGAATCAATATTCTTATGAATTAGAATCAATATTCTTATGAATTAGAATCAATATTCTTATGAATTAGAATCCATATTCTTATGAATTAGAATCTATAATCGAAAGAATTCAAATTCGAATCATCCATCGCCTCTGTCGAGCAACAGAGTAATGAACAGAAATGGTAATTACATATTAATAAGCCACAAAGACATGAAGTGTTGGTTCCCCGAAAAAACGTTATCAGCTTGTGCATTGCATCGCAAAGTTTTCCTCGTTGCTATCAGGAACACTGACGTATGATAACCAAAAACAAAACCAAGATCTCAACAGCTTTTTGAATGCAGTACGAAACGTATCATTGAATAGCCAATAAATTACAGGGTTGATGGCCGAGTTTGCATGAGACATGAAGAAGCCAAGAAAAAACAAATGAGGAGAAACGCCACATTTTGGTTGAGCGACATACATAATAAATTGAGCAATGAACGATGGCAACCAGCACACGGCAAATGCCAAAACAATTAACACGAGCATTTTTATGACCTTAACGGCAACGGATCTATCTTTTTTCGACTTGGTCAAACAATCTCCAGGCGTCTTGTGTTGCCAAAGAAACCAACTTATGGCCGTATATAAAATTGCTATCACCAATAATGGAAGCATGTACATAAAAACGAAAAGGATGACGGTATATACCTTAGGAGACGACGCTGTGTCAAAGAGTGGACCCCACTCCTCCACGCAGAAGGTCTGGTTAGCCAGAGCACTAATCTTCATAGCATACAAAGTAGGTGACTGTAACAGAACAGCAAAGAGCCAGCATAAACCGATCATAATATTACAGCAACGTTGATCGATGTATTTTTTGTAGGGAAAAATAATGGCGGAGAAGCGGTCAATGGCGATGCAAGTCATCGTAAATATGGAACAAGATACCGATATACCTGCAATAAAACGACGAATTACTCAAAAGAAATTTTTTTAAAACAATACATTCCAAAGAAAATATTGGTGAGATAGATGCACGCAGTGTAACAATTGCACTTCACCCCTGTTGCACTTCCACTCCTTCACCTTCACTTGCACCCAACTCTTCTTCTCCACCTACACGGCACCCAACTCATTCTCCACCCACATTGCACTCCTCTCCACCTACACGGCTGCACTCCACTCTTATTCTCCACCTACACGGTTGCACTCTGGTTGCACCCAACTCTTATTCTCCACCTACACGGCTGCACCCAACTCTTATTCTCCACCTACCCAACTCTTATTCTCCACCTACACTTGCACTTATTCTCCACCTACACGGTTGCACCCAACTCTTATCCACCTACACGGTTGCACCCAACTCTTATTCTCTTCCTACACGGTTCCACCCACGGTTCCTTCCTTCCACCCTCCACCTTCACTTTCCTCCACTTCCATTTCCTTATTCCTCCACCTTCCTTTCTTTTCCCACGGCTGCACACTCACCCACTCCATTCCCCTTCCACCACCACTCTTTCTCCACCTACACGGTTGCACCCAACTCTTATTCTCCACCTACACGGTTGCACCCAACTCTTATTCTCCACCTACACGGTTGCACCCAACTCTTATTCTCCACCTACACGTTGCACCCAACTCTTATTCTCCACCTACACGGTTGCACCCAACTCTTACTCTCCACCTACACGGTTGCACCCAACTCTTATTCTCCACCTACACGGTTGCACCCAACTCTTATTCTCCACCTACACGGTTGCACCCAACTCTTATTCTCCACTTACACGGTTGTACGTAACTCCCCCCCACAAGCTAAAGTGGACAGTCAATATAATGAATTCAATAAGTTTTACTTTCGCGAAAAACTACAACGACATTTTTAGTCATATTTCCAGAAAGTCAACTGGCTCAGATACTGACATACCGTCCCCCTCCACCTTAAAGTGCTTTATTTTAATCTGCATGTATAATATAAGCCAAATGACGTACCTTGAAGAAAGACGAACATCTTACAAGCAACAACACCAAATGGCCATCGGTTTCCTTCATATATCTGATACACGGTAGCCGGCATTGCAGCAACAGTAATGAGAATGTCAGCGACAGACATGTTCACAATTTGAAAGTTCGTAATAGTTCTCAACTTTTTGTTCTTATACACGACAACAATAACCAACAAGTTGCCAAAAAATGCAATAAAGATAACGAAGACGTACGCTAGTGTCTTCACGATCTTCTCTCCATCAGTTGTTTTGTGTGGAGGGGAACAGGATGAATTGAGTATGTTGGACATTTGTGTTGCCGAGAAAAAAGATTGGTTTCTCGTAAAATACGACCCTAAAACAAAAGTGGATATGGTTATCTATACACTGGTAAACATGACTAAGTAGTAAAAAGTAATTTAATGTAAACAGTAAACTTTTCTTGCAAATGCTTTCCTTTCGAGGTTGATGACTTGATGTAAATGGACGAGAGCAACATATTCCAAAAGCTTAAACTGGTCAAACAGTTTTCAAATTTAAAATGTATATGAGATCGTCGTTAATTTACATGATCAACCTTGTCCTCCTTGTGTCATCAAAACCAAACTTTAATTTACACAAAAGCAAACACAAACACTTTATTTATGGCGTTCAATTCAATCGTTGGATAAAACAACAAACCAACTCAAAAACATATTCATCATTCGATAATTAATTTAAGATTTCCCACGATTTGATATCGACGCAGTAAATGATTTTATGATGTGAATAACGTATACTGACTTAATAACTACACACAACACACACTGCATACAACTATATATATAGTGAATGACATAAACACAGATCGCTAAAAAATATCAGGGATAATGCATAGATTTGCATACTGGATATAAGAGCCAAATATATCTACGCGAGTTATACGGATATGTGAATTAAGGCTGATTTCCATTCAGTGCAAATTGTCGCGCGATTGACTTTTTCCGATCACTTTCTTTTCAATTGTAAGCTCTCGACCGGAAGAGTTTTACACTGCTGCATACAATTCAAAAGAAAGTGATCGCAAAAAATCGATCGCGCGACAATTTGCCCTGAATGGAAATCATCCTTTATGTATGAAAAAATATGTCATGTCCTTCCACAGATTATGGGAAAAAATCACAGATGTTGAAAAAATTGAATCTTGTGGCAAAATGCTGAAAAGTAAAAACACGGCAATGGAAACCTACCAATATATATAGCACCTGGTTCATATGAAAATGTCGCATCTCACATTTGCAGAATACACATAAGCAACATTCTAGCCAAAACTATAGATGAACATTCAAAAACTAATGAGAATCGAAAGTTCCTCAAAAAAATATATCAAATACTTAGCAAAGTAGTTAAAACAAAACCTAACTAAATTAAAAATGGCAATGAGCTATACAAACTTGATGGATTTGATGATATTCAGATTGCTCAATTAAGTTAAATCAATCTGGCGAGATTCCACGGTAAAGTAAATTTTAGCCGTTACTTTGAAATTTGAAATACCTCTATAACAATGCCATTGGTTACGAATTTTCTGAAGAGTAAAATCTCACCAATCGTTGTACTGTTGTAAATTACTTTGCCCGACGCTTGTGGATCGACTATTGTTACGTAGTATTGTTAGGTCGACCAATCAGAAGTGGTGTATTAAACGAATATTTAGAAAGTTACGAATGTGTAATTATGTTAGCTAATGGAAAACCAAATTGTAAACAAAGATTTATCAAAGTGCGATCCAATTTATCACAAAAAAATACATAAATGATATCAAAATATGTGGGAGGGAAAACACTTCAATTCGCACTGAAAGTATTGGATTTTAAAGGTTAATCATTTAACTTTTTCACAAATAACTAAACAAAAATTTTAATTTCGCGCATTCTAGAGGTCTGGACACAAGATAATAACGCAATCTTCTGAAGATATTTGCTTATTTTCCAAGGCCATTAGGTTAACAAATCCTTTGGAATACATCTTTAGAGTCTCATTTCCGCGGCACTCACTTCAAAATTACATAAAACAAAGCATAATAATGCAATGATACTTATTATTATCACCAAGATAGCCTCGTTTAGAAACAAATATCGAAATGCAACAAATTCGCTAAAATACAGAAGAGAATAATCCGATAGAAGTTTCTCGTCAATCCTAACCGCATTCACACATATTCAACGCAAAATTTACTCATTCATATCAAGGCAAATTATTTTTTATGCATAACAGCTGAGCACCTGGTTATTCTAGGCCAATTAAATTATCTCATTTTAGGAGCTAAGTATTCAGAAAATTGTTTCCTATAAAATAGAAGTAAATATGAGTCAATTTGCTTCGGCGCTAGAACGTGTTTTGCGCCCTACTACGTCGTTCAATTCGTTTAAGTTGTTGCACTAATATCATCATACACAAATATAAAAAGACTATTGTCTAACGTAACTAACGTAAAATCAAAAAAAACCAAAATATTTTATCAAGAAATACATTTTTTGCACAGGACCGCTAACTACTTTGTGCATTTGTGGCATGAAAAAAGAAACATATTAACTGTTATAAAATTCCAAATAAATCTTTTTATCCATAGTTATTGAACTTTAGAGCAAATCTTTCTTTCCTTTCTCTAAAGCACCAACATGCAACGAAACTAAAGCTAAATTCAAGCAGAAGTAAAGACAGTCGACCAAAAGCTTTATGAACATCATTATTATGACTTGGTATCATGCACCATCAAGAACTACAATTTGTGTTTGTAGCTACATGCATGAACTCAAGCATATGAACTCAAGAAATATTTTACCCTTGTTCAAACAGAACGCAAACTACAACATACAGACACGCACTTTATAAAAACTTTACAAGAGTAGTTTCTACAAAGTTTGATAAAATAAATTCTTTTTCATGAACTTTCTACTTACCAGCACCTTGCATTTGAGAAAGAGTTCTTTAGGTCCTGTCGCCAGATCTTTTTACCTATTAATATAATGACCAATGTATAAATGATTTTTCCACTTTACACTAAACACTTTTTTTGCAGCCATTCTCCTTGAGGTTGATTTAATAATTAAAAGAATTATATTTCGGCGGTTCTTTGACACAATTGTTTCTGGAGATTGAACTCTGCGATACGGGCGCATTGCCTGTAATTATGGGAATCAATTTTAATAAGACATTCGTTTCATAATTGACGCGAAAAAACCAAGCAACAGCATGTTTCTACAAGCAAGAAATACGATGTCTATAGGGGCAGTTCTTTGCCGACAACAAGTAAAAAATTCGCAATTCTTTGTTTTACAATCAAAGGATGCACAAAATGCAAAAAAACGAAAATAACTTGATGTTGACAGGCGCTGCTAATAGGCTATACCTTTTTCTTGCTGAATGAAATGTATTCTTTTTGCATGCATACAAAACATAATTCATGCAAATGAAACATTTATTAGTCGCTGTAAGATGCGCGAATTGATTGATGCGGACAACATTACAATATGACAAAGTAGGATTAGAAGGATGAACTAGGAGTAGATTGACAGATTAAGGATGACATCGACAGATTTAGGTTTTCACGTCTGGTGCACAAGTGTATGCGGAAAAAAGAAAAATCCCACGGAACAACAAAGATGAGCGAGAGCAAGGTACAATGATGATGTTTGATGAAAAAATTGTTCCTCACTCGAGTCCTATTGTAATTGACTTTGATTATAATGGGCTTGTCATGAAATTGTAAAGCACTTTTTCAGGACTTTAGCATACGACACTATTATCTGAATTCGTAACAAAACAAGACGTGTGTGTATATATATAAAACAAAAAATCGTAGCACACCTCAACGAAGCAAGTGCGACAATCGTATGGCGACAATGCGACAAAATTGCGACGATGCGACAATGCAACGAAATTGCGACAATGCAATGCGACGATGCGACAAAATTGCGACAATGCAACGAAATTGCGACAATGCAATGAAATTGCGACGATGCAACAAAATTGCGACGATGCGACGAAATTGCGACGATGCAACGAAATGGCGACAATGCAATGAAATTGCGACGATGCGACGAAATTGCGACGATGCAACGAAATGGCGACAATGCAACGAAATGGCGACAATGCAACGAAATGGCGACAATGCAACGATGCGATAATCCAACGAAATTGCGACGAATTTGACAAACTTGTGATGCGACGAATATGGGATGCAACTGCAATTCCGGTATAATTTCGTTGACATGGCTGAACTGTTTCTTGGTGTTTTATGGCAAATTCCACGTTTTATCCCTCATTCCGTTCCGCTTCAAAATTCCAGATCCCCGTTTCGCTTTCGCGATTTATCTTAACCTCATATAATCCATAAAAAAGGTCAAAGAGCATGAAATGAAAATTCTTTTAGTCGCTCAACTATCTTCACTTGGGTTTGTATTTTGTCAAGAAAAAAACGAAAATCAGTGGAGTCAAAAGGACAATTAAAGAAGGTAAATGGCACTCCAAGTCGATATGTAAAAAGAAGAAATGTGTTGCAGCAACGGTGAAGAATTTTCACAGACGTTTATAAGTAAATCAGATGGGAAAACTGATTAGAAATGGCGTATCTTTAAAGGCACAAAGGTATTTCGCTCATTCTGGGAAATAAATCATAGTTCTAAAAGGCGTTATCAACTTAATCTCAATAACTAAAAACAAAACAACGAACTGAATGGATATAAGCCTGCTGTTCATTATAAATTGTTCTACCGTGCAAGTTTTTCAAAAGCATATCCAAATCGTAACTAATTACCGTTTGCGCAAAATATGCTAATGAAGTTCAAAAAATGCACGGCAACGCAACGAATAATTGTTGATTGTCTGTGTTCTGTGTTTGAGGTGAAATGGCAACTTTATACAGTACACACAAATCTGTGTAACAAAAATATGATTTTTGAATGGAATTGAAAGTACTTGTACCCCTCCCCCCCTTAAAAAATATGCAAGTTTCACATTATCAAAACCTTTGTTTCTACATTACAAACGTTGCAAAATAAAAACGTAGCTGTTGTGTTTCCATTGTAGCGAAAACGTCAACACGTGTTTCAATTTGTATCGTTATAAGGATTCAATAACATGAATTAACAACATGACACTAAATTCCCGTATATAGTCATTCATATACGTAACCAGGATTCGGGAAAATTAATCGGAGGTAAAGATAAAAAAAAACACATGTTCGTCTCGGCAATTTTTTCCGCTGAAAATATTTCAGCCAAATAAACTGCAGATAACATGACGACTACGGCCAAAAGTATCCAAACGAGTTGGCCTATAGCCTTGAAGATAAAAAGTATTTTGATAGTTACAAGAGTCGTTTAGATTGACAAAACCACCGAAAAGGAAACAACGCAGTCATGATTTTGCAAACACATGAATGTACTTTAGGTTTAAATGCATGACGGAGTAATTGCGTCGAAAGGTTTGCGAATATAATAGCAAAAAAGTGTGTCGACAGATTGTTCAATCAAAAAATTGCGGTGCCATTTGGCAATAAAATAACGCAAATTCACCAAACAACTTAATAAAAACCTCGTGTGCTGTAGCGTGAACGCCCGGGAGGTCGGGTTAAAACTTTAATTTCGGTAAAAGCTTAAAAGG
Source organism: Xenia sp. Carnegie-2017 (assembly GCF_021976095.1). Lineage (NCBI taxonomy): Eukaryota > Metazoa > Cnidaria > Anthozoa > Malacalcyonacea > Xeniidae > Xenia > Xenia sp. Carnegie-2017. The sequence continues at coordinate 7,222,322 of NW_025813481.1, forward strand.
GTCATAACACAACTATTCAAAGTCAAGTTAATGTTGATGACTGCTTTGTCGCATGGACGTGTTTGTCTCGGACTGCAAAATTTTTTGTAAACTCGAATCTTCAGAAATCTCATCGGAGTTGAACTACTTCAAACGTATCATCGGAGAATTGAATATTCATTTAAAACTAAGGTAATATTTCAATGCAGACTTTTTCACGGTGAAATATAGTTTATTTAGCGAGCAAAAAAACAGATTCAAACAACAAATACATGTTTATATATGCAGTGATCAAAGATAAACTACGATGACAAAGTCGACGATTTTACGCGTTTGATTAATTGTCACAATATGTCGCGCTGATAATCAGCTGTTTAAAATAATTTCTTCATTTTTGTTGGAAAATCGTCAAGCCATGGTAGGGAAACCGTTTATTATCATCAGTCAACTTGATCATTCTAAAACCACTTACAGTCCATTATAAAATAGCACATAAAGACATAATGTTTCAATAGAGCAATTAATCGCTTTTTGTTGTGCATTATGCACTTATAGTACAGAAAATTTATGCAACAGGGAAATTATAGCAAACAACCGTTTAGTAGGCGTTATCAGGCAAACACATCTCAAAAAGCTGTTACATTTATCTATTTTTTTCTTCAGCGGCTATACGTCAAATAGTATTAAACTAAAACTACATCGTGAAAACAACATGTTGTAAAGTAATTATGGGTGAGCAACCATAAACGATGAAAAAAAAACACAGAGAAAATCGATAAAAACTACAATCATAATCAACAGAACATACAAATACAACAGACGTCGCAACCGAAACTTCATTTCTCTACAAACCAGATAAGAATTTTTAAATCACATTTTTAATTCGAGGCAGATGAAAACATTAATTCAAATAAAATGCTGGAATCGATTTGCTTGGGTTATTATTTTTATTATCATTATTTGCCAACAGCTATACAAAGCGTGTGTTTAGATACTCGCAGTACTGAAAAAAATCCAACAGTATAGCCTAGCTGTTTATATTTTTTCGCGCATCGGCCCACATGATAAAGGTGAAATTTTAATCAAAAGGGCGTGTTTTAGAGAGAAATAACTGGATTTTAGTAAAAAGGCGTAATTTTATGGCAAAAAACTAGATTTTAGTGCAAAGGCGAGAATTTCGTGCTAAAGACGAGAGGATAGATTATCAATCTTTTTGTATTTCATTCGAAAAAAAATTAAGAAATTATGGAAAAAAAGCGTCAACTGTATTATCAAATGACGAAGCGATATAACATGAGTTCTAAAAGCATTTTTTATCCAGTATAAAATCATGCAGATTATCCAATTAAAAACTTTCATTAAATGTAATTCTTTCTACAGGAATTCGGTCTACGGCGGACCGTAATGTTTACAAATTTAATAAAATGCTTGTCTAATGGAAGGAACTATTCTACTCTTGTTGACTTCATTCAATCCTAATTTTGCAACAACATTATTTCCGGAAAACAAATTAAAAAAAAATTAATGCCCCTTTCACGCAAGCGAATCGCCAATCCGCGACGCGAATTCATTTGCAAAGCGATAAGAAATTATGTTCCTATTTATGCACGAAGTCAGACACATAATTACCAAAGTAAACGGATTGAGTCGTGAGCAAACACCTAAAAGATTAAAAGACTGACTTGCCGGTCTAAAGTTGCGTTCGTAAATTGTTGCCAATGAATTTGCGAGTCGTCAGAGTATAAAGTGATAAGAACTTGAAATACTTGAAAAAAGGTAAGCACTAAACAATGAATAAAGTGAGTGAAATTATGATGTACCATCATAGAAGAAAATGACAACGAGTGACATGAAAAAATAAAAAGGGCGAAATAATGACTCAGTAATATCGTAATGATGTTGATCGCTTGACGTAGCTTCATTGCTGTCATTAAACGTTTACAAAAATCTACACATCTCTATATAGTTGTCGAAAAATATTTGCAAAATTTACAACATGCTCGACAATTGTTTGTGACCAAAGAAGTTCTACATATCAAGATTTCTAATCATGTCGCTAGTATATAATTATTGTATTCTGAAGTAGGTCCGCACCGAGAGTAAATTCCTATGAGGTTACAAATTTTTTAAAAAATTTTTCGTATAACGTTTTACGCACATACAAAAAAATGAACCTTACCTCCTGAAGTGATACTAATTTCATAAAAACCACAGGGGGGCAAGATACACTCACTTGCTAAAATGGATTGAGATCTATTAAGTGATCTATTAAGTGAAATCTACCCTCCCCCCCCCCAACGACCACACCAGATAACGACAAGTTAAAATTCACAGAATTTTGAACAAATCTTGAACTCGCATGCCACCAATCACTTTCTTGCACATATATTCTTCGAAATATAGAGCGAAGAAGTCATAAAGTCTAATTGCCATGTATTATTCATTCTAATTCCGTTGCAACATCAATAGTGCGTCAAAAGTTACTGAATTATTAACGCAGTAAGCGAGCAACAAATTGAATGACAAACACTTACAAATAAACAATACACAGAATTGACAATACTTGTATGTTACAGTTCATAACGTATGCGCAGATGTGATGTTTTTTTTGCGTCGCACCATCCTGTAGTAATAGCAGCGGCGAATATATTATTGGTATTTTATTGATAAAAAGTTATTTCATCAAAGTAAACAACTCAACACATAAACGCAAACATTTAAATTCTCAATGGGATTTTTGTTAATCACATATTTCACAAAGACAGACCGAAACAAATCATTGAGAAGAAACAGTAGAGGAACCGGAGAGATGACAAGCATGTAGCTACAATGACTTCTTTTATGAACAAAATGAAGGGATGTCATGATACTGTTCCTTAACTTTGCCTGCTTTCATTAACTGATTTAAATCAAACATTTTTTTGATATATGGCCTGCCAAAAACGCCGATAAGATTATCTTGCAATTTGCTGCAGCTATGACAGACCGTTTGCAAACTAAAATCGGGGAAGTTCAAAATGCGCTTCGATTATCAGCAAATTTAATATGCTCTTTGCACCAAAATCGTTAATAAAAAATTTCTAAAAATAATAGAAAAGTAGCTTCTACTTACAATAACAAAGGAACCATTTTGTAATCCGTTGGCCGAAGAACAGACGAAACGATCTTCTACGACATCTTATAGTCGATGAAAACTTCATGTTGGATCTGGACAAATAGATAAGAAATCAATATTAACAAGTAAAATATTTGTGTTCAATATGAAAACAGTCATATCTTGCAATGCTTGGCCAGGACAACTATATTTGCAAGAATAACAACGGAAACCAATAGCGACAAAAGGAGTCTGTTCTATACATATACATACAGTGGCTAAAGAGAGGTGAAGACTGTTTGTATTTGGAAAAAGATTGATTGCATTTGGGAAAGCTATTTGTTTTAAAGAGCAAATAAAATTGATCGGAGTCGACACAAATCGACCGAGTCTCTAAAATAAGCGAAAAATCTAAAAAATACACAATGGTTCTTGCTGTGCTATGTATATAAATGGCAGCCTATAACGCGTTCTTCAAAAAGTACTAACTTAGAAAAAAACAAAACAAAGAATATACAAGAACAATTCGCTTCTAGATAAACTCCATATAGTTGTTTTTAAGGACGACTTGGTTGATCCACTGTAAGAATAGTCATAAGCCTTTGAGAACCACAAGCAAAAATCTGTTGTTGTTTTAAGAACTGTTACTTTAATCCTTCATAAGGCAGCCGAATAGCAGCACAATGCATTCAAAGATATAGCAACCACAGTGTAAAGTAGACAAGAAAATTCTTTTTGCAGCGACGCTAATTGCAAATAAACTTGAGCCAGCGCTCGCAGAAGCTTGAGACAAGCGATCGATCAAAGGGTTGTACTACCCTAGCATGCTATATCATCATTAACTCTCTACAAGTGGTAATGGTTGCCATAAGCTTCGTCAAACAAACAAGTAGGGGGTATAAAATCTTTATATAAACTAAACAAATGATAGTTTATCATGATCACAATACCATGTTTACATAAATTTCCGAAATATAATCCCCCCTACTCTCTGAAAGGTGACCACTCGAAGGGACACATAAATTGGAGTCATCGATAAAACGACATACATTAATCTATCGAGGGCAACCATTTATCACAGACGTACAGGCTTTATAGACGTACAGGCTTCGTATTTCCATCACTCTAGACGAGGTAGGAAAAAATTCGATCTTTGCATGTTCTATTTTATTATTAATTAAAACCAACGACAAGTCACTCTCGGCAGTAGTTCTAAAAAGTTTTGAAGATGCTTCAGTAGTACATTCAGAAGATTGGGAATAGTTCACAGATGATTCGATTTAAGCTAAAGATTTAACTGCACAATACATTATTACTATATGCATGGTACGACAGATCCGTGTAATCGTTTATCGTCAAACATCAGGCTACAAACGTAGACAGTTGTCGGGGAAATGAACTCAAAGTCATAAATCTATGGAGCAAGCAGAAGGGGAAAATTCGCTTCCTGCAAAAACAGAGATAAGGCAGAACAAGGCGTGCTGCATGCATAAAGAGATTATGAAATATGCATGTTTTTAGTTGTCATACACGCCGGCTGCCAAAATTGATTAAGCTGTCCTCATTCCTGTAAAGTACATGCTCCATCGTGTCCACGAGAATGCATTCGTTTCCTCAAATAGCCCGTGTTGGCTTTCACCGTTAATGTACGTGACGTGTTAACAGTTGATTGATATGGACTCGCTGCTTTACATTCATTGGCAAAAATGAACGACTTGAGGCGTGACTGTAAAGGAATTGGACAACACCATGATGACAACGTTTTCTTCACGTTTCTCATCGCAGTAGCCAGAAGTAGACGATAGCAAACGAGCAGCATGGCACAGCAGCAATTTCTCTGCTGTAAAACCTGACGACAGCACCTGCAAGTGATCATCACCAACTAATAATTCAAAAATATCGACATGATGAGATGCAACCTAATGACCTGATTCGCATATAAAGCAAACCTGAGCATTAACTGGGAGTACGACGAGTCTCGTTCGCTCGAAGATTCCTTCGCGAGTTTTACAAGAAAGCCCTTACGACCACCAGGATAGAGAGTGCGGTGGAATAAACTTACAGGAAAGTACATACACAAGTTGAAGCGTGATCAAGACACGGAGTTGCAGAAAGCAATCCATCCGCACGTGTATGTATACGAGAAATGATTACATTCTGAAAAGAATTGCTGTAAGAACAACCTTCAATAATGCTCTACATTAAATCACTCATCAATCATCTGGAACCAAGTTTTAAGAATTCAACTTCAAGTCATAACTCAAGGAAATATTGAACATACATTTGTCCTACCGATATATCCATATATGAATCTAAACAAATAAGAATCAAAACATGTATAGCATAATTTCCTGTGTTTATGTTATGTCCATGATTGCTATGACTTAATTAAATGTTTGTACAAATAGCAAACATTCCTATATTACCTATTTAAATCATTTCAATGGGTTAGCGTCAAATGAAGAAATATAGATTAATAAGTAAATATATACCTACGAGAACAGGCCTGTTAAACGCACAAAGAAAATATCGCTGCTTCATTTAAAGATTATCAAATATCATTTTACGTACACGTTAAGATTTTGTAATAAGTGAATATATATACAAATGATACGGGGGCATTCATTTCAGTTTGACATAGAGAGATCACAAACGATCGATGAAGATGTCATATGTGTTACTTCACGATCGTAGTCATTGCTGAGAAATTTACAAGTTTTAAAACAGTCTTCTTTTCTTCTTTCTTCTAGATGTAAAGATATCCGAAACGCAACTGTATACTTCATTAAGATTCACATCGACACTGAACTGAACAGAAGAAAACTACTTAATGGAAATCACTTCGATAATTCTACGAAAGGGACAGAAATAACGACTACCTGCCATAACAGGACACTATCGAAACAGAACAAAGCCTTTCAAGGTGAAGAGTGTAAGAGTTTTCTCTTCCAGAATAGAAGAAACGACACTACAAGTACAATTCCGCTAAGGTCTGTACGATAATGATGAACTTAACAAACATTACAAATTGTACTTCAAGTTGTACACAAACCGTGGAATCATCGACAGAGAAAATAATGCGTTACGTCATATGCGTATCATTGGTAATAATTATCGTTATTTCCCTCGTTGGTAATGCAATGGTATGTATAGCTTTCAAACTCAATGCCCATTTACGGACCATATCGAATTGGTTCATTTTGAGTTTAGCAATCAGTGATCTCCTGACGACTATATTGGTAATGCCTTGGGATTTGGACGCTATCTTAAAGAAAGGCCATTGGCCGTACGGGAAAACATTGTGTAAAATCTACACAACCGGTTACCTCATCTCAGCTCCGGCTTCCACTCTGAACCTCCTGGCGGTGAGTATAGACCGATTTAGGATGATACGCGATCCATTCACGTACAGAAGGCAGACTACACCATTTCGTGTATTTATTGTGATCATTTGTATATGGACGTATTCTATAATCATTGCTTTTCTACCAATCATGGGTTGGAACGATTCCGAACCTAGGCTCAAGGATAACTTATGTGAGTTTGACATAACATGGCGCTATTCCATTATGGTGTCTTTTTTTAATTTCGTCATTCCACCGTTGATAATGACCGTTACATATTTCAAAATTTACCGAATCGCCAAGGGTCATATACAAAGAATTCACAGACTGGAGAGCGTTACTTTGAACGGCAAAATAGACTTGAAGGAATCGATCAATTTGGATTGTCGAAAACATCAACTGCAGGATCATGTATCCAAGATAGTCTGATAACTGATCTCAAAGAAGAAACAGTCAACACAATGGAGACAAACGATGAATTGTTCATGCAGGATAAGATCGATACTAAATCCAACGCAAAAATGCTTTCCCCGGACAACGGTAAACATGGCAGCAACACGAACCCAGAAATTCGAAGTCGAAACAAGAAGAGAAAACGTAAATCTCGATCGTTTTCATTTATAAACGGCAACTCGTTGTTACGAAAAAACGTCAAGGCCGCAAAATCCCTCGCAATAATTGTTGGTGCGTTTTTTATATGTTGGTATCCTTTCACCATCATGAGTATGGTACTAAACGCTTGTCAACGCTCTAACGTAACGTGCGTTATGCCACCGATGTATGTGGAACAGTTGCTTCTTGCGTTTGGTTTCCTCAACAGCGCACTAAACCCGTTTCTTTACGCGTTTCATAATAAAGAGTTCAAAAAGACTTACAAACGCATGTTCAAGGTGCAATTTAGCCAAAGTGTTCAACAATGATGATATACCAGTCCCAGCATCAACATTTTGTAGCCGTTAAAAACATTCTTATATCAACAAAAGAACTTAGGATACCTTCTGTAAAACGACCGACAATATAAATCTCTACATGACGTACTACTTGCTTGAAAGAATCCGCATTATTTAACTGAACTAAAGAATCGTGAACTGCAAGCAAGCGCACTGTTTCACAAAAAAAACAATGATGGTTTATCCCTCGTGCAACCAGTTAATAACCACAGAGATTTCTGTTACATGCAAAATTGCCAAGTTGAAAATAGTCATAACACGACAATCCATATTTTAAACTGAAGATGATGCTCTTGTTTACACACTTTAAGTTTGAAAACCTAATTTTAGTTAGTTGTCCGTGGATAACCGTGGCACAGAATAATGATTATAATTCTTATTCTGTGACCGTGGTTGGACGATAAAAAAACAAGCAAATAAGCCATTAAAAAAAACAAGATGTTTCTAAATATTATTGATAGTAATAATAAATATTATGAAAGATTTTAAAGTTCCACAGTGGCATCATAGCGAAATGCTGATTGTGACCCAATGGTCACACAAGGCATTTGAGAATCATAACTATTTCTAATGAGACACTAAAACAAAATATCACACGTCATGATGACGAGTCAAACACTATTGACGTCATTAACTTTCATTTCATGCTTGAGTAAAATATTTATATAAGGAAGTATATATAACCCGGTTTTAACGAGTATTTTATTGTAAATATCATTGAACTATAAATAACAATTGTATGTTTACATTACGTGTGAAGCAGGCTAGATTATATCTATATTATACTATATCTTCAAAAGTGCGAGTTCTACTTATATGCATGCAATTATAATACTTAAGTTGTATTTTACTGAAATACTATGTAAAAAAACTTATTTAATCCCTTTTAGATCAAAAAAGCACCATTGAGAAAAGTAGCTCAAGTTGCGATAGAAGCTTTTGATAAAAAGCTTTCAAAACGACATAGCATACCATAACAAAGTAAATGGTTTGAACCCGGGAGTATCGTTACATGTTTGTAGATGTAGATCGTCCAGGTTGGTATAGTCCTGAGAAGGACTGTTTTTGTTGTTGTTGACTGACGTTTCGACAACCTTAGCGGTAGTCATCTTCAGAGTCAAAAATTTTATTCCATTTTGACTCTGAAGATGACTACCGCTAAGGTTGTCGAAACGTCAGTCAACAACAAAAACAACAGTCCTTCTCAGGACTACACTAACCTGGACGTTCTACATCTACAAACATGTATAGCATACCATGTAACTAGTAACTTACTGGTTCAGAGAGCCAATTATGATGGTAGATATTCGACATCAGTGATGAAGATGATTGCATCGACGTGAATGAAAGAAAACATACAACTCGATGTTCGCTATAGGTATAAATAGAAAAAATGGTGTCAATTTATAACAAGATGGGATAACTACACATATACAAGTAAATGATTCACGCTGCACTAAAAAAGCTGGACGAAAAATTAAACCTAAAATTTTAACAACACATCGGTAAAAGAAAACAACAAAATTCGCTGCGTGAAACAAGAAAAGGTTATTTGACACTAAAAAACCTTGAAATCCACATTTCGAAAGAAATACATAGTAATAAACCAAGTGTTCTGACAAAAAAATACACCATGGAATAATATGTATAAAAATTTTTCATGCCAGTCGAAAGTTCGGCATTTTCAAGGAGAAAAAAAATTTGAAACCCATAACCTTCAAACGTCGATTGACTGTGAGGTCATATCTTCATCTTGTAAGACCGGTACAGCAAGAAATATAACGAGCTTGTAAATCTTGCAGAGAGAATGTTGTACAATCAAAAACACCGGCACAAAGCAAAAGTTTATTGTGTGAAGACATTACAGCGAGACACTAAGGAGCGTTTAAAATACGTTGCAATTTTCGCCGTTCGCAAATGGCCAATTCAAAAGAAAAGATCTCGCCAGATTCGAAGCAAGCATGGTTAATGTTGGCCATCATAGCGTTCTCAGTATTCTCAAACAGCGGCTTACAACTGTCGTTCGGGACTATCTTGGGAGCTTTAGTAAATGAATTCGGCGAATCCAAAAGCAAGACAGGTAACTTGACTTGTCTATTTGGTACACACTAAGTAAATCTAAATAATCGAGCGCGTATTTGCGCTTTGTTTGAATCTCGTAAAGATTCGTAAGAACAAATCCAACGACGCATAGGAAGTAAAATTTCAACAAACCGATAATTTACGATTCATTGCAAGTGTATAAATCATTAGGCTAGAGATGGCGACTTTATATTTTGTAATTTCTACAAAGACGTCAGCAAACTCGGCAAAATAATGGGGTTCTTCAAGGGTGTAATTCTCAGATTACAATCTATCATTCTTTGCGTAGCTTAGTTAAGTAACGCGTACAATTTAAGGTGCGTGATATACTGCGCTTCGAAATGTGTACGAAAGTATGGGTATGTTATTCAAAATTTCATTAAAAAATAACGAGTTTCGGTGAAGCTATTTCTCTAACTAAAACCTTCGGGAACAAATGCTGAAAAAAACCATCTCGATTGATCAACCGCTGCTTAATGATATTGTGTTATATTGTAATCTTTGGAAATCAGCATAAAACCGCAGTAAACAGAGCACTTCAACCATAAATCCCCGTCATCTTAATTTAACACAAAAACACAAGTTTTTCACTTCAAATCCTCTTCGCAAAAATGACAAAGATAACATCTAACGCAATTGATTTTCGACAAAACAAACACGAAAGAGAAGCATTTCTCGTTTAACTGGTATTTGATTTAAAACACAGCAACAACAGCTGACGGGGTGGTAAAAACTTTATGAAATTTATTTTAAGCAAATTGTGCTCGAAAATCTCCTCTCAACAAAACGACTTTTTTAGAAAACATTATGAAAGACAACGAACTTTTTCATCGACACGTTTTCTAAATTGTATAAATGCCAAAAAACGTGTATCATCCTATAAAAACTAGACATTTTTTTGTAATCGTGATTCTTGAATTAAAACTGATCCAAGAATACGAACGTAAAACACGTCATAAAATAATTACGGTCCAACCCTTTCCGTACAAGTTTGTCACGGGATCTCGTTATGAGAAATACCTGTAACTCGCTTGATGGCAAAGAAAGCTAAACTTAAATTCAGGTTTAAAATAAGCAAAATGAACCGCGAAGAAATTGTATAAAAACACGGCCAGAAGCCCCACAGTAAAATTATTTCATCTTGAATTTACGTTGAAACAAAAAAATAGCGCAAAAAATAAATTCCATTGTCTGATGTAACAAAATCATGTAATATACAAAGCCGGCTAACATTTTCGCAAATTATGCAAATTTAAAGATACATAACTCTGACGTTATATCATCAATTTAACTAAACGCAGCGACAAATTCCTACGCAGAGCTTAGGAACGCATTATCCATTGTGTTGAAATGAGCAAGTGGCTTAACAGCACTAAGGTCAGGTTCAGATCACATCACGTAATATTTTTCAATTGTTTTATACTCAGCATGGGTGGGAACATTGGTGTCATTCTTCAGCATGGCCCTATCTCCCGTCACAATCCTTTTGGCCAATCGACATGGCATACATGTCACACAGTTTCTTGGTGGTGTATTCCTGACAGTTGGAGCAGTGACCACATCAATGATGAATACCATTAATTACATGTACTTAACTTATGGTGTTTTACTTGGTATCAGTGGGGCACTAATCTATGCACCAGCCTTTGCTACAATACCAGAACTGTTTACAAAATACGTCTCCATAGCAACAGGCCTAACCTCCGCAGGTTCTATGATTGGATTGATATTCTTCTCCTCGATACTTCCCATGCTCCTTGAGGAGTTTGGTTGGAACAAAGCATTGTGGTGCGTGGCAGGATTTGGACCATTGATAAGTGCCACTGCACTTATTCTTTCACGCAATATAATTACAACACGAGATGCTTGCGAAGAGAAAAAAGAGAAAGTAGACTTGGAAGTACAAGTGCCATGGTGGAAAAGTGTGAAGAAGAAAGCCTATGTTCTATTTACCATTTCTTCAGTGTTGTTTGCATTAGTTGAGCTAGTTCCTATTTTTATTATGGTAGGTAGACATGTTTTTTATTGCCTTAAGTCAAGCAAAAGTGACTCTTAAGATTTAATATCAAAAATTTCTTACTTTCTAGCCAATCTGTGCAACTGAATCAGGAATACCTTTGGCAAAAACAAACTGGCTAAATATAGCATATGGCTTTGGCAGTCTTATGGGACGTATCATCTCAGGACCAATAACTCAACCATTATTTCGACGTGACAAAAGCAAATACTTGTACCTTACTTGCCTGATCCTTTACAGTCTTTTCTCTTTTGTTGTATCCATGACTATCAAGTTTGAATACTTATTATCCTATATGATTGTTGTTGGTCTTATCAATGGGGTTATGGCGGGTCTTTTCTTCCTCGTGACACTTGAAGTAGTTGGCTTTCAGAGTTATGCCACGACTTGTGGACTGAATCTAGCAGTTTGTGGATTGGCATATACAATAGGTGCCCCACTAGCAGGTACGATAAATACATCCAATAGATTACAATACCAAATTGCATGACATGAACTTGATACATTTTTGAAACATTAAAGTTTGTGATAGCAGTTATCATATAAATTTTAGGTATTCTTTATGAAAGTTTCAATAGCATTCAGTGTTTGCTTTTGGCTGTTGCTGGAACAACATTGCTTTCTGGAATATTTGCCGCACTAACACCATATGTAACACCACATGGCACCTACAAACTTCATCAAAGTGACTATGATTTCTGGCGTGTGTATTGTAACAGCCCAAACATTAAAAAGAGAAGTCCAAGACAAGATAGAGCATTCACAATTGCCTCATTGGCAGATGAATTTCATGCCCAAGACAACCTCGCATATCAACCAGAAACATTATCAGAGTCTAAACATACTTCAAACTCAGTTTCAGTGCAATCAGCAGGGTGATGGTCTATTACAAATTGAAGAGCATCGTTGTATTAAACGCATACGACAGTTTCTACAAGACGTTCGTGGTTATGTATTTATATAAATGTACAGAGACTTTATGGAAGGCTTTATTTATTTTATAAATAACAAAGACGACGTTTTTAAGTCAAGCCATAAAAAAATAATAGAATTTTAAATTTCAACATTCATGCAAGGTGTGTTTATTGCTGACAACTTAGCCTTTTCAATCAACGAGCACAACGCATTAAAACATTCTTTATAAAAAAAAGGACAGGCTTGCTGGGCTTTGATATTTTTGAAAAGAAGTTTCCCGCCTGAAAAATCTACAATTGCGTAAGTATTGGAAATTGTAAGGACACTTACTAACACCATTTGAGGGTAGATAACTAACCTGAACTCGTAGCACAGATCCACATCTTCATCTCGACGAATTTCTTAGCAAACTTGCTTTTTTGCTCGTCGCCAAATAAGAAAACAAAACGACAACTCCACAGCTACACGCGAACATCTAAAATTAATCACGTACTCGACTTTTGTAGAGTACGCATGCGCTACTTCCAACATCAATAATCCACACCATTGATCCACCCCCCCCCCGTCCTGCTTATGAATTACCTGGAATTACCTCGACCAGTGAATAAAACTCGATCCTCTCCCCCATACTATGTAACTAAAATTTCCTAAAACACGTTTTGGTAAATCAGAATTGGGTTGGTCACAGCCAACTCTAAAAATCAAATATTGGAATTGGGATAGCTTGTTTTACAAAAACCATATTCCAAGTGGCAAAAGAAATAGGATTTTGTGATTCTGATTTCTCATTTACATCCATACTGACAGGAGCAAACACATAACATCATCAACTAGACGAACTGGCCTGAAAAATCAACACTTAACAAGTTGAACTGTGAAAAAGTTTATTTACATTTCACTACTTCTATTTCATGCTTATGGTGGCTAAATGCAGAGTTATTGAAAAACAATTGACATACAGCTCCTGAAAAAAAGAACATTGTATTAAAAAGAAATGCTGAAAAAAAATCAAAGTTACTACAAAAAACCAAAACACCTGGTATTTTACCACATTTGGTTGTAATGCTCGTTTCTAAAATCATCCCAATCCCAATAAAATTGGGTAACGTGTACAAATTTGCAGGTTTGAGTAACCTTGATGTTTGAACTCATTCAAAAATAATACAAGAGAATTATACAACACTGCATGGCCACAATTTAAATGTCATTTTTTTGTAAGTCTATGTTATTTTGAAGACAACTTCGATTGGGCAACACAATAGGATGCTGTCACATGGCATATTTTCTTGTCCATTCTGATGCCATCGAGTTGTATTTCTGTCTATCTGTTTTGTATTGTCTTGCAACCTCTGGTACGAGTGGGTCGTCAGGATTTGGATCATTTAACAAAGAGCAGATTGAAAGAAGAACTACAACCAAAAATTCAAGTTAAAGAAAAAATAATTGGGTCAGGAAGACATTGACATAACCTCAAAATATCCCCTTAGCAATGCCAATGTGCTAAATAAGAATTTCATACACAAACATGTTTAAGCAGTCTAATTCAATTTCCATAAATGTATAAGAATATGATGATCATATCTATCAGCATAGCAACTTCAAATGTTTGGTCAAGGAAATATGAATTTTAAAGTAGTATTTACACTGCAACCACATTCCAACAATTAATAACACTGGAAATTAACATAATATGGAAATTTGCAAATTATAAATAGTATTTAATAGTTAATAAAAATTAGTTATGATAATGTTGGCATAGGGCACATCTGCTAGGTGAAATATACACATTATTAATGTAAATTTATTATTATTATTCTTACATTATTGTTAAACAAATAAATATCTGTTTGTAATTGTAATTTATAAACAAAGACAGGAGGTAAAAATATCAAAACATAATTCAACTAACAATTTAAATATCTGTAAAACAAGCACAAAAACATGGATGCAAAAATAATATCTCAGAGCAAATACGTATGGCACTATCAATATTGGAGCATCGCTACACATATTTGACAAGCTTGTTTCATTAAGGCATACCTTTTGAAATAGTTAGTGCAGGACTCCATTGTGAACGCAATATATCCAGGCAAATACTACCATTACTATTTATATTAGGATGATAAATTTTTGTAGTAAAAGCAACCTAAAATGAAATAAGAAAAAATTGAGAATCTGGCTATAAGAATAAAATAGCCATAAAAGGTTACTCAGCAAATTGTTTTAAAAAGCATAATTAACAATTTCCAACAACCACACCTTCCAGCCAATTGCTTTTCATTTACACAACAACATTGGTCCAAACAACTATGCTAAGCAAGAGAGATGCTAAGCATTCCATATCTAATAGCTTCAGCTTAATTACATGTGTGTTTACTTGAATTGCTAAGGAAAATGCTCTAACATGGTCGAACATCTACCCAGTTACCCAAGTTAAGGATGTCTCAACAAGTCATTTTTAACCAATGGGTGACTCTTAAACGTAAAATACGAACTCAAATGATGCTTTTCCTACCTTTGGCGGTTTAAATGGATAATCTGTAGGGAAATGTATAGTCAAAAAGAAGACGCCACCCTGGAACGGTGTATCAGGCTATCGTTGCATAAAAAAGACAATTGTTTCAATATATGCCATGCAATAAAGAATTGTATAGTTTTAAATGCGTGAACAAAAATCGCGCTGACTTACCGGGCCCATTATTGTAGCCTGCCAGTGAAACACTAAAAGGAAAATGCAGTTTCGTGTATAGACATACGATACACATATGACATGCCGAAGTTTTCCATGACGGAAAATACGACATAGCTTCACACATAATGAAATGAGTTTATATGGCGTAATATTGATGTATTATAGAAAGAATGATTAAATATATCCTTATACAGATAATCGTTTAATGGCAGCTTATGTTCAGACACCGTTTGCGAGGAAGTTTTCCTTTCAAAATCAAACTTACAGTCATCGCCAACAGGGCCAGCCGAACATTGAGCTGGTGGATCTCGTCCAAGGTCTTGCAATTCCTAGTGACAACAATGGATGCCGTGAAAACATGAAACAAATAATGCCATAATATAATATGGTGCACGACTTAATAGTGAGAAAATTTTAATGTTCGCAATATACAAAATTTATCTGTCGTCCACATAAAATTGTAGACCTTCTCCAAGTCGGCGGAAGTACGAAGTAAACGTCTAAACCATAAATTTGATGTACCTTATTAATTCTTTTTAAAGCCATAAAACAACAGAGCAAAGGAACTACCCTCCAACTTGCCAACTAGAACAGAAATGAGAAGTTAAAAACACACTTCTCCGCAACTTTGTCGATTTAACTTTTCCTAAAGTGAAACGTGCCTCAAAAAATGAGCGGGGTGGTCGCAAAACCCAGACCCAACGCAGGGGCAGGACTTTGATGAAATATTTACCCGGTATACTAAACCCGGTCAAGTTACTCAGGTTACCGTAGTGTAACAATTCGTAATATTCATTTGTATTTAATTAATTTTATTCATGTCTCTAATTCTATCAAATTGCACTTTGATCAAGTTGCTCCGGTGACAGGTTTGCGCAACAATTATAGTTCTATAGACTATAGCAACTACAGTTATTTATTGGATTCACGAAAGATAATTATATTATTGTCAGAATGAGGTAAGAGCTTTACTGCTTTTCGTATTCATACCGACGTACATTCTGGAACTTATATTTGATATCCTAGTCCACTTACATTCCTTTGGACATTGATATTATATTTATTTATTGGAAAGTTAATAAAAATAGAGCTTGCTTTGCGTAGTGTTAAATTAAATTTTGAAATGGCGTTTTTAGTTCATGCGCAAGCAGCCTAGAAATTTACTCGATCACGATTTTGTGCATTACTTTTCCCACCAAAATGCCTATTTTGAGGAACCGTAAAGAAGGTCAAAGGTCATGGGACTAGGTTATGATTGTAATTCAATGATATTTTCTATCTTAATATAACAGTATCAAGGAAGGAATTCTTTTGGGTATGGGCAATCCCCTCTTGGACATCAGCGCAGTGGTCGATGCTGATTTTTTGGCAAAGTAAGTATATTTGTTCTGTGTTACTGTTGAAACTTGACTGTTCTCAGCAAGGAAATTTTAATCATTTTCATTTAAGGTATGGGCTAAAAGCTAATGATGCTATTCTAGCTGAAGACAAGCATAAGCCAATGTAAGATCTAATTACTTCTAAAACGTTGAAAAAAATTGGTTTCATACAACTATGCTATAATTTACTCTATCACAGGTACCAAGAAATGGCAAAGATGGATAATGTGGAATACTTGGCTGGCGGTGCCACTCAGAATTCCATTCGCATTGCTCAGTGGTTAATGCAAGTGCCAAAGGCTTGTGCTTATATAGGATGTGTTGGTACGTTATCTGTATTGGATATGTTTTGATGATAAATTTCAACTCATTTTACACGAAAATTTTCATTATGAATATTTTTTTGGTTGCAGGAAAAGATCGTTTTGGCGAAATCCTGAAGGAAAAAGCAGAGAAGGCAGGAGTAGATGTGAAATATTATTATATAGATAATCCAGAAACAGGAACATGCGCTGTGTGCATTACCAATAACAACACTGCAAGGTAATTGAAGTTTAACATTCAATGCAATAATAGTTTCACTTCATAAAATTGTATGTTGAACTATTTCACCCAATCTGATGTGGCATCTTCATTAAATCACATTGACTATATTTTAATTTGTAGGTCCCTAGTGGCAAACCTCGCTGCTGCCAATCATTATAAAAAAGAGCACTTGGAAGAAAACTGGAAAACTGTGGAAAAAGCTGATATATTTTACATATCAGTATGTTATAGTAATGATGTCACAGGCCAGATTTGGACACATTTAAAAATCGAGCTTCTAAATTTTAGGGTTTTTTCTTAACTGTCTCACCAGATTCCATTATGATGGTTGCTAGACATGCAACAGAGAAAAAAAAAGTAAGCCAATGAAATGTCAATTTCATCATAGAATTGACTTAAAGACATCGTTCATTGCATTATTTTTCTTGTCAGATTTTTGCAATGAACTTGTCTGCACCCTTCATAACTGAATTCTTCAAAGAACCTTTAATGGAAGCCATGCCACACATCGACCTTCTATTTGGAAACGAATCTGCAAGTTTCTATTTACATTGAATTTTGTGTTATGATGTGACTGCAAAGTTTATGGCTTGTTCTTAACAAGAACATTGAAACCTATCCATTTTAGGAAGCCCTTACATTTTCAAGAGTACAAGGATTTAATGTAAGCATTACCTTTATCAACATGCTCATCTTTGCTTCACAGATCCTATCTTCCATACATCTTTTGTATCATGCAGACTGAAGACATGAAAGAAATAGCCATAAAGATTGCAAATCTTCCACGAGCTGGTGAAAAAAAATCACGTGTTGTTGTTATTACTCAAGGAAAAGATCCTACTTTGGTTGCGAAAGGTAAGACATGTTTAAGATGTTTTTTTTTGTGATTTGGCAGTAGAGTTACGCAAATTGGAAATTAGCAATTTTACAATTGATGTTCCAGATGGCAATATCACTGAGTATCCTGTAGCTTTAATAAAGCAAGAAGAAATTGTCGACACAAATGGTGCTGGAGATGCTTTTGTTGGAGGTAATGTGAATTTCTTTGTCATCCAAATTAAAATTTCCATTATTGCCAAGTTGAGATTTTTGTTTTTCTCATACTTCAGGATTTCTTGTGCAATATTTACAAGGAAAACCAATGGAAGAATGTATCAAGTGTGCCCATTACTCAGCTCGACTAATTCTTAAAGTCTCTGGAGTTACTCTTGATGGCAAACCTGATTTCTAGACTAGAAACCTCCAAAAATCTATGAACAAAGTCTAGTTTAAAAAATTATGATATAAGAGAAAGTTATTTGGAAAATAATAATTGAACCCAAAGCTTTTATTATGAAGTAAAGTATGATATTGTATCCGTTTTTCAACAAGTTTCTGAACAGAATTTTTGCCCACTTACATGCACAGAATACTAAGTGTCTTTAGAAATAATTGGTAGAATTATCTTTATCAATGGATTCACAACGTTTCCTTCTTTAGTACTAATGGACCAACATTGTCACCAGTACATTGGTTATGTTTTACATGACTTCCATCACAGAATGGCCACTATGACAATAAAAAACATGGTTACAGGTTACAGTCATAAGAATATGTAATTAAACAAGCCATAATCAGGATAATGCTCAGGACTAAGATATTGCAATAACAGTTTCAAGCTTCAAGATTTTATGCAAAGTTACAAATCGAACTTGACAATGTGTAGCTCTTTGAAGAAAATAGCTTTAAAGTTCAACACCATGTTGCTTGCAAGTGTATTGTTTTAAAGTTTCTGTTGCTATGAAGCATAAAAATCACATAAAAGTTTTGGGCCATTTTGAGGTGGTCTTATGAAGTTTAAATTCAAATAATATATTGTTATAACTCACAACTTTGTTATTGGCTTATTGCATTATAACACACAAATTATTTAGCTGCTGCATTTAAAGTTCACGAAACCCCGAAAAGTAATAATTTCAAAGTAGAAATTTGTTAATTTCTTCTTCAAAAGTAATAAATAATTACTTTTTAGTTTTGAAAGAAATGCTTTTGGTCATTTTCACATCATTGTTAATTATTAGTAATATGATTGCTATGAATATGAATTAAGGATAGATTACCATCACTAATTCTCTGACCCGTTGCCTAGAATCTTCGTTATTAAAATCAAACTTACCAAGGCAGTTGCTTACATCGAGATTACGTTTAAACAAAACAATTTCCAAAATGCATACAACACAACATACCGTTTTAGTGCGCCAACATCTACAATACACAGTTTTTTTGTCAATATCCTCAATATCAATAACATTGACGACTTTTGGCTGGTCCTTCTGTATTGATTTATTCACCCATTCACAACGCTGATCTTTTCTAACCAGTTTATAAATAACGTAAGCACCGAGCAATGCTGTGCTAAACCAAGGCAGATAATGCGTTAACTGATGTTCCCAAGAAGCTGCGGTCATTTTACTTGACTTGATCCTTGCTGAAATGACTTATTAAAAAAGTCAAAATTGGGAAAGAATTATGATGGTCGGACCAATGGCTGCCAATGGATTGGATTGAAATCGAACCAGCAGTGGATTGGAGGACGATTGGGCGAACACAACAGAATCGGGTAAATCATCAGGCGTGTAGGCTGTACAGCACAGTTCAGTTAGATACACACGGAGAGAAAGTTCTATTATGTATCATATTAATTATTTTATACTATTTTCCATTGTTCTCTAATCAATAACAATTTACCGTCTATTTTCATTTACTCTTAAATTTCTATGACAGTTCATTAATTAATGACAGGTTGCCAATGGATACGGATGACACAACGGAATTGCCTAATTGTTGTATAAAGAAGGTCAGAAATTGGAATCTACCTCCTCACATTGGAAGATGGACTACCCGCATTGTCGTTGCATTTTTAATATGGGCTGCACTTTGGTCCATTGTTGGCAAAGATGCCTTACCCGGTGGGAACCTTTACTCGTTATCTGTTTTACTAGGATTATCTGCCTTGGCTGGATTTATGGTTCGAATCATCCCAAAGTTGAAATTGCCAAGCTTGTTGGGAATGTTGATCACTGGTTTCATGTTGAAAAATGTCAAAGGCATTGATGTGGCCAAGGATATAGACAATAACTGGTCTTTAACACTTCGAAATGTTGCTCTAGTTGTTATATTGCTTAGGTCTGGTCTTGGTCTTGATCAGAAGGCACTCAAAAGGGCAAAGTGGACAATAAGTAGACTTGCTTTGCTTCCCTGTACAGCTGAAGCAATCACAGTAGCCATCATGGGTTACTTGCTACTTGACATGGGTTTTAAATGGAGTTTTCAACTTGGGTTTGTAATTCTATGTATCCTCTGGGAATGATATAATCCCACAGGGTAGCTGCTATACGTCTTTCCCTCTGGTGAGAGCAATTTTCTAAATTTTAGATTTTTGATTGCTGCTGTATCACCAGCTGTTGTGGTTCCATCACTCTTGGAATTGCAAGAAAAAGGCTTTGGTATTGATCAAGGAATTCCCACTTTGGGCATTGCTGCAGCATCTCTTGAAAATGTTTTCTCCATTAGTTTGGTTGGCGTTTTTTTGGGCATTGCTTTCTCTGAAGGTACGTGTCTACATGAGGAGTTGAAAATCAACTTTTCTCACAAAACCTTGCGCAATTGTTTAGTATTATTCTTACCTTGTAATACTTCTTCAATTTGAAGGTAACCTTGCATACAATATATTTCGTGGTCCCATTGAAATCATCATTGGCATTTCCATTGGTGTTTTTGTTGGTCCTGTACTCTGGATTATACCATGTAATGAGAAGGTGACCTTCATGATGCTATCTTCTACTTTGCAAACTTAAAGTGCAATGTGCGTGTGACAATCTCATTCTTGTTACTACAGGGAAGTGCTCCACAAAAGAACAGATTTGTACTCCTGTGTAGTTTGGGTCTCCTCTCTTTATTTGGCTTGAGAAGAGCTCATTTTTCTGGGGCCGGTGCCCTTGGTTCTTTAGCTTTGTCATTTGTTGCTAGCCTTCAATGGTCTAAAAGAGACAAGGTGCTCAATAGACAGTTGAGAATACATTGTACTTATTTTTAAATGAAATTTAATAACATGTGCTCTATATTAACTTTTAAGCAACAAATCGGTGCTGCCTTATCAATAGTTTGGGATTTCTTTATGCCACTTTTATTCAGCTTAATTGGTGCTGAAGTGAATGTGGAATACATGGAAAGCCAGCTTATTGGTAGGGAAATATAAGATACCTTATTGCTGAAAATTGACATCAATACAATAATAGATTTTTGATTTTACTATATATATATATATATGTTGATGAGAAGAAGAAATATTTACGCTCTGCTCTTAAGCATCGAGCACTGTACTTACAGAGATTCAAATAAGCAAAACTTCCTATATATATATATAGCCTCCTGCTTCATTATAGTTTTTTACTTTGCAGGCCGTGGTATAGGAATTTTGATTGTTGGGTTGATACCTAGACTGTCTGTGGTCTATCTTGTTCTTTTAAGAAACAACCTCTCGCGCAAAGAGAAGATATTTGTTGTGTTATCATGGATTCCAAAAGCAACTGTGCAGGTACCGCAGGCATACATTGTACACAACTACACTGTTATCTTTCACATAAGGAAAATCCTGACCATGCATTACTATAAATATACATCATAAAACTATTTTCAGGCAGCCATTGGTTCTATTACATTAGACGCTGCTCGTGATAAAGGTTTACATGGAAAGTATCAAGAAAAACATGGCATACAGGTTGCTTAATTTTTCCTAGCAAATATCTACATGTATATAGCTTCTTGTTGTTTTGATCAGAAATAACAATTTTTTTTCTAATTATTCTAGATTCTTACCTTGTCAGTTCTGTCAATTCTTATTACAGCACCAATAGGAGCAATAGCAATGACTACAACTGGTCAGAAACTCTTAAAAAAGTCTGAAATGATATCTCAAAGCAATACTGAACAAATTGAAAAAATAGAACTGACCAATGACATTGGTTATGTTTAAACTTCTATAAGTCACATATGTTGTAAATTTGTAATACATAGATACCAAAATAACAACAAATGTAATTAACTTATTGCAATCAACATTCATTAAGAACAACTACATTACATATATTGTACTCCAATATTTCTGAAAAAGATTTGACTAAGATTTTCAGTGCATGTCTTATAATATAAGTGTCTACTGTAATGCTCAATCTTGATATGTAATTAATGCACTTTTCCTGAAGGATTATTTGGTGGAGCATATGGTGGTGCTGCATATGGTGGTGCTGCGTATGGTGGTGCTGCATATGGTGGTGCTGCATATGGTGGTGCTGTTGGATCATTCCCCTTATAACCAGCAGGATATCCACCATCATGGGGAGGAATAGTACCATAACTTGGTGCATACACTGTTCCCGAAGTTAGAACCTACATGAAGTATTTTTTTAGTTTGTGATAAGGACAATAATTGGTGATAAGTAAAAATTGCAAATTTTCGCAAGAAAACTATTTGAGAAACCTGACTTCCATGTTGAGTTATGACTGTATTTGGTACATATTGCTCTCGTCTCACCACTACATAACCAACTCTATTCAAACGTCGACGGCATAAAACAATGATGAAAATGGCAAAGAAAACAGTGACCATTACCAGCACAAACCAAAACCCTGGCAAGGGTTGAAAAAAACATGGTTACATTAACATAGGATAAATATGTGGCACATATTTCAACAGCAATACATACACCATGTTGCTATGACATCAACTTCATAACAGCATTCTGAGTCACAACAATATGCAGTCTGGTATGAAGCAGGGTAGCATACATAAGTTCCACAATCTACAAACTCAGCATCCTTCAATAAGGTAAAAAATACAAAAGAATACAATAACCATAATTTCTAATTAGCAGCAATTTTAAAAAACACTTGAGAAAAACGATTTTTTTGAGAGCAAACATGTTTCGACATTATCAGAATGCCATCTTCATTATCATAATGTCGAAACATGTTTGCTCTCAAAAAAATCGTCGTTTTTCTCAAGTGTTTTTTAAAATACAATAACCATAAATATATCGCTTTAAAACAGCAACCGCGTGTATATCCTTTTGAAAACGTTGTATTCAAAACATTTATGTTATGTAGTATCAAAGTACACAAAAAAAGTATCGTTTAGATTATAAACTTTACAAAACTTGCAAGTATAAAACATTTATCACGTAAATACGTATGTATGAGTGTAAAGATGTTGTCATGTTGTTTCTTGTTTTGTTAACCTAAATAGGTATTTAATAAGACAATTTTTTACTCTAGTTATTACTAAATCAACTTACCGTTAGTGCTAATGAGGCAGAGAAAAATATAGCCAGTAAATTAAACGAAGACATCACGAAAAATTGCGTTGAAAAAAATTAGTAGTCTTCTTGCTAAGTTGCTCTTCTGTTCTACTCCAACTCTCCGGCCGGAAAGTCTCTCCCGAGGGAAAATCCCGTATTATCGGAGATGAGTACCCATGTATTGTTTGTAAATATGGTAAGAATGAGCAGTGCGCAGTGTGATGCCACTCGCACCTATAAGAAATCAACGCCAACTTTTCGTAAAAATTTCTTTCGATAGCACAAATGTTCACTTCCTGGCTTGCTTTAAATTCTAAAATGTAATTTTTATCCCATACAAGGGCCCAAGGCCTAAATTCAACAATACTTTTTCTTAGAGAGAGAGAAAGTGAAAATTTGAGATCAGTAACCTGATCTGAAAAGGAGACCTGTTCATTACGAGCTTTCGTGGTCAACAAAATTTGTATGTCGAAAACTCCAAGGAAGGTTGAAAATAGCTTAATAAGACGCTGCAGCCAAAATATTAGAAATTATATTTAGTGAGATGACTGCCCTTAGTGAAGTCCAGTAATTCAGGACCAATTTATCTTCTAAACTCTTTGATTTTTTTGTGTGAAGTTCATTCACTAAGTGAAATTGCAGGTTTCGAATCGTGTTAATCGACAAAAAAATCGCACAACATATTGGAATAATCATGCTCCGAACTGATAGTTGTCTTTAATCATTTTATCTCATGAACAATGAAAGTAGCAAATGAAATAATGCATCTGCATTGTTCTTGCCTTACAGTATCAAAAATGCCACATCAACAACGCTTACATAACTTCCAGAGAACGTGATGAGGAAGACGTTTGCGAATTTGATATGAATGGGGACGCTCGACCTAAAAATAACAAAGTTTTAATACGTTAGAACACAAGTGTTTGTGCAAATTTCTACGATAATCTTGGCTTGGAAACATGACAACATTCATTTTCAAAAATCACTGCATGAAATCACGAAAAATGGCCAGGTTGACGACAGGCGTTTCCTGTCCATGACGTCATAACTTCAATCAACCTAAAGAGATCATGGAGTGAAGACCACTCACTTCTCCACTAGTGGCTGCGAAAAATCGTTAAATCGTGGGTAAGCATTGAGCCGAGGTTTTTGTATGACAGCGGCAGGCATGCAGCGTTGGAACACAATGGTATGTTTTATGAAAGAATGGAACACAATGGTATGTTTTATGAAAGAATGGAACACAATGGTATGTTTTATGAAAGAATTTTCAGTCTGCGAATACATTCCAGTTCTTACGATTACAGCACACATCTGGTCCAAAGACCCAAATCAAGAAGTTGACGTTAGGAAATGGTGACGATATGTAATGTCACATTATTGTACTCCAATGCTTTCCTTCGGGAGTAATAGTTCACGAACGAATACACTTTATTTACTGCAAGCTTTACGCTTGAGATGAGTACGGTAGTTGTAAACAATGATAAACGCATGTGTCATCATAAGTCTAGGAAATATGTCAGGACTCTCTTCAAACAAACCACTGCGTAGGTTCTGAAAAAATTCGAGTACCTGTAAATTAAAATTGACACATATCTTGCAAATGACAGTATGACACCGACTCTCTCTCACACACACACAGAGAGAGAATATAAACATGAAACACATGTACATTCAACAAAGGCATGTTTGCCATCATGATTATCGTCATGTCATGTTAAATTCATTAAAAAATTCGCATGTTCGATAACGACTGCACGTAACGATAGATGTATTCATGTCGAGTGTTTTTAACTGTGTCAAAAGCAAGATAGCAGAATCTAAACAATCTTGAAATCGAAGTAATTTACTACAAACTTCGCGATTGTTTTTGGAAAATGTTGCTCAACCAGCGAAAGAACATCGAACCACCTTAGCTAAGAACACATTCTAAGTTTGCAAGCTCCGAACCTCTCAATTCAAAACAGGTTCTAATTTGATAAAAAAAACTCCTCCATCATCAAATCACGACACAAAGCAACTACGATACGCTATTGTTTTAAAAGTTGTTTGCATATATAAAGTCCGTTGTTTCACGGCAAATGTCACGAAAATAAATAACTCGCCGAATGAATGGAATGATTGAGGCTGATGAAGATAGGAGAATACGGCGACAGCGAGTCTCGATGAAACCAACATATGACGTCATTATAAAATCCAAATCTACATTGGATGATAATTGCTTCATTCGTTGATAAAGACTTCAATCTCCAATTTAGCATAATTCATGCATATATAATACCACTGGACAATCCAATTAATTAACAGGGGAAAAAATTTAATACCTGGGCACGGAGTGGCGAAATAGAAAAACGATTCGCGATTATAACTTTAAGCCCTGTCAAAACGGTAAATGTTTCGCCGTAAAACATGTTTTAACATGTTTTGCGGCGAAACATTTACCGTTTAGATAGGGCTTAATAAAGGAAGCTGTGCATCTCGATTAGTGGAAGGATTTGCACTGATATAAATTTCAAATGAACTCCTACGCACAAATATATATCGCAGATTAATCACCAGAAAATAAAATGTGTGCGATAAAGACCAGCGAAGGCGTTGATGTTTGTCAAACGAATGAAATATCTTAAAAATATTGAAATCTCGTTGCAAACTTAGAAACATTGTTCGCTAAAAAATTTGCGGTTAAGCTATTCGCCCCCCGTCGAGATGCAAATGTAAGTGAAACACAGGTGCGCTATATATAAAGGTGTAAAACACTCGAGGGCAAGGAAAAACATTACAATGCTAACCAATTCAACAGTTCAGCTGAATCAGATTCAAAATACTTCATCTTAGAAAGCATCAACAACTGCACATAGAGCACACTTTTCACGGATATAGGGGAAACATTTCGTGGACATATTGCGCTTAGGGGTAAAAAACGAAAACAAAGACAACATCTCACATCGTCTTCGTTCGTCAAACTGTAATGAGCGTTTTTGACATGGACAACGATAAAAAGAAATTCAAGTTTAGGCTAGTGATTGTCACGATGGTAGTTTGTATAGCAGTTAGTTTTTCCATCGGTCTTTTGATCGGCTATCTATCAAACAAGAGCAAGGAGAGCAAAGATAGAAGTTATCACAGCGAAAGTTCCTCACTCGAAAATCTTTTACAAATCTTCAGTGCAAAGGAGTTGCGCACCACGACAAGGTACGGACACTTTCGGTCTTCATTACTTCATTTTAAACATTTTGAACAATTCAGTTCTGTGAAGGTAAAAAGAAATTGTAGAATTACAAAATCGTATACTTTGCAAGAAGTTCAGTGTTAACATCCCAATTCGCAAGCTAATATGACATAGAAAATACGGATAGAACTCGCATTAGGTTATGGTGGGGTACGCTTGCAAGTGATCATTTGGAATCAAATACAGTTACATTCGTCCAAAATATCGCATCTGTTATCCATTATAGCTTTTCGTGACAAAGCCGTGTTCCCCAATGAAAATCTTTTAGCTACGTATGTATTCAGAAACAACACAATTTTAAAACAGATTACGAAAATCATTAGTATTTCATACGAACAGCATTTATTACTGAGTATTTCAAACAAATCACGTTTAAAAAATAGACAAGGTGCAGCGGCTAAAACACTTCACAGAGTCGAATATTCAAGACAGCCCACTGCGCACTTTATTAGAAATTCACTCGTTAGATGAAGACGATACCGCTGTAGACTTTCGATTAAGGAACCCAAGAGAGGGATGATAAAACGAGGAAATGAATGTACAAGGACGGAGAATAATCTAGAAACGCCAAACACTTCGCATTAAAGTTGAATTTTTTTCAAGAGACGTTTTGAATAGTAGAAATGCATATGAAAAAATGTTTACGCGTGAAATAACTTTTTACAGCAAACACGCCAGGATTGTGCTAGGCACATATACCATGCCAAAATTTAATTACGTCATTAACATCATGCCATTGTACAATTATTGATCTCTTTGATAGCATGTTTGTGAAAATAATACATTAAACTGATCAAGATGCAAATAAGAAGTGACATCTGTCGTTGACAAAACTAAAACTATCATTAATGCTTTAAACTCTTATACATTTTTTATCCATAATTAATTCCCGCTGGCCACAAACAAACAACGTCGACAAACAACTTTTCACACTCGTCTACGCTATCGCCTTACTTTATCATCGCGAGGTATGCTTCTCAAAAATTTTATATCAAGAGGGCGAACATTCCTCAATAAAAGCTGTCAAAGTTCAACATGCGGCGATTTGTTCGCACTTATTGATGTGTGTGTGGCTAAAATTAACAAATCAAATTCTCGCACGTTCATCAACTGATGTCATTGGATAAGTGCATTGCATTAACTCACAAAGCAACACACTAGGGTGCACCTGGGGTAAACGTCTTTGAAATATTTTTCATTTAACACAGGAGAAAAGCATTCTTTTAAAGAAGTTGTTATCTCAACAACAAAATAGGATCATGCAGTGGTAATCCCCACTCTGTCAGGGCAGAAAACTAAAGCTTAACCTTAACTAACCCCGAAACGGTTGTTTAAATCTTAATCAACCATTTTGAATGGACAGAGGGAGGGAGAGAGGGGGAGGAGGTTGTCTGTGTTCTGTGCACTGGCTGAGTTCCATATCAAACAACGCTTGCACAAAAATCGATAGCAACAAGCCAACAGCAGCATGTTATTGTTTTAACTTAAAACTCTGCTGGACATACCTCATGTAGTTACATTGTTACATCATTTAAATTGACTAAGGCTCCTAAATAATTTTAAGAAGTGAATTTTTTTCGAAATAGAAATAAAGAAAAATATCATAATCGATCGAAATCAAACACATTTCGTTTACAATTACACGATGTGAAAAGAGATAAGTTCATTTTACGTGATCCCTGTATCAGATAGCTGACACCATAAACTTTCACTATCTCGTTTCACAGTCATTGTTTAAAGCTGGGCGCGTGAGTATGATCTTATTATTAGAGAACCTACATAATGCAGCTAATGTTTTTCCTTCTCAAATCTATACTTGAATGGAGGGTCTATCTATTATTCGCTCTACTTCACAAAGATATGTCTTTTTAGAACCATTAATATCTTCATTGCAAAACTTCATACGTCATTCGGTGAAAAAACTATCGATGTTAAAATTGTGTTGATATACAAGCAAAATACACCCATATGTTCATTAAATCCTGAAATTACATATTTTTCGGTATTTATCCTTGGTCCTTGGCGTCAGTGAGTTCTGAGTTTATAAAATAGGATATCAAGTTATTAGCAGTTTATAGTTTACTGTAAACAGTATACTGTAAGTATAGTGGTAAGTAAGCGAACAGTTTACTGTAAGTATAGTGGTAAGTAAGTAAACAGTTTACTGTAAGCATAATGGTAAGTAATTAAACAGTTTACTGTAAGTATAGTGGTAAGTAAGTAAACAGTTTACTGTAAGTATAGTGGTAAGTAAGTAAACAGTTTACTGTAAGTATAGTGGTAAGTAAGTAAACAGTTTACTGTAAGTATAGTGGTAAGTAAGTAAACAGTTTACTGTAAGTATAGTGGTAAGTAAACAGTTTACTGTAAGTATAGTGGTAAGTAAGTAAACAGTTTACTGTAAGTATAGTGGTAAGTAAGTAAACAGTTTACTGTAAGTATAGTGGTAAGTAAGCGAACAGTTTACTGTAAGTATAGTGGTAAGTAAGTAAACAGTTTACTGTAAGTATAGTGGTAAGTAAGTAAACAGTTTACTGTAAGTATAGTGGTAAGTAAGTAAACAGTTTACTGTAAGTATAGTGGTAAGTAAGTAAACAGTTTACTGTAAGTATAGTGGTAAGTAAGTAAACAGTTTACTGTAAGTATAGTGGTAAGTAAGTAAACAGTTTACTGTAAGTATAGTGGTAAGTAAGTAAACAGTTTACTGTAAGTATAGTGGTAAGTAAGTAAACAGTTTACTGTAAGTATAATTTACTGTAAACAGCTTACTGTACAAACAGACGTAGCTACCTAAATCACAAGTTTGTCATGAAACATAGCCAAATTACTGTGACAGTTGCAAAATCGTGATGTGATCAGATGGAGTTTAAATACATCAATGGCACACGGCACACGCGAAGAAGGAAATATACTGAAATTTTGGCCTTTTTTCCACAGCTTAAGAAAATTCATTAAAAACGATTGATAATGACACGATTATTATAGGATTATAATTGCAGCTAGCTGTTTTAATGGATATTTTGGCAAACAAATTTATCAAACATTATCAAATCCATCATATACAGTGAAAACAATACATGCAAAGTCTCGATTGCGACACAGGAAATACATTCAATGCGGTTGATTAAGAGATGATAAAGTTAATGAAATGCCCAAATACGAAGTGAATAAAATGAAATAAGAATGAATCGATTATAATAACAAGCAGCTAATTAGCACTTAATTGATGATTACGTAAAAAACCAAATTAAAATGAGTTTGTAGTGAGTGCAAAAACTTCCAGCCCAAACCAAATCGTCGTTAATTCATCTTATCAATTGCCTCGGAATCGATCACTTGTTAGCAAGTTATGTTGATTTACTTTGCACAAAGACTGAACTCTTGATCGGGTGAGCAACAGAAGCAAGCTATAACGTAGGGCATTTCACAAGTCGCCATGTCGCCACCTAAGGGAAGAATTCATAAGGATTACATGCTCGGTAGAGCGTCGGTGCTTTGAAGTATAACCACCTACATGGCCACTTTGTCCCATGAAAACAATCCACAAAGAAAATCTCGTTTAAAAAAACCCCATGAACTAACGACATTCCAAGTTTAAACACGAAACACTTAAATCGCCAGTTAACCCAAATTACGATGTATAGAAGAGAAAGAGAGAAGACACACTTGAAACATTCACTGAAGCTAAACGAAAGAACAACATTTAAAGAAGCGACTTTCTGGACACCAAATATTGATTACAGCGGTTGAAGACTGCATTCTGGGAAATTCCCACAGCACTAAAATCTCTGGGGTTCTGATGATAACAGTCAGTCCATTATGGAAAAAGATGGCGATCAGAGAAATTCACGTGTAAAGCACGAGCAAGAACAAGCGGTTTATAGCCACAATAAGATCATGTTTCAGATTATATTTCTATGCAGGCAGATTTACATACTTATATGAACTTTTGGAAGAAATGAAAACTCGATACAATAATTCCGCTTCATGACGTACGCATAGCAAGACTTAAAAAATCAGAGCTGCTCTTCACAATGATATTAAATACCTGAAACAATTAAAACAAGTGTGAATGAATTCGCAGAAGCGATCAATGACAAGTCTAAAATGATCCCACAAACTAACCATTAAGTTAATTGAATGTCCGCCGTCATCCTAGACGCTATCGTAAACTGATAGACGTTTAAATCCAGATTAAAATACCTACTCAATGCAAAACCTCGCATGATCGCTTGTGCAGACAACAGGCACCCAACGTGAAGGTAATAACAAAAAAAGCCGGCTCCTATCACATGCATCATGTTTACAAGAATGGGATGAAACGAAAAGGCAACAACACCCATCAAATCTTCATGAAGAGGCGATAAAGGGTCATTCCGCTTGTAATTGAGCGCGGTTTTCAAACCATTAAAAGCATTATAGGAGGTCAAGTCTTAAAGGATCACGAAGGATAATAAAGGAACACAGACTTATATTTATTCCAACCAGTAGAACAAAAGCAACAACACGTAAATAGCATTCGCTTTTGGTGGGATGAATCATAGAAGGCGGCATTCAGAAAGCGAAATTAACTTATCCTCCGAGGAAAGCAATTTATCGACAACAGTGAACGATGATGAAGGATGTAAAGTGATCTTGATTCCGATAAAAAAACTACGATTCGTAATGATGATTACCGCAGTTGTTGTTCTGGTCTTCATAACCGGTCTTGTCATCGGTTTTTTCGCAAACCTTCAATCGTGTGCAGACATTCAACAACATGAAACAACTAAAAACGAGAACGCTCTATCATCCCTGCTACATGTTCTCAATAAAAAAGAGATAAGGGAAAACAACAGGTAAGCTTGGATTGCGCGGATAAAATCTCCTTCTTATCTTCATATTGAAATATTTATGGAGCAATACAATGCAAGAAATGATTGGCTATGATCAAACAAACACGTATGTTGCTTGAACACGGAATGACAAGAATGTTCCCGAAGTCTATCTTGTTAAAGCATTATAACTACAACAAACTGACCACAGGTCAGAACAAAGTTTTGACTTCAAACTAGCTTTTAAAAGACCTTGCATAACATTCAAACGAACCAAACACATACTACAGCACATGTATAAGCACGTTGTCACGCAGCGGCACTTGTTGACAACGGAAGGCAAGTTATTGTCAAAACGGGCATCAATAACAACCACAGTTTTCTCCTGCTGACCCTCACGTTGAAGGTATAGAGTGACAAGGCGGGTCAAATTTTTTAGTGCTGATGGAAAAATATCACAATAACAATAATGCAAGCAAAATTATATCACAAGTCATGAAATTGCCCAGCAAAGTTTATAGATCCTATAGAGATGTACAGGTCTTGATAATTAAGATTTTTGGTACGGCTTCAGTCACGGTACGATAAGCAACCAAACAAGCTATGTAGACATGCTTCCACTATAGAAAAGCTTACCAATTTATGTCGTTTGAAGACTATATCTTGTGGTTAGTAATTGCGCGTACATTTAAAGAAAAGCGCATGCACCCCGCGAACATGGGAGGAGAAAATCTCAAGTGCTTCAGCTCTTTTTGAAGACAGCCCTATGAATCAATTCGTCTCACTTGAAGTTCAAGCAATTCATTATCATTTGTGTTTCTATTTCTCGCCATCTGATAACACAGATTATAAAATATGACGGTACTTAAAGCGTATTTGTTAAACAAACACCTTGTCACATTACACGGTGTATTTTTTTAACCTTTACGATCAATCAAACACGAGAATGTGCTTTTAATTGCAAGCATTTATGTTTGTCTCGATGCAAAGTAAACATAAATTACTTTTAATTACCATTTATTAAAAGAGCGCGCGATAATAATTTCGAAATCATCAAGCTCAAAAACACGCTATCTGCGAAGATAAGCTAAAAAGGTCTTCGCAGTTTTAAAATTATCCTTTTTGTCATTATTGGATTGCTCACTAATTTACCAATGGTCAAAGGTGAACTTTTATCTCCGCTCGGAAATTGTTTGGCTTCATGTTCCAAAATTTAATTTCATATTATCCAAACCACACACATTGCTATCCCTTTGCCGGTGGATTAAACTGGTCGATACGGGGAGCTCGACCATGGCGTGCCATCATTCCACCCGAAGGTTAAAGAAAAAATGAAATATTGCCATGTTCAAAGACATTCGAATTGTAAACAAACAAAAATCTATTCTTCAAAATCAACCAACATGGCGGCCATGATACACATCGACAACTTTATAGCCAATGTGCTAATTTTCAAGCACAATTTTAAAAAATTAACGTGCAAGAACAGAGCAATGTTTTCATAGCAAACCACTGATTTCACCACGCAGGAGCACAAAAATGGAAAAACAAAAAGTACAATTGCGATGCCTTTTTCAACTTGTTTTACGTGTATGGTGGTGGGCTGTATAAAACTATACAGTTGTTTTTCAATAAGTTAAAATAGCAAAATACTCGAAATCCTTTGCAAAATCTAACTATATATCATGTGTTCATTTTTATGACCTGGGGCAAATGCATACCTATGAAAACACAACGACGCACAACATTCTTAAGCGCATGCTATGCAAAAGCAATAAATCCACTGTAAAAAATGATTGCTTAAAATAACCACATGATTGGTAAAAGTAACCATAAAAATATTGGTTAAAAAGGTGAAATGCATCTGAGGTAAACAATTTTTATGGTTATTTTAACCAATGAGTTTTTACAGCGTTTCCAATGTTCTTTCGCGTGGGCGCAAAATCTACATAACCGAGTGATTGCCAGGCCCCGTAATTCAGAAAATAAACCCTTTGTTCACGACGTATGCAGCTGCATCATTTTAAGGCTTTTCCGAGATTTTTTTTAAAAAAACACCCACTTATACAACTTAATTGGGCCACTCATAAAATAAAAAATTAAAAAGACGCGACGTCTTGTTGGCTTCTTAGCCACGCAATTAATCCGCTGGAGAGGGTTCGTCATATTTTCAGTCACGAAATATTTCTCATACTACATACTTTGAATGACAAATGTTTCTAATTTCATCATAGATGTACACCGTCAACCGATTGAATAATTGGTATTGCGTTTAAGTTTCCCCCCTGGAGGGCTCAATTAAACCTGGTTCTCATATAGTCGTCTGCATTGATTAAAATGAGTTTTTTCAGTCGTGTTGATAGAGCTCTGTCCAATCAGCTTGCGTTCTAAAAATGCCTGAGTGGACAAGACTGAAACGATTCGGATGGTTATTTATTAAAGAACCAGTCTCTAGATAGATGCTATAGTTAACAGCCAACTCGATTTCTCAATAAGTTGTTTAACACGATAGCTTATTTTTCAGTTAGATATAGTCCCTTAAAATCAACGCTGTTTTCCTCAAGATAAAATTTTTGCAAAACATTTGCACAACAATCTGTTCTCGACAACTAAACAAACGCGCATCTCTTGCGCTCGGCAAAATAATGAACAGGAAAACCCGCTCAATCTTTTTCAACATACATTGCAGATATTTTTCGAGCGAGCCCCATTTCGCTGGAACTCAAAGATCGAAGGATCTTGCCGACGAAATAAAAAAAAGATGGAAAAGTTACGGGTTCCATGTGGAAACATTAGCCTATAAAGTGTTGTTGCCTCGAGCAAAGGATGGCAGACCAGATTTTATGGAGATCAGAGATCAAAAAGGAAATATCGTCCTGAAACATGCTTTTGCCGCAGTGGTAAGTTTAAAGCCTGGTTCTCATCAAGTCACTCCGAGTCATCCGAGTCGTTCCGAGTCGTTCCGAGTTGTTTCGCTGTTTTTCAAAAAGACTGGGACGACTCAAGCTATGGAATTCTCATATACTCATACTGGCGCTACCGAGAAACTGCTTGATTGATTTCTGCGCAAAAAATTGAAAATGGCAGCTGTTGCTTTTCAGAGACAAAGTCTTTTGACTAGTTATTTGCTTCTTAAAATCGTTTTGCGTCATAAAAAGGTCGCTTGCATTTCTGAAAGGTCATTTCGGTCGTCCGCATAGAGCAAAGTTCTATCCAAGCGACCCTGGTCGTTTCAGTCGTGTGAGCCATTTGAGGTCATCTCTGTCACCTTTGAAATGTTCTCGTACAGTCGCACGGGTCGTCTGTGAAATTTTGGCAAGACTGAAACGACTCGGACGACTACATGAGAACCAGGCTTAAGCGCGTATTGAAGTTACTCAAGGAATATAGCATTTACAAAGCCTTTGTTTCAAGTTATATGGCATGTAAAGTCATAAAATGCAAGCAAGTATTAGTGAAATACAAGTACGCACCCCCCCAAGGACAGACGCCAGCAAAGCCAACAACATAACGTGAACATTTTATGCTTTGACACACCTGCAATGCCGTTTCCTTTTCCTGTAGGGGAAAGCAGATCCGACGAGCGAAACTGTTTGGACCGTACCTCGTTTCTTCTTCTACGGTGCATCGGGCCAGGTCCAAGGGGGATTAATTTACGCCAATGAAGGAGAGAAAGACGATTTTAACAATCTAAAAAATATAAACATAACATCCTGTACTGGTTCCGTCGTACTCATAAAATCGGTTAACTTTGAAATTTTAAATAAGGTAAAACTCAAATGCATATTATTGAACTATACATCACGCAATTTAACATCTATTATTCTATGAACCATTGAAGATCCAAAATGCGTATGAATGCAATGCAACAGGCGTCTTATTATATAAACCACTTTATAAACCGTCAGAGAGCGGTCCAGTTTATCCGAACGGAACAACATTACCGGAAGAAAAACTGATGGCAATAAGTCTCAGGAAGACGTGGGACTTTGGTGACCCGCTAACGCCAGACTTGCCTGCGACAGATGGCATTTACAGATTAGAAAATCCGAATTTGCCAGTCAAGATTCCTGTTCAACTAGTTGAAAATTCAATCGCCATGAAGTTATTACAACAATTAGAAGGCAAGAGCTCTCTGTGCGTAGTGATTTTTTAACAATCTATTCTATTTTCATAATCTATATATAGTCCATTTATAAAACAATAAGTCGAATGCTCAATTTACAACAATACTCGTCCTACTTTAGGTGAGTCAATGCCAGAGGAATGGAAACCAGATAACAAGAGTAATTATCGAGTAGGGCCATTATTGAAGAACAATGCAACCCTCTACCTTGCTGTGAACTCACAATCACAAATGACGACAATCTATGACGTCATTGGCACCGTGTACGGCAAAGAAGAGCCAGATTCCTGGGTACTAATCGGTAACCATAGGGACGCCATAGCATTCGGCGCCATAGACTCTGGGAGCGGTACGTCGGGCATGCTGGAATTGTCACGTGGCATTGGCGAAATCTTAAAGACAGGTAAATGAGATCTAATGACATTCCGACCATGAAAGTAAAGATAGCTCGACTATAATGAATTTAAGTGACCAATGGGGGATCAAGTCCATAAGGCACGCCTGATTTATCAAATCGTTAAGCGAAGCATATGCCTGCCATGATCTATGTGAACTTTTAACAGATTCACCCAACTTGTAATAGGTTGGAAACCGAGAAGAACATTAAAGTTTTGTAGTTGGGGAGCAGAGGAAGTGGGGCTGCTTGGTTCAATAGAATATGTCGATGACAATAGGAAATTACTTCAACAAAGAGCAGTAGCTTATATCAATATGGACATGCTCGTACATGGCAACGACAGTTTGAAAGTCAGCGGTAATCCAATGATGGCAAACTTGGTGTATTCACAAGCGAAATTGGTGAGTGATCCACACGGACCTGACGAGACGCTCTATTCAACGTGGAAAAAAGGACGGCCCGACAAGATAAACGCAGAGAAGCCCCAATATTACACATTAGGACTTGGATCCGACTATATTGCTTTCTATGAAATAGCAGGTATGGAAAAAAAGAACTATCTGTGTGTGTGTAGGAAGGGGTTCACAATGCTTGCGCAAATCACAACGTTATTCAAAAATAGCCCAACGCATCTCAAGGTGGATGGGGGATCTACAATGATATAATAGGATATTCTTTTGTAAAATATCAAAGATAACATGGGCTTCCGAACACACGCGGAATCCATTATACGTCTTCCATCTTTTCTCTGTGTTTTTAAACTAGGATTTAGTGCAAACATCAAAAATAAAAATTTCCCAAAGAGATTATAAATGATACATGCATCATTAATTATTTATGATCTCTATAAATTTCACACTATAATTCGTCATATCGCTTGCACACTTTAATGCATCAAAGCCATCAATAAAAAGAAACAACGACAACAAATTGCAAATAACGTTTGTATTCCAGGAATACCGACTGTCGATCTTCAGTATGGTAAAGTACCCTTTCGTCTACCGCGAGCCTACCATACCATCTACGATACGTATCACATGTCCTCTCTTTATGACCCGAATTTCGAGATTCACCTGGCGCAAACAAAGTACGCAGGAAGAATTTTGTATGGACTCTCCAATGCTGTCATTGTACCTTTTCAACTCAGCTCGTTCGCATCGACATTGAGAGGAATTATAAACAGAACACGAACAATGTATGAAAAAGAACTTAAAGCACAAAACATAACCTTGAATGGAATCACAAACGAAATGAACGCGTTGCAAAATGCCGTGAAAAGCTTTGAATCCGGGATTAAATCCGACTTGAATTCGTCGCAAATCACTTTGCTAAACAGCCGTTTGATTTCTTTTAACAAGTTCTTTATGTCACCAGAACCAATTCCGAGCCGATTCCGTTGCAGAAATTTAGTTTTTGGTATACCTCAGTCGCTGCAGTATCCTAACATCACCCTTGCCGGTGTAACAGATACAATTTTGATTGCAAATCGTACAAACGACTGGGAAATGGTAAAAAGACAAATATCACTAACACAACACGCAATTAGACAAGCAAGAAAGTCATTGGAGATGCCGTGAGCAACAACACTATGAAAAATGAATATTGTTCAGGAAAGCCATTTTGAAAATATGAGGTGTGACATAATTCAAAAGATTTCCATGTGAAAACTGTCTTAGTGTATTTCATAATGTATTTCCCACCGAACTTATATCAACGAACAATCACAATAACCAAAACTCATCCGGTGATATTTATGCTTATGAATGAAAATAATTCAGTAAAAGTTTCATTAGCTTAGTCGTAAGTTATAATAGATAATTTTTTTTCAAATTAATTCGACAGACTTGCGTGCATTTCAATTTCTTCGCGGTTTTCTGCATAGTCGAAAGTAAATCTTTGTTTTACACATCCATCGTAATATGGACCAGTGACCTAACTAGCGTAAATAATTACTACAACAGACCATCGAACTAAAACACACGGAACCCTACCTGCAATAGAAAAGTCTAATAAGTTCTTGAAGCCAAATTCTATACCCAGACACGCGAGATTACAGCCAGACACGCGAGATTACACCCTGACACACGTATGTAGTCAATGAATTTTCAGAACTCGAAACACTAAACACGCGTGTCTGGGTGTAATCTCGCGTGTCTGGGTGTAATCTCACGCGTCTGGGTGTAAGATTTGGCTTCAATAATTTGCTTCAGATAGCGTTCCATGTATTTTAGTTCAATGCAACAGACTTATAAATTAGTTTTGACTAATTGTAAAAATAAACAGATTAAGAAAAATGACAAAATGCTAGTAAGGCTGCAGGCCTGCACTGCTGACGACAATTTTTACATATGAAATATTTAGGCCACACCAACTCAGGCTTGAGTTTAGCCACCTACATCCATTAGTACAAGCTGTGTGATTCCGTTCACTACAGTTAAGACTTATTTAACCGAACACCCTTGCAACCACAACCTGGTGGCCCCTGCGACCACAACCTGGTGGCCCTTGCGACCACAACCTGGTGGCCCTTGCGACCACAACCTAGTGGCCCTTGTGACCACAACCTGGTGGCCCTTGTGACCACAACCTGGTGGCCCTTTTTCCCATTGGGAAAGTTCACAATGATTTTTTCAGTAAAGCATGAAATTTTATAACAAACGTCACAATAGACTAACATTATTTTGGTAATAATGGTATTAAGGCTGCGATTTGCTTAAAATTGGCCACTCGCACCAGTGGCAGATCTAGGGTACCTCAAAATAAATTATAGCTGCTCAGTTTTATATTGAAAGTTCTTTCAGAAAAACACTATTGGTTTGGAATTTCTAAAGGTAAAATTTTACCAATGAATTTATCTCTAACGTGCTTAGAAATGTAAATATACTTCAAACTGCGCTGCAGTAATTTTGAGGTAGCCTAAATCAGCCACTTGCTCGCACGCATTCAACATCGAAATGTCAAGGCGAGAAAATAACGTCTGCGGTCTGTCTGGTTTAAGTTTGTGTGCATAAATAAACCTTACCTTTCAAGAAGTTACAGAAACTTTATCTAGTCGTTATTAAGCATCCACCAATTTGATGAAAGTGCAGGACAGCTCAAACATTTTCCCTAAAGATGTTTAGTAGAAAGATAACTAATAAATTCATAAATTCCGTGCTACACGTGTATTATTAAATTGCACTTAAATTCGGTCATTTAAAGTAAATTTACTGAAATGATTACAAGAATCTTTATACGAGATACAGTACCTTCGTTATGGATCATGAACAATAAGAATTGTACGGTATAAGTTTTGGTAAGCTGAATTCTGACAAGCGACTCAAGTCAAGAATTGCACATTGGCTGCCATATTAAATTTGGTCTGCGAACGAACTGGAACGAGTAAATCAAACGCATATGCGCATATGTTAAACGCAATATATTCAGGAAAATATTTTCAGTCTTTATGAACCCTGGTTACTAATATGTGAAGGATGAAATTTGTGAAATTTGTTATCAATACCTTTTTGTTTTCAAGAAAATGCTTTCCATCACTCAGTCGTTGAATACGTGGCGCAGTTAAATTGACGGAGAAAATGTTGGTTATAAGTAA
The DNA here is from genome assembly GCF_021976095.1 of Xenia sp. Carnegie-2017. Taxonomy (NCBI): domain Eukaryota; kingdom Metazoa; phylum Cnidaria; class Anthozoa; order Malacalcyonacea; family Xeniidae; genus Xenia; species Xenia sp. Carnegie-2017. Next base: position 7,261,813 of record NW_025813481.1, read on the forward strand.
AAAATGCATCACAAAAAGCAGTTATCTAAGTTTGGAAACCTTTGCCAATCTATTGTAACAATTGATGAGCTGGAAGCTGAGTTGAATTCTGGGTTTGCGATTTAAAAGGTTGATGAATCAATTTTGTAAACTAACATTCAACCCTCTCTCCTCCATCCTTTTCAAAAACACAAAAATTATGAGATTACATTGCCCTTTTTTTTGTTTTAAACTTAGTAATAATATTAACATCATAGCAATCACTCGCTTCTAGCTTTAACCTTAGAAATAATGCAGGTGTCTCTTAGTTGTTTTTGTGGCGTTTGTAGGGGAAAAAGTATACCTAATTTTCTTGTTTTCCAGCTCGAACTCTTTTGAAGTAATATCACGTTGTTAGGAAAGTAGGACAGTTCCATCGTTTCGCTGTTGTTTTAGCTTTAAACAAATCACTGGCTTTTGAACATGGCTTGAATAGTAAGAATGATTACATCTCCATTTGAAATTAACGTATTAGTTTGTTGTTGTGAATAGTGAATTTGATTAAATTGTTTTCATTGATCGACACTGAACTTGGGATTTTATGGCTCTCGGCGCAGGACCGGCCTCATAATACGCGCAGCTTGCTGTGTGTTTAGCGTCACTAAAGAAACCTGATATTTTACTTCCGTACACCTTGAACTATTTCGTTGACACTTATCTAACGCCTCCGTGATGCCGGGAAACCTGGCACTAGCGTAGATATTAGATAAGCTAGGAGCAAAAACAAGATGTTTGAACTGTTCTCTACCAGGAAGACCACCGGGGTGTAGAAAGGATTTTTCAACTTGCATCATTTGATCGTTTAAAATGCGAACTTTTCGATAGGCCTCCTCGCCTTCGTAGGAAGCCAAATGCGCTTCAAATGCTTTGGCATACTTCGTGAAACTTCGCACTGCGTTTCCAAGATGCTCCAGTGAGATATTCCTGTTTTGCAACACAGTGATAAACGTTTTTTCAATATACTCGAGCGAATCATTGAGAACCTTTGCATAATCTAAGACACTGCTCATAGGCAGCAAAGGTTTGTCGCTTAAACGCAATAGAAGTTTAGCAGTGAGCTTCGCGATTGTTAAATGAAGTTCATAATCAGGATCGAGGTGCTGTTTGATCCAGTCGTATGTGTCAGCCAACGCATGATAAACTGGATAAGGAAATGCCAGTTTTTTCTCGTCAATAAATAGATACCCATAATCAATAGCAGGAATTCCAAGGTATTGATAAAATGGAGCATAGTCGCTGAATGCCCCGAGAGTTCGTATATTTGGTTTAGTACTCCCGGAGGATGAATCCCGCTCGACCATGACGTCATAGAGAGTTCTGCTGCGGTCATAAGGATCAGTAACATCGCCTACCACATTTCTAATAAGATCATTAAGCATTGGACTGGAATATGCTCGTATGGTATAGTTACCACATACAGCCAAGTCTAAGTTCAGATAGACCACAGCGCGATCTGAAAGTACCTTGAAGTTTTCTTCGACATACTCTGTTGAGCCAATCAAAGCATATTCTTCCGCTGACCAGCTACAAAACTTAATAGTCCTGCGAGGACGCCAACCCGATCTCAGCATCATGCCTAGAGCACGTGATAGTTCCATCATTATAGAGGTTCCGCCTACCGAATCTACAGCACCTTTAACCCAGGAATCGCGATGAGAACCAATGAGAACAACACGATCTGGTTCCACGCTGCCTTTTATGGTGCCAATGACATTCGAAACATTCTTAAGGGTATTTTCAGTGTGAACTTCCAAATTGATAATATCTCCTGGGGTCTGAAAGCCGGGGCCAAAGCGATATGTTATATTGAAAGCACCTGTCCAAGTAGGAGGCACTTCAGGACCTAAGTGATAAATAACCTCTTAAAAACAACATTGGGAAAAGTTTGAAAAACAATCATCTTTAAAAATATGTAAATTTGTTAAATAAGAGATCCTCCATGTTGATGTTACGTTGTGTCTTGTCCAAGTGTACTCTGAGTTTTCATGTGATTTAGTAGAAATCTACCATCAAGTGATGATGTTAACGGTTTAAAACATTCATTTTATAGAGACCATGATTTTGAGACACAAAATTGCACGTTCACATCCAGGCCTAATGATTGTGATGAACAAACGTTTATATGATGGAAAAACTCAGAATACCATGCTTATGTAGAAAACCATGATTTTGAGACACAAAATTGCATGTTCACATCCAGGCCTAATGATTGTGATGAACAAACGTTTATATGATGGAAAAACTCAGAATACCATGCTTATGTAGAAAACCATGATTTTGAGGCACAAAATTGCAAGTTCACATCCAGGCCTATTGATTGTAATAAACAACGTTTATATGATGGAAAAACTCAGAATACCATGCATATGTAGAAAGACGTTTATCATAAACAAAAGAAGATTTTTCGCATTTCATGCAAAATTACTGTGGAAGAGCTATTGAACAGATTATTTTTATTGGGGAAGGGTGGGTGGGTGGTGGAGGGCTAATCATTAATGAAGTATGGTTTTGATATAAAACAAAAACTGTGCTGCTCATCTTAATGTAAAATCTAAGAAAACGTTAATAATGGCGAAACCTTTCATTCGTTTCAATAACACTTCAGCTTCTTCAGAGGTGATCACGTGAACTGGTATCTTCGGCAAGTTCACAGACCAATTACGATACATTCCTAAGGTCGAGGGTAAACCATGAGTAAGAGGATCACCAAAGATAGGTCCGGGATTTACCGAGCCTCTTTGAACAGCATTTGGTGGCAGCGACCATGAGCCACTCCCATATGCAGAATAATCAGCTGGGTCGGAATACAAGATAACGCCTACAGCTCCATTTTCGGCAGCCAACGAAACCTGTTTGGATTCAAGAATAAAGTACATGTGTTAGAGAAGTGACTTTAAGGTGGAAAAGACCGGGAATGATTCGCTTGAACGACAAAAAAAGGTCACCAATGAATTCCTTATGAAAAAATGGATCCATAGATTATAGGGTGTCTGCATGTGACGTCAAGCGGCCAAGTTGGAGGTCTACATCAAAGTGCCGATGCTCAACAAACCATGAAATTAACATTAATTCCGTTCACTATATGGGATTTTCCTCCAACAAGGCGAGCGATGCAAACACCCTATGGACATAGATACTCATTTTCAATTGAAAACAAAATGAGTTAAACACCAAGGTTACATAGTCAAAAGATATCTATAGAAACTAGTCACGAGGCTTTACATGTTTGTAGATGTAGATGTAGATGTAGATTTACTTTATCACGAAGTTTTCTTATCGAGAGAAGTTTCATTGACATCCTTCAATATCTATCGGCTTATATACCTTAATTCCTCGAAAGATCTTTCCATATCGAATCAATGCAATGGAACCGTTTAACGACACCCCATAATCACGAAGCTTGTTAAAATCTTGCTGCATTCCATAGTTTACATAGACAAGATTTCCTGACACATTTCCTGCTGAAGAATAACCAAGGAACGACGGCACACCGTCGACATCAAGGATATCTGCAGTCTAATAAAAAAGCTGATCATAAAAAAAAAACAAGCAAGTTGTTCCACTGGGAGTTTGCTCAAAGCTCGTTTAACATGGATTTTGACGGTATTTTCAACTGCACCGAAGTCTTTCAACAATGTTTTCTTTGAACTTCTCCACGTGTTAAGCAGTTCTTTATGCGAATGTTTAATCTGATGACACGAATGAGGTAGTCATCACCAAAAGTCGACTGCTTTGAGCAAACTCGTGAATGAACTGTGATCATTTTGGTAAGCACTTGAGAAATAAAACTACATTCATCTACGCTAAATGCCGTTTTAAAACTTGATTTCATATGGTGACTGTAAAAGACGATATTTTTCAACCAAAACAATTTAAACGTAAAGTAATCACAAATCATTCAAATCAAGACATTCATGAATGAAAGATGAGCCATTATATAAAAATATGTCAGGAAGAATTCTGACCTCAAATATCGTGAAGCCATGTCCATCAACGATTTTCACTTTGTTGCTGAGATTTTTCTTTGGAAAAGACAAAAGCACTTCATATGTAGGTAGCTCGACATAAAATCCATACTTTTTCCAAGAACTTTCTATCATTCCGGCCAGTTCCACATCCCGTCGAGACGCTGCCAGATGCGGTTTTCTCGAAAATTCCCTACGTTTATCGAAAGATATATCATATGAGTTTTTTTTTCATCCGATGAAAACGAAGGTCGTTTAGTAAAACACCAATATTCATTGAATCCTTATTGGTGAAACGCCCATTTGGGTCTGACCCGTTCCCACACGCTTCCCGGCAAACATCTTTTCACAACAAGATTTTATCTTGTCCAACCTAATTGTTTTTCCACCATATCAAAGCACAGCAGTTCGCAATGCCATCGAACTGGTAAAAAACATCAAAAGAGACAGTAGGATACTTCAGATTGTATAATTAAGTACAGATAAAAATGCTATGACGACTACAGATGTTTATCGAACCCTTTAAAAAAACACAAACGTAATTTACATAAACTGCAAATTTATGCGCATGTCGACTTTGTCGATTGTTTTCAGTACTTCATGAAGAAATGAATGATTGTGACAATTATCAAAAAAATGACGATGGATAATGGAGTCAGAGAGCACTGCTCACTCGGAGCTCATGAGATGATCGTGGAAGAAAAAAAGGCATTGTGTACAATCGTTCAAGGTTACTTACAGATCAACGTGGTTCATTACGACTAGAATATTCGAAACTCCTAAGTTCTACGTATGTAATGGCAATTTCATCGATGACAGTTTTTTTTTTCAATCGAAAAGATGTTCTCCAGCAGACGCAGTAAGTCGCTTCGATAAATCAAGGGACTAACTTCACTTGTTTAATGAAGATTATGAAATGGTGTGCTTTTTACGTGTCAATAGACAGACAAATCAGCGTTGGTGGTCAAAATAACCTTAATAACCCAAGACAATGTCACCTTGATGGACACATTGACAAGATTCCACGACGTTTCATGGCAAATATAAATCACCTACAATGACACATTGTGTGATCCCACTCCAACCTCTAGACACCCGGGTATGTTCTCGAATGTGGCACCATTAACATGAAACAACAAAAAACAATGTTTGTACAAGATACACCGGTCTTTCATCGCCAAACTACAACATGTTCAATACAGTTATGGCGCTAGTATGTTCAAGTCATATCAATTTCGTTCACATGCTTCTTCGCGCAAAATGAAAGGAATTCAAAATGTTTTGCAGCATTGAGCCCTACGGTATGAATGAATGGTTTAGTTCATAACTGGAACTCAACTTACTTGCGCAACTGCATCCACATTACAGCAGTGTTTATAAAATATATGCCCTGTTCTTTTCACGCATTTTATTGTAAATAACTCTTCATTAATTAAATCCTGTCTTGATCAGTAAAAAGTACATTTAGGCATTTAAAACGTTTTAAAACGAATACACAAAATATAAAAAGATATAAACTGAAATCAAACATCTACCCAACTCTTTAAGAGATAATCATACATACAAGAAAGACTCTGACTTGGGAAATTTGTATGAATTGCAGTACGCCGTGCGGTATATTTGAGTTAGGTAAATTCTTTTGAAAACAAACTTCAGGCCCCCTTTGTCAAACGCATCATGTGGCGGAACTTTGTTAAGGTTAAACGTGACTTTGGTCATGGAAAATTAGTCAATGATTTTCTACTAAAGAGACTTTTCGATTTGGAATTCGATTGCGAAAAAGTTAAGTTTGCATAATCCTATTTCAGATCGGATTTCCGAACTGTTGTCGTCAACAGTCCAATCGTAGAACAATAGGATTTGCAAGCAAGTATGCCATTTTTAAATAACTTGGAATGAACGTTCGAGGGTACTTCTTCGTCTCCTTTACTATATATATGTTAATAAATGACTTTTCCAAACTCCACATTTCGTCCGGCAAAAAATAACGTTCGTCTTTTACCCCGAAGTGCGATAAGATTGTACCTAAGATAACGTGGATACAATTTTCCCCGGGGATAAAAACCTCTAACGTCGAGATCACCACAAATGGTTAAAAGACGTCCATATAAAATACGCTACATTCCACGTCAATCTTATACTAAATGATGCAACGTGATTGTAATTGAAAGAATATTTATGGAATTCATCCGTTAAGCGTTGTGCACACACGTACAACACACGTGTCTATGAAGTGCCTTTTGGATTAAAATTTGTCGAAGATTTGCCAAGGAAGACTTAGAGTTTCGTGATATCCGTGTGTCGAACGACGATCGAGCAGAACAAACGCAGGACAAATCATTACAAATCGAAATTCAAAATCCAAGCAGCGTTGATGTGAATATGTTCATGTCATTTTAAGATAATTACGTAAAAAGTAATCTATCAACTGCATAGCAAAAGGGATTACATATCCGAATAAAACGTGTTTCATAATCATTCGATAATTCGCTTACCATTTACAAACATTGAACATAAATTTACGAATCGTAAAATGAAAAGATGATATGTATGTACCTTGACGTGTTTTCGATCTTTTTCTTGTTCAACATACTAAGAAGCTGTACTTCTCGACTTTTGTCATAACCATGGGAGCAATCTTCTGTCATTTTATCCATGCAACCGTCATCCTTCTTTGAAAGAAAATGCCCAAGCAAAAACCCCAGTAGAACCGCCAAAAGGATGGCTGCAATGAAAAGTATAAGAAAATGCCTCTGTTTTAGCGTCATTTCGCACGACCGTGTCCCCACCACTGTACCCAGTAGCTGTATGTGAGGAGATATGATCATAAAGTTCGTATTTAAGGATGCTTGATTGGAAAAGTTGCCAGCAGCGATATGCTAGAAAAAGTTCACAGTTAGATTGTGAGCCTCCAGGTGTGTCTAATTGCGCGTTCACAACAGGTGAGGTGAGCATTCAAAACCTTTAATCGTCGAGCAAAAATCACTTGACGACTATTTGATAGCAAGCAATTGAGCCAGCGTCCAGCTACCTTATAAATGAGAATATCTTAATCGCGACTAATGTCAACAGGATTGCCCAACACAATCATACTTGCTTATGTCGCTATATTTAGAACCAAATCCTTCGCAGTTCAGACATGTACTTTAGCGTGCATGTGACGGCTAAAGATAGTGTTGCCCGTGTGGACAGGCAAAAGCGAGGCGCGCTTCATTTTATGGAAAACAAAAGATAAAATTGACGGCAAATTATTGATGGAATTATTGGAATTTCTAATAGCTAACGATGAAAGAACGCATTGCTTGAATATACACTCGCTTCAATCAAAGCAGGGATGAATTCATCGCGACACAAGCAAAGATAATTTTTTGAAAAAATGTTGTTAAAGTCAAACTTAAGGTTAATTCATATACGAGACTTGTAATGGACGCAATTTAGAAACATACACAAACACGACATTTGTTTCTCTATGCAAAACATTTGACACGTCTTAATTTACAAACGGATAAAGTTCGTTGTTTTGACGAAATCTCGACGGCTTTTCCATCAGAATTTGTAGCTAGTCAAAACGATTTTCCAAATAACGTGAATTCATTTCAAAACTCGTAACAGATTTTTCGCAATCAAACAGCGATTGAGGCAGCCGAAAATCCAAATTTGAGGCTACGTTTGAGGAATTCGGTGAGAAAGTGGAACATATTAACCCCCCACAATTTTTGATGTGGGGAGCTACAGCATCACCCACCCTCCCCACCAGAGCTTCCTGTTTTTTCTTTTACGTCAAGAATTGAACATCCCAGCAATTCCTGCTGTTCATATGTTGAAGAATCAAACAAATGCCGCCAAGTCAAAAGAAATCCTTTAAAATTGTTACTATCGTTTTTATTAAGTATAAATATAAGCGAAAGACAGAGCAACTTTACTGTTGGCACAAAATCACTTCTTGTTTTGGTTGTCGTACTAGTTGCAGTAACCGACTCGCTAAATTCGCCACGAGCAAGTTATTACATGAATCAAAAACGCCCTCCGCTCCTCCTTCTCTTGCTCGCTGGGGGTTGGAAATGGAACATGTGTTGTAATGCGCAAGTATAAAATAGTATTCGCGTATCTTTATGTACAAAAAAAATCGTTTCAATTCAAAAGAACCGAGGATCGATTGATTCATGCGATATCTTCAGTACCCATGTTCCGTACGATGGCCCAGGGGATTGCGTGGCTTACTAATATCCATGTAAATTGATATAGAATTATCTAGACCGTTCTATACATCTATAATAATACATGATTGCATTACATTATGAAATATCTCACCAACTTAAATGCAATATCCGAACATAATTTAGATGAATAACTTTACCTATGAAAACAGGAAGAAGACGCCTGAAATAACCAGAAAAGCATCCAAAAGAGCAGCAAAATGCGTGCTGAACTCTTTGTTCATATTGTAATAGTTGCATGGTTACAGCCATTCAATAACTTGTCTACGAATGAGATAAAAAAAGTAAAAGAAAGGACCAAGCATAAAAAACCCTGAAATATTACACTTCAGAATTCGTCAACAAGTCCACCCATGTTTACTCTTCCAACATTTGGATGGCAGAAAGGATGACTAGCTACTTGTTTAAACAAGTCTTCGATGTCATCTGTTGCATAACAAGTGATTCAATTCATACCTTTTGATTCGACGGTGTTCAAAAACATACCTTTTGACTTCCAGGTTGAAGCTACACCATGTACGACCAACCTACGACTGAGCAACACATGCAGTTAACGATAAGTTAATCCGTGAATGGCTTCTACGGGGGAATGCACGAAATTATTACGCCACCAACCTCCAGCTATCAGATTCTCGGCTAGCCACAGCGTACGGTCAACAAAACTGTCCAACACATTAAGACAAGACATAAATGTATTAATAACGAGAAAAAAAAGATAACTTTAGTGAACGCAAACTTTATCTAAGAACAAAAACTTTAAAACTGAGAACCTTTGGTTGAAAAGGTTTTCAATTGTGCATTAGAGATCGTCATTCACAGGGGAGAAATTATAAAAGTTTGTTTATTATCCCGCGCGTCAGTTGAATTTCGATGTATTTTTACTTTCGTAAAACATAGCGGTATGCCACAATTAACTGCATTTTCGAGCCAAACTGTGAAATATGACACACCACATGCGAAAAAAAGTACATTAATGACATATCCTTCCATCGCTTTCTAGAAAAATTCTCAAATCTAATTTTCGTTATGACGTTGCGATGGTCAAATGGAAATAATCAACAGCAATATCCTGAAATGTAAATGACAAAACATGCGGCGTAGCTGTACAATAGCAAAGTAAATTCACCAACAGTATGAAATTCATTCACCAGAGCTGGAGGGGTGATCGATTGCGCAAAAAACACTTCAAATTTCCTGTCGGTCAAGGTGTATCATAGTGGACTATTGTGTACCGATTTTCAATTTGCAATTGGATTAAAGTTGGAAAATTCCACCTAAGACCAACACGTGATCAATACAACACTATATGCATTAGCTAAACTATCAAATATTATCGCGTTTTCATGAAGCAAAGAAAAAGAAATGTTTTTAAGATGAAAACCTTCGGGCAAAGCACATGTGGAAACAGTTATAGCATGTCAATGGTGAGCTGTTACAGTATTCGATTGTTCGAAAAATGAATAAAGTTGTGCTATTTTTCAAGCTAAAGCCAAATCGTGTCACATAAACGTAGCAAGGTAAAATCGCCAGCAGTCGCACGACAACGTTGAAAAATTTTTAAATTCCAAAATACTTCAGCTTCATAAAATATTTAAGTTGCGAGAAACATTTTGAAGGCCATTGTCTTATTAAAAGAACACACACACCCAGTAATCAAACAAAAAAGTTCTTGCGGCCTAAATCAATCAACAACCAGAGTCAGTCATTCAAGGTTAGAATCAGATCTCCACCCATGTCAAATAACTTATGTACCGCAATGTTTAATGCACGCTTGAAGGTCAGAGAAAGGAGATGTCTTGGAACAAAATAATACTAACATGGAGAATGTCATCTCCATTGATTTTTACATAACAATGGCGTCATGCATGCCAACCCTTTAACTGCACCCAAAGGCGGTAAAGGGGTTGTGAGCCATAACCTTGAATGTCATGCATCAACTGAGCTTCTAATTTTAGCATTCTGTGGTGAAACCAAACTCTATTCATAAAAACATTTTGTTAAAGCTATATTTTCCAGCCAAGATGCACGTAGTTCAAATTTCCACTTACTTCTCTGATATTTATCCATTGTATATGTTAATGGTAAGTTTTAGGATTTTAAATAAACTGTTCATGAAAGATAGCGAAAATAGCCAAAGTTCTGCATATTGCATGAATGCGGCGGATCAAGAGATAGCAAGAAAAAATTATCTCGTACTGCAGTATTTTTAACTCTTGTGGCTGACAGAAATGATCAAAACTTGCTATAAATAAAACGAAATGACGCATTTGCCGTACTTAAAGTAAAACATCCACGAAGAATGGCCATTGTTTATATTTTAAAGAAAAAAAACGCCGCATACTGCTATATTAAATTGTAACATTGTGACTTGCATTTTCGAATTGAATAACAATACATATTATACGGACAATAATTCACTTTCAGATTGAAATTCCCGAATTTTACATTCCCCATCAAACAAAAGGTGGTCTGAAGACGAGTTTAGGTAGTATTTAAGACGTATAACTATCGAACTGAATATAAACGGAAGGCTAAACCTTGCAAAATTTGAGACAATCAATTAAATTTGTCTCAATCTATCTATGCACCCCTGAAAGAAAGTTTCTTTCAAAACAAGCTAAATGCAGACTCAATCTGCAGACATGCGCATTTGGAGGTAATATTTGCTTCATGTTAGTATCGATATGTTATCATTCCAGTAGTCTTCCAGTTATATACTTCATTTCAATGTGTAACACTGATATGCACTGTCAGCTATAGAGCTATATTATACTTAGTAACCTAAAGTGAGTGGTTGAAGATGAAAATAGGTATTGTTAAGACACAGTGACAAAAATGATAAAATATATAATGAAATTGATCAAGTCATTACAAACTAATTAAATAAAATTCAGTATAACGCGCTGACTTCGTATCAACGCTGTGACTCGGGGTGTATGACCATTAAAATCGTATTTTATTTGCTTTGCGTGTAGCTCAGAAACCAGGCATTCAAAGCCCTGTAGGTCTAAAAATCTTCTTCGTATAAGTTTTGACGTTGTGGATATTGTGACATTTTTTACATAAAATCGTTTGCAAGAGAAAAATTTGTTGGACACCAGGGATGTAAAAACAGAGAAAATTCAAGGGTAAACAGAACGCGCGTGTGTCATGAGTCGTTACCAGTTCCCTTCAATTTATGAATAGAACGTGCGTCATGAGTCGTTACCAGTTCCCTTCAATCCATGAATAGAACGTGCGTCATGAATCGTTTCCAGTTTCCTTCGATCCGTTCACGGTAGTCGCAAATTTATCATCTTCGAGGTCTAAATCATCCATAGCCTGAAATGAAAGGCTTAAAAAATTATTGCTGAGAACTCACAAGCCATGACAAGGACTTGAAAGAACAAGTCTGAGAATTCACAAGCCGAGATAAGATTAAGCAGTAATTAAACGAGCAAGTCTGAGAATTCACAAGCCTAGATAAGGTTAAGCAGCAATTAAACGAGCAAGTCTGAGAATTCACAAGCCGAGATAAGGTTAAGCAGTAATTAAACGAGCAAGTCTGAGAATTCACAAGCCTAGATAAGGTTAAGCAGCAATTAAACGAGCAAGCCTGAGAATTCACAAGCCTAGATAAGGTTAAGCAGCAATTAAACGAGCAAGCCTGAGAATTCACAAGCCGAGATAAGGTTAAGCAGCAATTAAACGAGCAAGCCTGAGAATTCACAAGCCTAGATAAGGTTAAGCAGCAATTAAAGCAAGTCTGAGAATTCACAAGCCTAGATAAGGTTAAGCAGCAATTAAACGAGCAAGTCTGAGAATTCACAAGCCGAGATAAGGTTAAGCAGCAATTAAACGAGCAAGCTTGAGAATTCACAAGCCTAGATAAGGTTAAGCAGCAATTAAACGAGCAAGTCTGAGAATTCACAAGCCGAGATAAGGTTAAGCAGCAATTAAACGAGCAAGTCTGAGAATTCACAAGCCTAGATAAGGTTAAGCAGCAATTAAACGAGCAAGTCTGAGAATTCACAAGCCTAGACAAAGTTAAGTAGCTCTTAAACGAGCAAGTTTTTTTTCTTCCTTGCTTACATTGTTAATCTCATCTGACAGGAGAGAGGTATAGATTTTCATAGGCGGTGCATCAGTTGGCTGACAAAGGTTATAATAAAGTTACACTCTTGTGACTCAACGGGATGCCGGTGCAGTGCTCTGACCAACTGAGCTATGAAGTCACACAGTGGTGAGCAGGTCAATTTTGTTGATTAAGCAATTGTCTCATGAACCTGAAAAATTCAGGTGACTATACTTCATGAGACAATTGCTTAAATTGTCCAGCAAAGTGCGAAGATCATATCTACATTTAATTTCAAACACCGCACTGCATAAAACAATCTTTCATATGACATTCCTTTCACGAGAAAACATGAGCCCAACAAAATTGACCTGCTCACCACTGTGTGACTTCATAGCTCAGTTGGTCAGAGCACTGCAAAGTTACACTCTTGTTATGTCTTACTGTGTACAATTTTCTCGCTTATGATTGCATCATAGTAAAAGCCAGAGTTCCATAGCAACTCGTTGGGTGTCTACCTTGTATGTAAAGAGTTGATGATTGGGTCAAAAAACACGTCAAATGAAAAGTAGCAACGAACCTCGAGTTCTTTCATGACAACGTCAATGAAGTCAGTGGAATTTTCTTTATATCTGTAGGCAAGCTTAATTGCTTCACGAAACAACTGATGCACAAAAAAACGCAACAAATATTGTCATTTAAAACTCAATAAGCAATTACAAAGTGACGATGTTCTTGCACAACAACACACGAGCATTATACCTTGACAACGTTTGTTCCGTCTGCCGCAGAAACAAAATAAAAAGGCAAGCCGTATTTCTTGGGAAAATTAAAACTCTTCTCTGTGACTTTAAAATCAACTATAGGCAGGTTAAGGCGTTAGAACAAACATCGCTATAATCAGTGGTGTCAGCAACGAGGGAACTGGCGAAGGGAAAAGGAAAGTGTCTCACTCAGTTCTCCTCAATGATACTTCTGAGATACCCGGGAATCCACCGTTTGTGGTGACGTCACCATGACGTCATTACCAACACAATTACATAGCCACAAATTATACCTGTCATTCTTATCAATTCAATACCAGTGGTAGATTTAGGGTACCACAAAATAAATTACTGCAGCGCAATTTGCATTATATTTACATTTCTAAGCCCCTCAGAGACAAGTTCATTGGTAAAATTATATTCTTTAGAAATTCAAAACCAATGGTGTTTTTCTGAATGTACTTTGAATTTGAAATTGAGCAGCTATAACTTATTTTGACGAACGCTGGATCAGCCACTGTTCAATAGTGCCAATTTAACTGCCAACAAGTGATAAAGCTGAATAGGTTGACATAACCAGCCTATTGATTTGTCCTACAATGAGATTTTTTCTGTACTACATATTAATAATTGAGATTCCCATTGAAAAGGTCAATCCTCATAAGCACAAGCACTAAAAAACATTTGATGAAAATGAAATTACTAATAAGGGTTATAGTAAGTTATAAAGGATACTGTCAATCTTGTTCGCAACAAGAATACACGGAATGTCTGCTCTATATTCTCGTAGCTCTTTGTACCATTTTGTAAGATTCTTGTAAGTAGCTTTTCTTGTGATATCAAATGCCTAAAGAGTGCATTAGATCATAAGAAAATTTCAATAATAAGGAAGAACCTTTTCGCAACAAGGGGCAACTTACCAAAATACAAGCATGTGATTGATGATAATATGAAGGATGCATGTTATTGAATCTTTCTTGTCCAGCTGTATCCCATATATCTTAAATGAATAGACATTGGCTACAAGTTGGCAACACTAACTTAAATCCAAGTTAAATCCAACTTAAATCCAAGTTAAAACCAAAGTAAATCCAAGCCAAAACATCAAAGTCTTACCAACTCGAACATCTTTATCATTAACTTTTGTTCTATACTGGAATAGCGTTAATGCATATGTTGATAACTGCTGAGGCTGGCTGACATAAGGGGTCAAGGAAATATTATGTTTTGAAATAATCTTGAATGAAATAATTGAATGAATAATTTGAATGAATAACTTGAATGAAATTAGAGTAATATAAATGCTAGTTTACAACAGCATCTTTCCAGTTAAAGTATTCTTTGGCTAGCTTCATTGACTTGTTTACATAATGTATAATTACAAATGAACAAGGCAATAGCCACAAGAGGCCTTTTTGTTAAAGTAAAAAGAATGTTTTTGTTTTTTATTAAACATGGCAGTATAGAGTTAATAAACAAAATATGACAAAATTAAACTGCAAATGGGAATTCAAACTTTGAGAACAAGCCGAACACTTTAGGCTTATAAGTTATAATTTTTTGTTTCAAATAAACTATTTTAAGGTTTTAGGAATATATGAATAGTAATAATCGGCGCTCGTGGTTCCTAGCAACGGCGTTCATTAAAAGCTTCGCAACAGTATAAGATTACTTTGGTCATTCATTACACAAAAACATTTCAAATATAAAATTTACTGCTAAAAATACTCGCTGTGTGTTATTAAATTAAAAGAACAGCAGTAGAGGATACTATCCATCCATTAGAAATCGTTCAACCAGCCTGTATATGTTGAGAAACAAAAAATTAATTAACAGCATAAGAACGGCCTTGTCAAAACGCACAAACGAAATACACGGCAAACTAACTTGGATTTTCCAACAGCACTATCTCCTAGACATATTATTTTTACAAAATTTTCTTTATCGTCGCCTTTAGCCGAGTCAGGAACGTGGAACTTCGCCGAAGTTTCACCACCCGAAGAAGACGCCATTTCTTTAGATGCGCGTCGGACACTCTCGGTCATTAACCGGAAATGAATCGTGCAAACATACAAAATCGTTAAAACGACCGTTGATCTCGGGGAAAAATCGTCAGGCAACTTTTTTACATACGAGTTTCAATTTAAGTAACTAGAATCAAATGATTATTCACAATACTTCTAGAAAAGCCAAAAGGGTTAACAGCTTTTCTTTAATAACATTTTGATCAAAAATATAACAATTAACGAGATGCGCATGGCAGAAACAATTCATGTCCAACGAATAAGCAGCTGGTTGAATCATTGTATTTACACAACAATTTGTTAAAGAAGTACAAGTGGTAAAATTTCAATAATATTTGCAACAAAACAGTTTCTTCTCGCCCCAAATCTAACACATGCTACAACTCTTATCAAGCTCTAACTCAGTTGACAACGTTTCCCAAATCTACATGGAGTTAAATTTTTTGTGACATGGAGAAGTGAAACGTTTTGATTGCATTATTTTTTTACTCTGACCGCAAAGCCACATTGTTCAAACCTCATGGAAACACACGCAAACATGTCAAGACATTTCACTTCTTTTTACCGAGGTAGGAAGAGACCTTTCTATCTAGCGACATGGTGAAGGTCGAACGTATACCTTCCAATTTACTCGTAAAATTTTGCGCTATGTCCGCCAAAGTTTCTTGTATGCTTCCACTATCCGGCTTTTCAATTGATGTGCTGGCATCACAAGGAGAGCTCTGCTTTTCAACAGCGTCACTTTCTTCTTCGCATGAACTAATATTTTCATTTGAAGAGCAAATCGTTTTCGCGGGACTATTACTTGGCGAAACAATTACTTCGTCACCAGGCTCTCGCTCCCCTTTTTGAAGATTATCATCTTCTACAAAATCATCTGTAGCGTGACTGCCTGTGTCCAGCTCGTCGTCGTAATGCTCAATTCTGATCGTTGGTATTTGAAATTTTCGCTTTGTGTCGTCAGAAATGTCCACGTCTATCACATTACCAGCGTTCTCATCGTCTTTATCTGGAGGAATACAGAAACTACTTACTAAAAAAACATCCAGATTTAATTATTTAATCATACGTTCTCATATCCAAAATAGAAGTCATTTCGCAGCCACATATGATTAGCAAGAGAAACCGTAGCGATCACTAACTAGTTTTTTCCACTAATACATATTTGCTACCGTTATATACTCCTGGTCTAATATTTCCTTATCTTAGAAAACATAGAAATTACTGAAATCCAAACCGTTGTCTGTTCTTCTAAATATCATGATTTTCTTAAGCGAATGTGAAGGTCTCTTGCAAGTTTTAATTTCTCACCATGTGAGATTGTTGCATCATCATCAACCAACTCCATTCTTGTCTCGTTTTCATTCTTGGTTTCTGTTTCACATGCATCCGAATCACTCTTTTTATCGTCTTCCTTTTTTCCTAACGATTCGACAGGCGAGGTATCGTATGATCTGCGGGAACTTATGGGATTACTTAGAAAATATGAGAACGGATCGTAGTGAGGTATTCTGGGACTGAAGACGCCGTCAATAGTGTGATACAACGTTTCGCCACTTTGCACAATATTGGGAAAACTTGAAGCTCGTTTTAGAAACGGTGAAAACGGGGAGTAGATTCCCCCGGGGGAATATGCCGGGTACATAGGCGACAAGTAGCCGGGGGATATGGGGGAAAGATAGGACCTTCCATGGAAAAACTCTTGGTAGCCTAGAAGAGGACTTGTGTAGGGATTGGGATAGAGCCAGTTCGGAGTTCCCGGATGAAACATGTTGTGATAAGGACTGAGATCAAACGCTGACGATGTTGTAACTGGATTGCCAAAAACAGGCGCAGATAAACGACGATTTCTAATTTTTTCACTTTCTTCGTTTACTTTATCAGCAGCAAGTCGAAATGAAACTTTCCTTCGAGATGCCAAACTGTCTATTGAACTTTCGGAGCAAGTGTTCTCGTCGTTTGTCGACGAATCATCGGCAATCCCGGATGAGCTGGAGTGTCGGCGCTTGTGATCTGGCCGCAGACCGTTCTCTACGCCACATGAAAAACTTGGGGAAGAAAACCCATCGTCATTACTTCCAGTAGATGTCGGGATAGTAGGTGTCATTGGGGGTACATGTAGACGATGACGTGAGTCCATAAAAGACTTGTAATGAGACGGTAGAGGATAACTTTCCTGACGTTAAGGTTTTGATCACTGCTGAGCAATAATTAAGAAAAATTTATTTCTGAGCACTTGTTAAGAAACAACAAGGTCAGGCATGCGCATACGGTTATGTTGACGATTCATGATCATCGTATACTTACAGATGATATCTTCGCTGTGATGCAAAAATAGCTTCTGTATGAACAATATCCATCGAAGAAGAGGAAGTACTTATCGCGCTCAGCGGCGAAACAACGGCGAACAACCCATACTCCATGTTATCCACATCACGTTTCTTTATGTGAATCTCTCTCATATGGCCACGGCATTGAAACATCTTGACAAAAAATACATGACATTAAGATAAACATAAAAGCGTTGAAATACACAAGGAAAATCAAAAGAATCATTATTTGCTGTTATTACACGAGATTCCTTCCAACTCTTACCCCTTGATGAATTTACAATATATAAACGTAGATGTGTAGATGTAGATATTGATGTAGATGTATTGATGTAATGTAGATTTAGATGAAGTTGTAGATGCTGGTGTAAACGTTATATGTACAAATAGATGAAAATGTATAGATGGTAGATGTAGTTAGAGATGTAGATGTACATGTAGATGTAGATAGAGATGTAGATGTACATGTAGATATAGATGTAGATGTAGATTGTAGATGTAGATGTAGATAGAGATGTAGATGTAGATGTACATATAGATGTAGATAGAGATGTAGATGTACATGTAGATAGAGATGTAGATGTAGATGTACATGTAGATGTAGATAGAGATGTAGATGTACATGTACATGTACAGTACCGCTCGCGTATTTGTTAACATACGCTACGCGTATGATACGCGTATCATAAGAAAAACATACGCGTATGATACGAGAACGATACGCGTATGATACGAGAACGATACGCGTATGATACGAGAACGATACGCATATGATACGAAAAGGATACGCGTATGATACGAGAATGATACATGTATGATACGAAAAGGATACGCGTATGATGAGCGTATAATGCGTGAACGATAAGCGTACGTATGATGAGCGTATAATGCGTGAACGATAAGCGTACGTATGATACGAGGATGAAACGCTGTGATACTTGATAGAACTTTGTTCATCGTAATGAGCGGCACTATGGTGACATATAGATGTCATCAATATACACTTAAGAAATTTTCACCATGAAGGAGTTAAAAGGAACAATAAAGCAACTGGGTTTTTATAAATGATACCATTCAAGTTCATGTATGTTATGCATCCATAAATTTTGGGTTGCTTTAGTTTCAATGAAATGTGCTTATCTCACGTCGTATCTAAGTATACATATGACTCATCAATGACGTATATAGTTTGTGACACATCCTATGAAAACGGAAAGTCATTGTGATTAGTTTGTTTTGAGATTTATTCTAAGTTGTGTGTGCTATAAACATAAGAAACGACACACTAACAATTGCTTTGTAGCACAATAATGACATAAAAAAAGTGTCGGTATACTCTTAAGATATTTTATTCACGAAACAGTTTAAAGGCACGATATAGCAAAAGAATTTTTAAATAGATGCTCTTATATATACATGTATATGTTAAGCATTAATAATTTTGAGTTGCTTTTGCAATGAGCTGCGATTGTCTCACGTCGTATCTAAGTATACATATGACACATCAATGACATAGCTGAATAGTTTGTGACACATTCTTATATAAAAACGGAAACTAATTGTGATAACATAAGTCATGGTTTTTTGAAAAACTATATTGAAGAAAAACTTCAGCATCTTAAAGGGTTAAGTTTAGGAAACGGAAGCAACAACCTATCACAAATCGAAACCAAACTATATTAAAACCATATACGAGATGTAGATAGAGATGTATATAGATGTAGATAGAGATGTAGATGTAGATAGAGATGTAGATGTACATGTAGATATAGATAGAGATGTAGATGTACATGTAGATATAGATGTAGATGTAGATAGAGATGTAGATGTACATGTAGATATAGATAGAGATGTAGATGTACATGTAGATATAGATGTAGATGTAGATGTAGATAGAGATGTAGATGTAGATAGAGATGTAGATGTAGATGTAGATGTAGATAGAGATGTAGATGTAGATAGAGATGTACATGTAGATGTAGATAGAGATAGAGATGTAGATGTACATGTAGATGTAGATAGAGATGTAGATAGAGATGTAGATGTACATGTAGATGTAGATGTACATGTAGATGTAGATGTACATGTACATGTAGATGTAGATAGAGATGTAGATATACATGTAGATGTAGATGATAGTCATTGTAGATGTAGATGTAAAAATGTACATAAATCTGTGTTTTAACTCACCTTAAAGAATCCTCCACCTTGACTTATGGTGCATTTTATACGACATGCAAAATTTTTTTGACGTTTTGCCGAAGTGAAAGCATCATCAACTGCAAGAAAGTAATAAACGTAACTTATGCAAGTAACGGAAAATAGTATATATGATTTGAACTTGATGAAGTAAACTTACATTGTTCTTTAGTCGCACTTGGTTCATCCTAAAGAGAAAGTAAAATATTTCATTACTAAATATTCAAAAGTTTTATATTTCTACATTACGTTTACAGCCAAAATTTGGAATGCATCTTTTATAATAACTTAGTTCAGGGTTCCTTACAAATGGGCAAGTTTCATGTCTCACGAATTTTGAAGAGCGTTCAGTTGGAAATCACAATTTTTAATCCTGCTATGTAAATTTGAGATCATTATCATCATGCATTTCCTTGGAGATCCATTGTTTTTAAAGTGAGTCAGTGAACATGTTAGAATTTTCACAATAAAGGCGTACAGGATGCTGATACTTGCACTGAAACGATAATGACCAATCACACAATGTGTTTCAAAGCCAATGACCTAAAACTTAATCTACTTGATATCTGACTTTTTGCCATCTTGAAAGGTGGCAAAACTGACGATATTTAGGACTAATATATGCTTTTCCTGAGTTGATACAGAGTTGCAAAGTTGATAGTCTAGGTTTGATTTTTAAAATGTTTGATAGGATTTGTATTTAAAATTTCTTAACTTAATTTCGATTTGGAGTTTTGCTTTTTGCTACCATTCAAGATGGCGTCCTTGCCTCAACTTTCCACGAAATATATGTCAGTCATCTAAGGGATTATATACTAAATCATTGTTTTAAGCACACTTGAACGTAATGATAGTGGCGTGTGGGTTGCGAGTGTGAAACTTGCCCATTCACCAGAAACGCCAGACAACAGTAAAATGATGACGTACTTCCTTCCCTCAGTGAAATCACGTGGTTCGTTCCATGCAAGGTTTTCTCGCACGGTTTTATGATCGTCAATATGAAGGAACTTGAATAAGCTTTGATGAATCAGGGTTGCCTTAATATGCAATAAAAGTCGAACAAATAAAATAAAACATCAGCATGGAATAAATAAAGTCTAGCATGTTCAGTATTATGAACGAGAATTGAAGTCAAAACGTACGTCATGATACGTTACATGCATGGGGTAGCGAGAAAATGTACGGTTGAATGTGTATGGTACCTGTGAATAGCCAAGAAAATCTTTGACGGATTCTGACACATAGAACAACTGACCGTCTGTGGTAATTATCATGATAAAGCCATCTAAAGCCTGATAAAACAAAACCCACACGTAAGGAAGATTTACTTAATTTGATTTACAATGATGGATCCATCCAAAAATATTTAGCATCGTGGACAGAGATTTGACAGCGGAAAACGAATTTTCAATAACAATGCGACAGCGCACCATGTGATTTTTGAACGACTAAAGACAAAAAAATACTAATTGCTTATTTTTACAAACATTCATTAAGCATTTTCCCGCTTTGAGCATTAACTACTGACATTAAATCATGCCACGATGCCGACTTCTATGCATGGGGGCGTACAGGATGAATATTGTTCAGGTGGGCGGTCAACAAAATTACCAGACTGCTAAGGAAGTCTTCCTAAGTGCACGACAACAATTTCATCGAAAGTTTCCTTGTTCTTCCTAACAGTTTAACGAGGTAAACACGGGGAGGGATAAGCCGACATGATGATGAAGTACATTCATGACATACTCGGCATCTCGTGGGATATCATGGGATATAACTGATGGATATGGTTGCCCATTAAAAACAGCACTTGCAATGGTGTTAAATATGTATTTACACAAGTTTGACAAATGGTTGAGCAATTCCATTGTTTAACTGTCACATTTTATACGATTCGATTGCACATTACGATAATCAAATCCAAATCTAAGATTTCAATTCCGAAATAAAAAATTCACGCTGGGTCATGCTAATGCAAAACGGAACGACAGACATTTGAAGAATAGACAAGTGACGTCATGGCCGCGTTAAGGAAATTAACAAAAATGTCATCATCATTTTTTCGCTTTCAACACGCAAATCTCTCATTTTACAGATTATCATACCATATTTATTAGTTATCGAGAGTCGTACACGACATTAATTTTTTGGAGGCAAACCGTCGCACGAAAAGAGTTTGGCACGTCACAAACAAGTTTACAACACAAATAGATTTTAGTAACTATTGGATTAATGGTATTGATCTTCTATAGAAGTGCACAAATTGTTTTCTACCGCCCATTTTCATGAATTCATTACAGATATATGCAGTCAAATAACATATTCACATAAGCGATTTTGTCCAAGTGCTATTGAGAAGTGTTTTACCTCGAGTAAAAGTTGAGAAAAAACACCATTTTCTTCAAATTCTCGAGATACATCATCATGGTCGACGCCATGATTTCCTTGCTTTGTTGCACAAACTGAAACATAAATAAATGTCCGACATTTCAATCAAAACATCTAAGCTTTAAAAGTCGTTCTTCTGCAACTACACAATGTTAACTAAGCCCTTCCAACTAATACCAGGAGTTAATACCGTGACTAATACCAGGAGTTATGGCGTTTAGCGTGGTTTTGGGATAAGAACATGCATGTAAAAGAGAAAACTCAGTGTATACGCTGCAGTCAAAATAAGTACAGTCTTTGAACCCGACCGTGACAAAATTGCCTTAGACATCGAACGTGAGAATACTTGTTCAAAAAAAGTGTGACCTAATGACGTCAAATATTTCGCTGCACAAGCAATGCAACAAAGCAAAAGGGTCGTTTAGAGATACGTGTAGAATTAAGAGCAGACAAACTACCATAACGAGACAAATTGCAACTCCTTCGTAGGCCATAAATCAATATAATTCGCATATGGGACCACAAATATTTGCTTACGATGGCAACGCGGTGATTTAATTACGTCGCCACCTTACGAATTGAAACTTTAAGAACAATTTGTCTGGCAACTTGCACGAACATGTAATGCGAAAAAGAAAACATTCGAACATAAAGGAACACACGAGGAAAGAGCATGTGGAGTAAATTCGACGCACTTGTGGGTATAATGAGGCGGAATTAGCTCGAAATCTAGCCGGAAAACATCATTTTGAGTTGGCTCGTTTTCGATAAATAGAATAATGAAACAGACGTATGGAATAAATTACGAGGCATTAATATCGTAATGAGTTTATTTTTGTCGCGCTCTAAAATTCAAAACATTGCACCCAGAAACTATACAAAAACTTTAGAAAATCACCATGTTCAATGGATAATATATATTCACAGTTGAAAGTAGATAAGAAAAACAAAAATTGTTTCATCCTGATGTTATCGGCCGAGCATATGATAAGATACGCCCGAGGCTATTGACAGAAGCAATTAATCCTGTCTGAAGTTTTAAACATTGGCATTAACCGAAATCCAGGTTCATAATTCACAAAAAAGCAATTTTGTCTGCGGAGGAATATTCAATTGCGCGCAGCCTTCAAATATAATGTTTGAAATCGCCATATGCAATACAAAGTGTATAAAGTTAGAATCTTATATTACACAAATTTAGTGCTCATTCGATAACGAAATGAAAATCGACTCGAGACCTTCCTTGTGCATTCCAAAATCTAAATTTACTTTCAAAATGCCGGCAATATAGCGTATAGATTAACTAACGAGAATGTGTGCCAGGTGCGTATCGCCAATGAAAAAAGTCTAACAACACACGCCCCCAATATAAAAAGCCATGCTTGCAGGGTAGAAAGAGCGCATTCGTGTTTCGCGTATGCGTTCACGAAAATGTTAAACTTTTATGAATAAAATTTTATTCCATGATCTTTGGTAAATCATATTAAATTCGATTGCTTATGTATGCTACGTATGCAAATGTCTCATCGCTGTAACACGACATAATACACGCGAAAAATGTCGGAACAATATTGTTTTCAATTTTGTGGTCTATTCCATTTTCAAACTAGTTTCCCACTGCACTGTTTCATAATCTAGCCGGCATTAGATCAAATTGCGAAACTTGTGCAGTGTTGTTGATTTAGATATTTTGCGAACGTCACGCCCGTCTGCCAACTCGACTGAAATTCACCGAGGGTGCAATTGACAAAGTAAACCAAGAAAAACTCGACACATACCAGTTGAAGCCACTTTAATGGCAAGAACTGATGCAAACGATAAAATACATGGATCTACAAACCTTGAAAGTAACTCTTTGCTTTGAGATAGCTCACAGTCAACCGAAGTATAGATATCTTATCCAATTTCGATATAGTTTCTTCGGGAAAGGGAAGCAGTTTAGCTAAGTTGTCCAGCTCTGTATTCAACCGATCTCGATGTCGTTTTGATGGATTTCCACTAGAACGAATTGTAATTCACATAAGATGCGTGCCGCTACGAGCACAGATTTATCAACCAAAGAATCACATTTGCCTTTTCTTTGAGTGCTAGTTACACATGTATTAATAAAGGGAAAGCAGAAACACAAAACATAAAACAGTATACGAAACACAAGCGATATTTACAAGCAAAGGAAAATCTTCAACCAAATTTTGCCCTACAAGATACTCAGCAATACAATTCATCCGAACACGAAAAAAACGTAAATCTTTGTACGAGGGTTTAATATAATGTAAACGAACGAATCTACATATTAGAAATGGTATATATACGCTCTTATGGCTTAAGCTTTGGTTTTATTAGTTATCTATATACGATGCTGCACTTCTGATGGAGCTATGTTCATCGACGAGAGCAATAAAACGCTGTTCGCTAGTGAAACTTAAGAACTGAAACCCGAAGGAAACCCAAAGGACCGACAAAAATTTGAGCGTGTGTCGGGCAAGACGCTCACAAAGCAAAGTTGTTGCAAAGTACAATTTGATAACGCGAGCACCTATAAATGCACACACATCCTTTTCAATAAAATTTTAA
This sequence comes from Xenia sp. Carnegie-2017, assembly GCF_021976095.1. Classification (NCBI taxonomy): domain Eukaryota; kingdom Metazoa; phylum Cnidaria; class Anthozoa; order Malacalcyonacea; family Xeniidae; genus Xenia; species Xenia sp. Carnegie-2017. The sequence continues at coordinate 7,286,346 of NW_025813481.1, forward strand.
TACCCGCTCCGAGCCCCCCATTTCAACCATGAAATGTTACATTAGGATTAGCCAAAGCGATTAATAATAAAGCTTTAAGAGTCCCCCGAGGTCCTCAACCTGCTTGTCCGCAATAAATTTATTCTGAGAGCGTTTACTCGGCTAACGTATAATAAATCACGAGAACACGACAAGTTTGCTAACCCTTGAATTTTCTTTTTCCTCTTTCCTTTCGCGGCAAGCGATAAATCTTCTAACGTCGCCAGTTTGATATCTTTCCGAAACGTATACGACCTCTGGACTTTGAATAAACACAATCCAGGAGAGATGTGTGGCCTTCTCCTTGCCAAGCAACCGGTGTTCAGACGAACAACAAACGCCTTTTGTGACCTAAACTGATGCGCTTCGTAAGTAGAGAACACGTTACACGACAAATGCGGGAAACTATGTCTTTTTTAATGTGATTTATGAAAATCTTTCGGTAGCGTTTCGAATTTGATGCCCCGGGCATCAGACATCGTTCAGACGGCAGACAACAACTGCGCTCACACAAAGCAAATTTAAAGCAAATACCAAACACGATATCGTAAAATCTTGATTGACGTTTTCATTAATGCTATTGTGTTACTGTCTCATGCAACGAAGCGTTATCGCGTGAGCTGATTGGCTACAAGAACACGATATAAACGCTGATAGGCTCATTTTGCAGACATTACCGTGCAATTTACAACAGAATCTTTTGTCAAGGCAATAAACTCGACATGCTTTCTCACATGAAGTGGAAGCGAGGAAACAAAGAAAAATACAACGCTGTGAAAATTCTTAACTTTTTTACTAAAAAAATCTACACCTCAGAAAATTCAAGCGATGATGATGGAGTGTACTGTCAAATGCTCTACTGTGAATTATATCATGAATATCGGCGAACATTGTCCTCTCAATTGGGTTTAGAACATTCCATACAAAGACGTTAGGCGTATGATACACATACGTGACGTCACACATCAATAAACTGACGCCATACGGTGAAAAAATGTGTCAAATCACGCCTTGATTGCCGATTGTTTGAATTGGCCAATAGCGCCAATCGGACACTTCATGAAACGTATGTAAATTTTAAAACGACCGTTGGAATTGAAAGTAGTTTTTAGGGCGCTCACTTCTCAAGAAACTACGCGTTGAACTAAGAATTTTTTTCTAAATTCCTTGTTCAAATTTGAACTAAAAAATTCTTGAAAAGACGGAATGGTGCTGGTGTAGCACTGTCTAATACATGCGTCGTGAATATAACGAAATACCAAAAGAATTGCTTGAACATTTTACACACAAATAAAACGGTGGTGCACAAAACAAGACCTTTTGAAATGAAATATTGCAAGAACGCTGTGCTAAGCGCATTGGGGATTAAAACACAATTACATTAGCATTAAGCACGAGTTTAGCATTGTTTTCTAAATCCATTACAATAAGAACAGGTTGATTACTAAAGATCGACATATTTTATCAACGTATATCTCATTTCACGTGATTTGCCGGTGGGGTTCGGTGAAGTTGAAAAATTTTTGTGAATCTTGCCCGTCGCCCAGGCAATATTCCTTTTGACTATGTCGAATAGATGCAACAACTCAAGCCTTTGAATAACGAACTTTTATTCCCTGGCAATGTTTATCTCATACATATATTGCTCACTCACTCAGACTCTCTCTTCAACCCCTTTACAACAAAACATCAATCAAAATTTTTTTAAGCCTATTGGTTAACGAAATTATAACAACTAAGGAGAATTCGTCTCTCTGTCAGTAGGACATTCAAATAACATAACTTATTCCCAACAAAATAATGCTCAGCTTCACTTTCTAGAGAACGGTTTGAAAGCCTGCTTTGATAGACGTTGTTGATCCGTAAATAAATGTTTAACAGTTAACGGGTTCATATTCATTTATTCATACGTTATAATCAGTAAAAACAAATGATTTCGATCGAAACTAATAAAGTAAAACTGCATGCACGAGTATTACCCTCCCTCCCCAATTATCGATGTTCCGCGGCACCTGGTTCAGTAATGACCGAAACCATAGTACCACACACAAAAAACATAAATGCCATACGTGGTGAGATGATCCTGGCACTATTGCATGAATGAAATTAGTACTTGAAACTTTCATCAACAGTGTGTTTCTTATTTTGATAATTGAATAAATGACGACACAAGAGACTGGCATACGAGATTGTGATGAGGAGATCGGCAAATACTCAGAGTAGTGTAACACAAAATTTTGACTCACTCGAACCACATCATCGTCAACCATTATGCCAGCGCTCAAAGCTCAAATTTGTACAAAATGAAAATGAGGTCGTCAACTATACAATTAGCCATTATCCACCCAAACATTGCAAAAAAATACTGTAAAATAAATTTCCGTTTGATCTCAAAAGCGCTAGACTGACTAGGCATTTAAAATAAAGGAAAAATTTTTAAATGCCCAAATAAAGTAAATTGCATAAAATACGAAAAAATGCACAGAAGTAAAAAAAATCGTACGTGATTTCAGCTTCTTCTTATTCCCACTCGTCAGGACTTATTTGTTGAAAATCCCGAAGAAATCTTGACTTTCGTTTCACATGACATTGAAAGACGATAAAGCCAATGATGGCAATGAATATGAGTATGCAGATGATGAGAATAGCAGTAAGAACATCTGTTGAATAAACACAATATTTCTAACGCAATTTCTAATCCTCTCTTTCGGGTTATAACGGAATGGCAGCAGCTGTTCGTTAGATTTTAAAATTTTTACCAGAAACGGGGAATACGCAATGATTTATAATTCGAGAAACTCATGCAAAGTGTCGTGAAACTGGAAGCGCACATGTCTTTCAGGCTTCACTCACTGACGCCATACGGTGAAAAATGTGTCAAATCACGCCTTGATTGCCGATTGTTTGAATTGGCCAATAGCGCCAATCGGACACTTCATGAAACGTATGTAAATTTTAAAACGACCGTTGGAATTGAAAGTAGTTTTTAGGGCGCTCACTTCTCAAGAAACTACGCGTTGAACTAAGAATTTTTTTCTAAATTCCTTGTTCAAATTTGAACTAAAAAATTCTTGAAAAGACGGAATGGTGCTGGTGTAGCACTGTCTAATACATGCGTCGTGAATATAACGAAATACCAAAAGAATTGCTTGAACATTTTACACACAAATAAAACGGTGGTGCACAAAACAAGACCTTTTGAAATGAAATATTGCAAGAACGCTGTGCTAAGCGCATTGGGGATTAAAACACAATTACATTAGCATTAAGCACGAGTTTAGCATTGTTTTCTAAATCCATTACAATAAGAACAGGTTGATTACTAAAGATCGACATATTTTATCAACGTATATCTCATTTCACGTGATTTGCCGGTGGGGTTCGGTGAAGTTGAAAAATTTTTGTGAATCTTGCCCGTCGCCCAGGCAATATTCCTTTTGACTATGTCGAATAGATGCAACAACTCAAGCCTTTGAATAACGAACTTTTATTCCCTGGCAATGTTTATCTCATACATATGTTGCTCACTCACTCAGACTCTCTCTTCAACCCCTTTACAACAAAACATCAATCAAAATTCTTTTAAGCCTATTCGTTAACGAAATTATAACAACTAAGGAGAATTCGTCTCTCTGTCAGTAGGACATTCAAATAACACAACTTATTCCCAACAAAATAATGCTCAGCTTCACTTTCTAGAGAACGGTTTGAAAGCCTGCTTTGATAGACGTTGTTGATCCGTAAATAAATGTTTAACAGTTAACGGGTTCATATTCATTTATTCATACGTTATAATCAGTAAAAACAAATGATTTCGATCGAAACTAATAAAGTAAAACTGCATGCACGAGTATTACCCTCCCCTCCCTCCCCCAATTATCGATGTTCCGCGGCACCTGGTTCAGTAATGACCGAAACCATAGTACCACACACAAAAAACATAAATGCCATACGTGGTGAGATGATCCTGGCACTATTGCATGAATGAAATTAGTACTTGAAACTTTCATCAACAGTGTGTTTCTTATTTTGATAATTGAATAAATGACGACACAAGAGACTGGCATACGAGATTGTGATGAGGAGATCGGCAAATACTCATATTAGTATAACACAAAATTTCGACTCACTCGAACCACATCATCGTCAACCATTATGCCAGCGCTCAAAGCTCAAATTTGTACAAAATGAAAATGAGGTCGTCAACTATACAATTAGCCATTATCCACCCAAACATTGCAAAAATACTGTAAAATAAATTTCCGTTTGATCTCAAAAGCGCTAGACTGACTAGGCATTTAAAATAAAGGAAAAATTTTTAAATGCCCAAATAAAGTAAATTGCATAAAATACGAAAAAATGCACAGAAGTAAAAAAATCGTACGTGATTTCAGCTTCTTCTTATTCCCACTCGTCAGGACTTATTTGTTGAAAATCCCGAAGAAATCTTGACTTTCGTTTCACATGACATTGAAAGACGATAAAGCCAATGATGGCAATGAATATGAGTATGCAGATGATGAGAATAGCAGTAAGAACATCTGTTGAATAAACACAATATTTCTAACGCAATTTCTAATCCTCTCTTTCGGGTTATAACGGAATGGCAGCAGCTGTTCGTTAGATTTGAAAATTTTTACCAGAAACGGGGAATACGCAATGATTTATAATTCCCTGAATTTCTCAGAAACGAAGAGCATGCAGTGATTTACTACGTGTCACAAAAGTCCAAAGTCCTCTACTGCACATCACATCGTCACAACAGTATTCAGGCCCTTCCACTACACGTCACTACAGAGCCCAGGACTTCCACTACACATCACAACAGCGCCCAAGCCCTTTACTGCACATCACATCGTCACAACAGTATTCAGGCCCTTCCCTACACGTCACTACAGAGCCCAGGACTTCCACTACACATCACAACAGTGCCCAAGCCCTTAACTGCACATCACATCGTCACAACAGTATTCGGGCCCTTCACTACACCTCACAACAGAGCCCCAGGCCCTATAATACACATAAAAAATTCCCTAACCCTTTACTACACGTCACAAAAGTCCCAAAGCCCTTTACCACAAATTCCCACACGTCCCCCAGGCCCTTTACTACACATCACAAGGCTTTTTACCACACATTCCTACCAATCCCCACACGTCCCAGGACCCTTTACCGCATATACAAGTAATACTGTAAAAACAAGGTGGATTATAACGTACCCACAGAGGATTCAGTTCTGCAATCTTCTTTCTTCAAATCTTCGGAAAGATTTTGCTTTTGTTTGCTGTGACATTCAGCTTTGAGATCATTAGGGACAGCAGAGGATGTGAGCCTGGTGAAGAGGACAAATTTCAGTCACATCCAAGGATACCAATACAGCCAGAACAAAATGATGGAAATCATACTTACGTAAGAAACGTATCATAGTCGCATGCGTTTGAGGAACAATTCGGTATTGACAACTGATACGCGTAATTTGGCTGTGAAGTATCATTTCGGTAAAACATTTTGATGGAATATTTGGAAGTAATCCTGAATAAAAAAATAGCAGTAAGCAAGTCAATAGGTATCCCCAAGTGAAGAGGATACCTAAAATCAGAAAACTTGTTTAATTCGTATACAACGTACAACAAAATTGTTTTGCTTTTGTCAATAAAATAACATGTATGAAAAAAGCCAAATTTTTCATGAAAATAGACAGCGTGAACCATTTCCAGAAATTATCAAACGTTAATAAACAGTTCCTAAATCAATGTTTAAGTTCCTTTGCTCCCTCCCAATATTTCTTTCGTAAAACGTTTGTGGTGTGTCACCTCTCCCCAGCCTTCCGAACAGCCGCACCCTAGCCCGACGACCAACCCCACCACGTTCTCCATACAAACAACTAATAAAAGACGATTGTGATTTTTATACTAATCCATTAGTTTTCATAAGGGTTTCTGCTTGAAAAATCTCTTCATCGCACAATCGGTCAAAATTAACTATTGTTTCGCCAGAACTTATCAATAATAGCCTCGGACTTCAAATACGCGCCTCACCTGCTGTAGTAGAGTTCCATGATGAAAGCTGTAGAATATGGAGGCGGTATACCGTTATATATGTTTAACGCACTTAACAATCCAATGACAGTCGTGTCGTGCTAAATAAAGATGATGAAATCCTAAGGAAAAAATCTTCTACTTATAGAAATTGAATTCCTCTTCTTTTAGGTACATAGATAAAGAGATGGAGAAAATAGCTAAAGTAGAAACAAAACCACTTCAGATCACGAGATCTTCTTTTTGACTTCAGGGGACCGATTGCACAAAGGCCGAATAGCGTTCTTCACCACATAGCAATATTTTAGAACGCTTCAAAAAATCAACGGTTTCAAGGGAAAATCAACGGAAAATCGACGATTCGAACGGTATAAAATATTGGTTCAAGAATTACAAAGTTTTATCGTCGAATGAAAATATAACTACTCTTTTCACAAAATTGAAACATTTTCTATCCAAGAATAACGCTATCCAGGCTTAGTGCAACTGGCCCCAGGCCCTTTAGTATACGCCACCGTCAGCTCTTGAAATGCCGTCTAACTTTCTATACTCCAATTGAAAGAATGATTTCCACCCCCCCTTTAGTTAATCAGTTGTATATTACTGGGTCATCTGACAACTTATTAACTGCACACTACAAATCTAAATTTTACTCGAAAAAAAGAGAAAATCACGAATCACGGTAGCTACATACTGCAGAATACACGAAGAGTTTCTTTGTTTTACTGGGATCGCTTCTAAACTTGTTCATATTACCAATTATCTCTTTTAGCAAGACACCTTGAATGAAGAAAAACGCGGTCTCATTCACTTTGAACAAAATGAAATGACGCGGAAATAAGATAATCAACTGCCATACCACCAGTTAGTCGTGCTCTCTCTGGTGATGCAAACAGCCAGGAAATAGTAAAGTATTGCAGCCGTTCAAACTCGCGAAAAACATCTGGAGTAAGCCAATCGGGCCATGACAGATGATGAGCTTTCTGAAAAAGACAAACAACAGATCAATTTGTATTTATCCTAATCTGACAGTACATAAATTTGGTTTTTGTTCTAGAATCTAGACACTATCTTAAATAATAAAGACAATTTCCACAAAGGTTGAAACTTCACAACTAAAACGCCGGGGAAGGGAAAAGGGTTGCACAAATACATCTCCCCTTCAGATAATGAAGATTTTATCGAAGGTCGAAACTATTCCAACACGTTACCTGGCAGAAAAATGTATCATATGCTTTGTATATTGTCTGTAAAGTCAACGGTTTGGAATAACCCATCTTTTGCTGACTTCAGCAATAAAATCCTAAAGATAAAACAAATTTACAAGTGCCATACTTGTTCAAAGTACTATGATGACTTGTCAAAGTGTGCCACTTTAATTAAAAAAATATAAAAAAGTTGTCAAATGACTGCTGAAATGAATCTCAATAGCCTGAATTCAAAGAGTTACAATTTGATCATAGCCCAATCACAGAACAATCAACAACAGATCGGTTGATTTTTGCTTCGTCAATTGTTGCTGTGTGATAATATTGAGCACATTATGCAACTGACAAAATATAGAAACAAATAATGCAATGAATATGAGCACAAACCTTGCTCTTGTTTTCCATGGCAACATACTTTGAATCACTGTATGATTTTTTGAGTAATGCCAACAGTTTCGGACAATCATAGTAATCATAGGGTCGAAGAAGCTAGATGAAACAAACATATCATCTGAAAAACAATTACATGAACAGAGATTTTGTGCAGGAAGGTCAATTCAACCAGTTCATGATCTCATTAAGATTTAGAAATTGGCAACAACTACTTGTCATGATCTTTGGGAACAGTATGGATTGGAATCAAGATTTAGAATTTGGCAATACCTTACTGATCATGATCTTTGGGAACAGTATGAATTGGAATCAAGATTTAGAATTTGGCAATACTAACCTGATCATGATCTTTGGGAACAGTATGGATTGGAATCAGCTGCCAAAATTGCCATTCTTTGTCAGTAGGTTTTGATGTCTATAGACACAAATACATTAAAGGATTGTTAATCTGGTTGAAAAAAAAACTTTCAATAATGCATACTATGGAGCATCCTATGGCGTAGAAAAGTTCATGGACTGGTCAACCCCCCTGGCGGGGATTAATACTGGCCGGTATACAAATGTTGTTTGTTTGTTTGTTGTTGTTTTAGAGCATCCTACAAGTGCATAAAATATCAAATTCTTTAACTATCAGTTCAACTATCTCAATAGTACCATGTTTAAAGGTGGATAAAGACCAGCCATTTGCGCCTCAGCACTCATCAAGCATCTATCTTTGTCTGAACTACGACAGTATACCTGAGGTAAAATATCGAGAACTTTGTTAGTAAATTATATTGTTTCAAAATAAAGTAATGATATAAAATTTAAAAGCCAAAATTTAACAAATAAATGAATAACTTTGTTCTAACATGATGACCCAGTTTGCAAATTAACGGTGTGCAATGTGCAATTTGCACATCTTTTGGCTAAATCGAAAACAATTGCACATCACTTTTTCAAAGATGTGCAAAAATCAGTGGTTTTAACAAAAAACACTGTCGTAAATCGTATGAATTTGTTCATGTTTAAAAATATTAATTTAGCAATTAGCTATATAGTAATTAACAACGTAATATCAATTTGATTATGCCTCTAAAGAAACACTTTTGTCAAAAAAATTGCACATCCTTTTTCCTGAACTAATTCGCATACTGTGCTGACCCCATATGTAGAGGCAAATTTAGACATAATATTGTATATTATATTGATATGAATTGTTACTAGATATATGTGAATCACAAAAAGCTGCCAAAATACCTGATTTCGAAGGTAGGATTGATTTAAAAGATGCTGATCAATATATCTTTCCTTCAAAAACTTCCCCATCGTAAACTCCTGCTTCATCCCAATCTAAAATGATCAGGAAAAGATCCCGTATTATAAGAAGACTAATAACCAGGACAAGCAGACAATTTCAAATATGGATGGTTTCCCTCTTACAGTCCGGAAATTCTTGATTCACAAACTCAAAACCAAAATCATAGCTAAAAATAACCCCTCTAAACAAAATAATGAGAATGACTTTCGTAAAATTTTCATTAAAATACCATATCTAGGCAAACAGGGTGAACGTTTGGTTTTCAATCTTCTTTGTAAAATTCGCCGTAGCTTAAAAATTCCCATTAAACCTATAGTTATATATGAAACAAAAAAGACATCAATTTTCTGTCCCAAAAAGGACAAAATTCCGGAACTCTCTAAAGCCAATGTAATATATGAATTTAAATGTCCAGGCTGTGGTCATACATACATTGGCAAAACTGAACGAAACCTACACACAAGACTAACCCAACATGCTACTAATTACAATAATTCTAGTGCCATCTCACAACATTTACTCATTTGTCCAGACGCCAACTACATCTCACACCTTTTCTCACTTCCTGACGCTGATTCCGACCTCGATCTCACACACGTGCCACTCAATCCTTGTAACTTGATTCCTAGTAACACCAAAATATTATATCACTGTAAAAATAATAATCCTAATCAACTTCTCATCTTAGAAGCACTTTTGATAAAACGCGATATGCCACAACTTAATAGTGGTCTTAAAGCTTGTAAGAAACTATCTCTATTTTAATGTTAGTATATTGTTTAGTCTTATAGTTCTCTAATTACATAACTGCCATTTCCGCTTGTAAATATATAAAAGTTTCGCAGCCTGCATTGTAAACCATAAGTCTGATGATGCCTTTGGAATAAAGACGAAATATTACACATTATTTTGTTTCAAACTCTTGTAATATCTTGAATATCAAGAAAACAAGATGTCCCTCTTCGGAATTTGCTTTATTTTGTATTATAAGAAGACTATGGTTTGGAATAAGTGCATATTGGTCTTTGCTAGCTCTTTTGCAGGTATTGGACGATTAGTTATACGCATTACATCCTAGGTTGAGAAGATCTTATAAGATCTTTCCTAAGCCTTGGCAAGAACTTGTCTTGACAAAATCTTGAATTGATGTCATGATTGTAGCATGATCTTGCCAAAATACGTATGGACAAGATCATGGACAAAAATCTTACATGACTTGCAATATTTCTAACATTTTTATTTGTTAACAGTATAAGAATGTTAGGAAAAGATTGATGTTCAGCTAATACCTCTGTCAGTTGCCCAAAACCTTGTTTCCAATAGTCTTTGTGAATATTGTTAGGATATGTGGCAACTGGTGATCTATCTCCATGACGATACACCTAAAGTAATAAAATAATAACACATAGATGCTTGCATGGCAAATGTGGCAACTGGTGATCTATCTTCATAACTCAAGTTATTCCAATTGGTGCATATTGACTATAAACAGTTAAATTTCTACGGTCAATTTAAAAATTTAAATGTTTTGAAATCATTGACAGGAAGGGTGAAGATTGGGGGGTGATGGAAAAACAAGTTTCGAGCAAAACAAGCTCCATGACCAATAAAATTTGGATAATTGGCAAATTTGTGGAAATCTTATCTGAATATGATTGAATATTAGTGAATATCTCTTATAAAAGGAATATGAATGTTTATAACATACTTGGTTAGAAAAACATACTAACTTTACTTTTGAAAACAGTACGTTTATCTAAACCTACGAACAGAAACTTGCTAATGTTGAAAGTCAGCATAAATGAGCTTTGAAAAATGTGCACAAAAAACCGCACATCAAGTCAACATAAATGTCCTTTTCCAGCCGATAATTTCAAAAAATAAAAGAAAAAACACACTCCAAAACACATCACCTTGTTAACTTAAGATTCGAATTATTGCTTTTATAGCTCGAATCTTGAGTTCAAAAGATGATGTTTTTTGCAGAGTATTTTTCAACATAAACGTGCTTTAAAAACTTCAAGCAAAGCAACACACTTACAACGTTGGCCATTTGAAGCTCCCAATCCTCATCAGCAGGATGACCTTCCGATGAGATGCAGCACAACAACAACAGGCTCCAAAACAATTTAAAAAACATTTTGCTTGTTTTGTTATGGTCAGTTTTTATGGCACGAAGAAAATCCACGAATTAGTATATTGAGCCAGCACAATTAGCGTACAATACATACAGCATTTTACTTCGTGTAATTTAAATATTAACAAATTACCTGACAAAATTTTAGTGTGGTGTTAAGTGGGGGAGGGGCACATTGGGGTAATTACGTGTTCTATAAATACCCAACTAACCCACAATCTTACATAAAAATGGTACTAGCCTATAGCCAAAATATTGCTTGGAGATTGGATTAGAAATCTGGGGCTGGTTGCATGAAACCTAGGTAGCATTATCCATTGGATAACAAAATTTTCAAACTTGTAGAAAAGGTATTAATATTTTTCTTATGACAAAGAACTTTTGTAATGCTCAAAACAATACTTTATTTCAGTGATTTCTCAGTTCGAATCTTATATTTTTTGCTTTTTAAAAGGTTTTATAAAAGTTTAAAAAAATTGCTATCCAATGGATAACACTATCCAAGCTTTGTGCAGCCGGCCCTGTTTTGCATATCATTAAATGTGTAATCATTACCAACATGGAAACAAAACAACAACTGTTTGTTTAATACACACAAAACTATTTACAGTATACAAGATGTATGTTGAATCTCAGGTGGTAGTATCTTTGGGCAATGTTTTATGACTACCAGTCTTTCTCATATTAAGGAATGTCTTATCTGGTTTGACACCTTTGTAACCTTTACCTAAAAATAAAATTACCATTCTGGAGTGAGAACTGCTTGCTTTCATGACACAATGACACATTTTGACACACCTGTAGGAGATGACATCTTGGATACAAGCCATGTTAATGATTCTTTCAATGCATGTCTATCCCCAACACATATTTCATATAACTTCGCTAAAGGAGATGCAAGACAATGCAACATGAAATGATCATTAGTGATTTCTCATGAGATTAGGCTTAGACATACCTTTCTCATTTTCTGCCCATTTTAATGCAGATTTGTAATCACATTCTCGTTCCTCCAACATGTCTGTCTTGGTACCCAATACAATCATAGGACACTGAGCAGTAAGGCATAAAAAACTATTTTCATACACTGGAGCATGACATTAAAATATACATGATTATTTTTTACCACTTCTTTTCCTTTTTTGTCAATTTCTTTTTTAATATTTTGAACGATATCCAAAGAGTTCATCGAGGTTACACTATAGACTAATACAAAACCCTAGGCACAGACAATATATATTTTTAATATGACAAAGGTGCATCAATATAGATCAATGAAATCTGTTTACAAATTGCCTTTTCACTTACATCAGCTATGGAGGCATACTTGCTGAGATCCGAGTTGCTTGTCTCCTAAACATATAATAACAATTCATTCTTGTCTAGGATTTTCCTACTTGTGTGTTTTAATGCAATAAGCTGCTATCTATAAAATGAGCTTATTAAAATATATTTTGCATATCAATGATGCCGGACAAGTATAAACAAAAGAATATCATTGTTTTGGGCAAACGTGAAGCATACCATAAACGAAGGACCGTACTTTATTTGGTGCTACGATGTACTTACAAGTCCAGCAGTATCCAATATTCTCACTTTCTCCTTTATACCTTGGTCGTTTTCAATCAAAACATCGTAAATATCTTCAATGGTCGGATGTAGGTCCTCAATCAGAAAGAGTAGCGAGATGATTTTGCGAGCAGACGAAGAGCACAAATAAAATGTTGTGAATAATATATTCACATACCGATCCAATAATATGATGGCCGTGGATTAGTTGTTCAATAATGGCTGTTTTCCCAACTTTTTTCGAACCTAAAACAACAATTTTATTACATTTTGGCATTGTGCAAGTGGACGATCGCTTTTCCTTTGACCGAGCGATGGATTGGGGGCCAACTAGTGCGACGCAAATTCTTTCTATTTCTTCCCAATCCTGGAAAACTTTACTAATTTTGGAAAGTGTTTGAAGTGGTAAACCGAAAGAAATTTGTACTTTGCTGCAGATGTCAGACCCACAGCCAGTCAGATAGATTACAAAGCTGTTTTTAAAATATTCTTGTAAAATGATTTAGAACACAATCAAGTGAGCAATTTTGAGCCTTGACATTTCCATGAACTAAAAGCTAAAAATTCCAGAATTCCAACTGTTTTATTAAAATATTTTTCGTACAACTATATAAACGAGAAGTAAAAGTTTTAATGCATCATTTTAGCAATAAAAAAATTTCAATGTTACAAAACCTCATTCACTACTGAAAATAGAAATGCGAGTCTCTCTGGTTATTTTATCTACAACACAAATCATTTCGCTGAAATTTTGAATTGCTTCACAATAATACCATCAAAATACGGGCTGCATGCATCTTAAATCTACACGAATATTTTTAAAGTTTATCAATAAGTTTTATGAGGTCAATGTTGCATTGACGTCAAATGTTATTGACTTATTATTATTTTAATCCACAGTTATTTTAAGACGCGCTAGATAAATCATTCATCATTTTTTGAAAAAATTGTGATTTGAAAAGGCGGCATGCAATCAGTTCATGCATACCATGGTATAACGTGTTGAAATGTTCTAGCTTGTTTACTCTTAAAACAGATAATATGATGACTTTATAATTTTCAATCTTCTTTCTGAACAGTGGCATCTAAAGAGGGCGACATCCAAGCCGCATGAGACGAAACGTTATTTATAACCTTGATTTACATAATTTGCGCCATTCTTGCCATATTTGGTCTAAAACTGTTCGTATTCTAAGCCGACGAATTCCGATCATACCGTCCTTGCCCTGGGATCATTAGCTAAACGGATTGAAGCTTGTCTAATACCTAATTTACAAACTGCAGGCCTATTAATACACATTTTGGACAGTTATGAAGTTCTGGTTTCCTAATCTTGAGCTTTAGGAAAGCACAAAACAATATGTGCAACAGGCATTGATGTATGTTTCGACATACAAAGATCCTTGTTTGAAAGTGGAATTTGTGTTTGGCGCGCAAAATTCTTAAAAGCAGAAAAGTCTTTAACTGAAGCCCAGATTCACAAGTTTACGGAGGTAAGAATTGCAAACACGATTATCTATTCAACGAGCCTTAATTATATCATGCAAAAATTTTATCATGTCCGAAAGATTCCGTGCAGTTATATAATCTCTAAATACGAAAGGTAATTAAAAAAGATAAGTCTTGTTGTATTGTAGGTAAGTATTGCATGCCAAGAGGCAATGGCACAGCAAATACCTTAATAATCAATCTAAATCACTCACCTGGGACACGAATGATAATTCTAATTATTTTATGACGTCTCTGAAAAAGATTAACGTTTTTATCACGTGAGTATGTGAATATTGCGCCAAAATAATGGGAAATTATTTAAGGGAGTGTTTGAAATTGCAAGATGTTTGAAACGCGTGTCGTGCTTCAAAAATTGAAAAATTGTTTTGATTTCAAAAAGCGTTCCGAGAAATATTTTTTGTACCATACTTGTGAGATAATTAGTTGGAAAATTTCAACAATCCTATATTCGAGCAATTCTTACAAAATATTTCACATGGACACATATGTTCTAAGTAAACACACAAATTTGTTGCATATAATTCGCCAATTTTCCTTTTTCTATGGATAACAAGGGGTTCATAACATTACACAATATAAGACAATTTATTTTTTAAGATCTCTTTGAGTTTGCTCACATTCCGATGGTCTAGTTTAATTTCCATTAAGATAAGTAAAAACATTACATAACAAATATGCAAGCATCGCACTAGACTTTCGATCGTCTAATTTTGGTTTGTTTACGATAAAGCAATAGTTGAAGAGCGTGCAATGAAAGTAAAACATTACACCACGACAGTTGACAGAGGTCGAAACGTCAAAAAATAAATACGAAGCTGCTTGATTTCCCTTGACCATATTTGGTCATATGACGTACATTAGGAATGTTTTAACATCGAGCTCCTCTTCGCAACATGTTGTGAGAATATCAATGTCGCAAATTAATAATATTCGATTTAAAATTAACACAAACATTCTCTAAAGAATAATAAAGTATAATACCTCGTTAATTGTTTCATTTCCATTTCGGAAATGGTAAAACAGTAATCGGACAATCGATATTTGTGCTTCAAATAATGAATTATTTCGAGACACGGGCATAAATTCTCCCGAAAGCCTTTCTAAAACAATCGCTAATAGCCACCCCTATTGCACGGGCTAACTTGCAGTTTACTGAGAGGCAAGCCGTGCATTCTTTCTACTCATTCCGAACATAACTAGTTTATCCACAATCAAAGTTAACTGCTCATATTAGTACCATATTCTATTAAAGAGGGATAAATTCAGGTAGGCAAGCGTGACATTGCGTATTCGTAATCCAAAATTTTGAGCATAATGGCGGAGGAATTTTAAGATTTTCGCTACTCATTCAGGCGCGTATTGAATTAAGTAGCCGCGTACATGGCCAGTAAACTTTCAGGTTCTAAATCTAATATGAATGATTCACATTTTTCTCATTTTTGTAGACTTCGCTTCCGGATCGTGGCGCTACAGTGTTGCAAATTATTGTACATAAACAAAAGTGTTAAATTCGGTAAAAATTCGAAAAATAGGCAACGGATTCGAGCCGATTTTCCTTATGAACTCGGACGGTTTAGACATGTCTGGTACGGAAGATAAAGCAAAATCTCCAGAGGATATGGCTTCTGATGCTGAAGGTGTTTGGTCGCCAGACATTGAACAAAGTTTTCAAGAAGCTTTGGCCATTTATCCGCCATGTGGCAGGAGAAAAATTATACTTTCTGACGAAGGGAAGATGTACGGTAGGTAGAATTTCAATTTCCACTAATTGTGTCTTCGACTGTGAGAATAATTCGAAGTTTCGTTTGACGTTAATATGACCCTCTTATAAGTATCCAAACTGAACGGAATGACGACTTCACCCACCAGCTGTAAGTTATTTAGATATTATGGCTATCAGGTTAAGACGTTACTGCTCGGTTAGAAATAACTTATCTTTGTCTCCAATCACAGTTGTTCGTTGTTCTTTAGATCAAACTCGTCGTTCTTTAGATCTCATATTCGTCGTTAACGTCGCTTGTTTCATCGTGTACAAGTCTCTGTTTCATAAACGATGAGTTGAAGTACACATTATGAAGCCTTTTCGAGTGGAAACTCACAGCGTTTAAAAACAACACCTTGAATAAATCTCGAGCTGTTGTCTTGTCATTTTTTCATGTTCAGCTTGATTGAGGCGAAGCGACTTGTTCATTTACTGCTTTTGTCTTGGCCATACTTCCCAATGCCATCTCATACCGCTTTGGATGACGACTGGACAAAAAAAAGTGTAGGAAAAATAGGGAAAAAGTTCTTGATTCTTCGATATGCGTTTCGGCGCAAATAACTGGCCACTTGAGGGTTGACCAAGTTTACATTTAAATGTATAATAGAATTAATCAATTATACATTTCTTTAAACTTAAATGTCAGAATTGAGATCACATGAACGACAAACAAGTTGTAGGCAGCGAAGCCAACGTTTCACAATGGCCGCTTCGATGTGTTATGACGGAAGTGGTTCTAATGTTTAGATTTTTTAACTAGTTTAAAACACGTTGAATGCATCGCATACATTCCAAAACACAGAAATATTTGGAATTTCAATGTGCTTCACATTTCTTGATTGCCATTGCCAAGTGTTTGGGTATGAGTAAAACGTTCTTTCCACAGAAAGGACAGCCATTAAAGCGCAGTTGATTTTGCCATTGTTTGCCTCTTGTTGTTGTTGTGGTGTTCGTGTCTGTCGCATGGATTACAAATTGGTCGTGAAAACTAGACCATATTTGCTTTAATAGATGTCGCTTTCGTCACGATTAAGTTTCCGAAAACATTTAGAACTAACAAAGGGCGAAAACTGATTCTATTTGCCAATATTTTGTACCATATTATAGTCCCTAGGGATGGTTGACAGTAGTCAAATGGAAAAAATTTTTGACATATATAAATATGCAAATGTTGAGAACATTGCCATTAAACAATTTCCCAAAGGCACCGAATTATTTGTACACGAATGTGTACTTTTTTACAGCCGTAATTTGAAAATATCAGTAAGGAAAATTCGTTTGAAAATCGGCAACCTTCTTGATAAATTTTAAGTGATTCCTAATGATACTTCAAACATCTAACCCAAGTGTTGGTTTATTGAACGAACCGGAAAGCTTTCAATTTTCTTGATTGTTCATAAAATAAAACGCTGCTACAGATGTTGGCAAAGAAAAATCGAGATTTATCGCAGTTTTTCTTTAAGAATAATAACGTCAACCGCAAATTAATCTCGCATCAGATTTCAAATATCATACTATCCCGTCGATTGTTTACACTCAAATTAAACTCTACGGTATGAGGCGAATTGACCGCAAATATGTTTGACTTTTCACCTGAACGTAGCTGATTAATCCCATAAGAAAAAACTGCAACTAGCTTTTTTCTGTAATTTTTGGTGAATTGTTACATTAACAAAATTAGAAATGTGTTCTTTTTAAATCCCGAGTAAAGCTGTTATATAATTAATTTTGTCGTATATTATTCATACCAGCTTCCACGGTCTCGTTAGATTCTGTACAGAAACCGTTTCGTGTACTTTTTTTTATACATTTTTGAATATTTCAGGACGCAACGAACTGATTGCTCGATATATTAAATTACGGACGGGCAAAACGAGGACCAGAAAACAGGTGTTTGAATTTTTTGATTAAACAAGTTTAATCCTCGACAAATCATGTAAAACACTTATCTCATGAGCGATATCATTATCAAAGCAATACACCTTCACGAATAATCGTTTGTTTAGGTATCTAGTCATATTCAAGTTTTGGCTAGAAAAAAAGCAAGGGAAATACAATCGAAATTGAAGGTAGTAAGTATTCCTAGCTGCGTAAGTCCAATCATACACTTGTGTTTACAGATAAATTTTACGAAAAATTCCCCTTTGTGTGATAACTTTTTTCGTGTCATCATCTTTAATAGGATCAAGCTGCAAGAGACAAGGCATTGCAGACTATGGCATCCATGTCCTCGGCACAAATTGTCTCCGCGTCTGTGTTACATAACAAGAACGCTCCTCCATCGAATAACTACAACGACCATTATAGCAGTAGTCACACTGCACATTCCTTACCAGCATTACCGAGCACACCGGTACATTCCTCATTACTTTTCAAGTTTTCTTCCGTATGACATAAAATGCTGTAGAAGAAAGTAGCGAGTGATTTATTTTAGCTGTTTTTCCACAACGCAGTGAGATTTTTATTTCTACGTTCTTAGTATTGGAGCGGCCAAGGTTCGCAGGCAGGTAGCACCCCAACCTCGTATGGTGGTCTACCGACAACCCACACAAGACAACTGTTTGGTGGAAGTCCCGGACCATCGTCCTCAGCATTGGTGCCCAGTAATAGCGTCAGCTCAAGTAGTGACGAAATGGTTAGCTCTTTATGACATTAGAGTTGGTTCGTCAAATGTTTTACATTACATCCTTCATGTTTAGCGATCTCCATATGCTGCTGGCAGTCAACTAACAATGAGCGGAAGTTCAAACTGGTCAAGTAGAAATATGGTAGGGGTAACCAATAACACCTGGTAACGATTAAAACTCATACACATACATACGAAATATGTTCCTGGAACCAAGTTTTAATTGGTTTGTTATGAATAACAATGTCAATGTTTTGTTTTAGCCCTTGCGTTTAATTGATTTCCAAGCGTTTGTTGAACAAACTGGAATGAAAGCAGATTCGGTGAGAGATGCATCTCCATGTTAGAAATGCTACCGATACGGAAATGTTTTTGTTTATGTGTTTTGTGTTTCCAAACAGTACCACAAGCATCTGTTTGTTCATCTCGGTCCCAATGTGAACTTTCAAGACTCCATCCTCGAGGCTGTGGATATTCGACAGATCTACGACAAATTCCCCGATAAAAAAGGTGGTTTACGTGAACTATACGAAAAAGGACCACAGTCTGTTTTCTTTCTTGTGAAATTTTGGGTAAGTCGTGCAAAAGGAATAATTTCCAAGCATTTTCGACCATTACAAAACAATTGTTTTCGATTATTAGGCCGATCTAAACACCAACGTGAAGGATGAATCCGGATCTTTTTACGGCGTTTCCAGCACGTGAGTGTATATTACGTTTCACCATATTTTTTTTCTTTGAAGATGTTGGGAAAATTTTTCTTATTGCCTTTGAACAACAATAGTATGTGACTAAATATAGTATATGTTGGTATTACGTTATAACAAAGCCAGCACATTTATTAAAACCTAATTCACATGACATAAACTAACCTGGGTTCAACCTGGTCTAAATTAACCCACGGTATTTCTTTGCGTGTAAACACTACTAACCCTGGTTTAACCTGATTTTAATTAACCCACTTCTTCAGATGGGTTGAGTTAAACACAGTTTAAACCTGGGTTTCTTGTGTTTACACGCAAAAAAGTTAACCTGGGTTTATTTGAACCTGGTTGAACACAGCTTAGTTCATGTCGTGTGAAGTGAGCATTAGTACCGCCAATGTAAATTTTGAACACAGCTTAGTTCATGTCGTGTGAAGTGAACATTAGTACCGCCAATGTAAATTTTGAACACAGCTTAGTTCATGTCGTGTGAAGTGAACATTAGTACCGCCAATGTAAATTTTGAACACAGCTTAGTTCATGTCGTGTGAACTGAACATTAGTACCGCCAATGTAAATTTTGAACACAGCTTAGTTCATGTCGTGTGAAGTGAACATTAGTACCGCCAATGTAAATTTTGAACACAGCTTAGTTCATGTCATGTGAAGTGAACATTAGTACCGCCAATGTAAATTTTGAACACAGCTTAGTTCATGTCGTGTGAAGTGAACATTAGTCCGCCAATGTAAATTTTGAACACAGCTTAGTTCATGTCATGTGAAGTGAACATTAGTACCGCCAATGTAATTTTGAACACAGCTTAGTTCATGTCGTGTGAAGTGAACATTAGTCCGCCAATGTAAATTTTGAACACAGCTTAGTTCATGTCATGTGAAGTGAACATTAGTCCGCCAATGTAATTTTTGAACACAGCTTAGTTCATGTCGTGTGAAGTGAACATTAGTACCGCCAATGTAATTTTGAACACAGCTTAGTTCATGTCGTGTGAAGTGAACATTAGTCCGCCAATGTAAATTTTGAACACAGCTTAGTTCATGTCATGTGAAGTGAACATTAGTACCGCCAATGTAAATTTTGAACACAGCTTAGTTCATGTCGTGTGAAGTGAACATTAGTACCGCCAATGTAAATTTTGAACACAGCTTAGTTCATGTCGTGTGAACTGAGCATTAGTACCGCCAATGTAAATTTTGAACACAGCTTAGTTCATGTTGTGTGAAGTGAGCATTAGTCCGACAATGTAAATTTTCCTGTGTTCTCACTCACTGCAAAAATAGATTTCAAAGGAATTATGTAATGTCTCAGTGCTCTCACATACATATAGCAGAAATAAAACTCTAAGGCCAGAACAACGCGAGTGGTTAAAAATATGTTGCTTATAATAAAAGGCAGAGTTTTATTGAAGTAATGCAGGAAATGGCAAAGTCAATCATATATAATTCTTTTTTATTTTACAGATACGAGTCCAGTGAAAACATGACTATAACGTGCTCGACTAAAGTGTGTTCCTTTGGGAAACAAGTCGTCGAGAAAGTCGAAGTATGTAGCACATCCGAGTTTAAACGTGGTTTCCCCCCTGTAACGAAACTTCCCCCCCATTTTTTTGCAGACGGAATATGCGCATTTTGAAAATGGTCGCTTCGTCTACAGAATAATCAGATCGCCAATGTGCGAATACATGATCAACTTTATACACAAACTTAAACAACTTCCAGAGAAATACATGATGAACAGTGTGTTGGAGAACTTCACTATTTTACAGGTTAGTCATATTACTACAACATAATTGCTACATTACTTACGTGATGGTCACGTGATAACGACGTTTAAAGGATGACAGCCATTTGATATGTATACCTAAAATTAAGCATGACAACTTAGGCAGTAGGCAGTTTGTGTTGGTAGATACATTTAGCAGAAAAAATACATTATAAAAGTTCAATTTTCGGTGAAAAATATTTTCATGAAAATGATATAAGTTATGAATGAAATTTTTCAGTTGAAGGTGTTTTGAGATCTAAGTATGTTAAAAAATAATAATTTAGGATCGGTTGCACGAAGCCTGGATAGCGTTATCCATTGGATAGCAAAAATTTTCAAACTTGTAAAAAAGATTTTAATATTTTTCATACTACAAAGAAATTTCGTAATCTTCGAAACAGCATTTTATCTCAGTGACTGCTCAGTTCGAATCTTATATTTTTTGCTTTTCAAAAGGTTCTTTAAAAGTTTTAAAAAGTTGCTATCCAATGGATGACTCTATCCAGGCTTCATGCAATCGCCCCATGCAATTTTTCATGCATTTTTGGAGGTGAAACATTTACTTTACATTATCCATTCCTTTTTGTTAAACAATGGAAGTTGAACTCTGATTGACGCGTTCACTTCTGCTGATAAATTTATGATGAAACTCCTCACCTCGGATTGTCGATGTCGTCTTTTTCTTTCATCCATTATTCATACAGAACGTCATATTTATTGTGTATAGATCATGACAAACATGGATACTCAGGACAGTCTTTCAAGTTGTTTTCAACTAATGGGTTATTCATCTATATCTTCATAGTTATTGTGTATAGATCATGACAAACATGGATACTCAGGACAGTCTTTTAAGTTGTTTTCAACTAATGAGTCATTCATCTATATCTTCATACTTATTGTGTATAGATCATGACAAACATGGATACTCAGGACAGTCTTTTAAGTTGTTTTCAACTAATGAGTCCTTCATCTATATCTTCATACTTATTGTGTATAGATCATGACAAACATGGATACTCAGGACACTCTGTGAAGTAGTTTTCAACTAATGAGTCATTCATCTATATCTTCATACTTATTGTGTGTAGACCATGGCAAACAGGGATACTCAGGACACTCTGTGAAGTAGTTTTCAACTAATGAGTCATTCATCTATATCTTCATACTTTTTGTGTGTAGACGGTGACAAACAGGGATACTCAGGACACTTTGTTAAGCAGTTTTCAACTAATGAGTCATTCATCTATATCGTCATACTTTTTGTGTATAGACGGTGACAAACAGGGATACTCAGGACAATTTGTTAAGCAGTTTTCAACTAATGAGTCATTCATCTATATCTTCATACTTCTTGTGTGTAGACGGTGACAAACAGGGATACTCAGGACACTCTATTATGTCTTTCGTACGTTTTCGAAGTATCGACAAGTGAGCACGGAGCTCAGCATCATTTGTATCGACTGGTCAAAGACTAAACTGCTGTCCACATGGTAAAAAGAACATTGTCGACACGCAAAAGCCAATCCCATCAAGGTAGCGAAACTTCGGTTGATGACGTCAACGTCACGTAACCTTGGAGATGAGCTGTTTTTCATATAAGAACGATGAGCACAAGCACATGTAGACCTACACAAGAATAAGGATAAATCAAATGCGTATAAAATTTCGTACTATTTACATAACATTCCGTCGACATAACAAAAAGACGACAAAATTTTTATATACAACCGACGTAACTCATATTTTTTTGCTATAAGTGAAACATTTACTGCACTTTTTCGTTGTTTAGAAGATTTCTTCGGTATTTACTCAGTAAAAGTGAAAACGTCAGTGTCTTAATCTTCACTGTCGCGTTTTTTTTCACGCACCTGTATGTTTGCTTAAAACAAAATGCCCTGCAGTATTTACCAGTATCAATAAAAACACTAACACTGCGAGAATGTTCTATAACATCCTTAGCCTGCCCCCCACCCACACCACACCACCCCTTCAGTCGATGGGTGTTTTAGAGAAAATTTCAGGCAAGCGTGTCAAAAAACGACTGTGGCATTCAAACACTGTCGTATTTTCCGAGACTAGATCTCCTATACATTTTACAGTAGGTTATATATTTTTTACCTCACATCTGTGGGATTGCAATAGAATAATTTAGGAGATAAGTCTCTGACAGACGGTGTCTTAAATTAAGTTTGTGCCATTTTACGTAGGCAATCTCTAGTGTATATATCGATTTCATATCATTTTATTGTTAAACTTGCGTAACAAAGACGCAACGCATTTTTTTTACAATGGATGTTTATATATTATATACATATATATATATGTATTCAAGAAAGAACTCTGTGCGATGTACGTACAATTTTAATCATTTTTGTTTCGTATTTTTAAAATATAAAACATTGAATAAGACGGACGACGTTATTTCGTGTAAATGGAGTTAAATTTTTTCAACTTGTTTTTCGTTGTTTCCTATCATCTCGGGGCGGATTAATGAGATGGGTTGTTTGTCTTTGAATTTCTTATTAGTAAAATTTAAGAAATAAAAGATGTTTACTGTGTTTGCACAGGCTTATGCAAACACAGCTCTAGACCAAACAGCGCACGCGTTTCATTGTGTTTATTTTATAATTTTAATTAATATTATGTGTTGCAACAAGCGGTGGAAAAGAAGACACAAAATAACACGAAATGGAGAAGATCGCACAACCACCTAGGTAGAACCAATATTTCAACTTACAATTCAAGATGTTCCCGCGAAACTTTCCTAAATCCTTTTGCTTTGAACCGAACGAAGGTTCTCGTTTACTGCAGTTCTGATTGAATGAGGAAGATGAGCAAATTACTTAAATTAAAACACAGAGATCAAACCGATAGGATGAGAAAGGCCGCTGACGTGGGAAGCAAAAAACCTATTAAGATCTTATCCTCGGCTTTGTGTACTATCTTGAGAAAGATAAAATTAATTGAATAGACGTTAATATAAAAAAGATGGTAAATTGGTAATTTTCACTAACTTTGGTTTTCATCGGCAAGATTCATTCATTGCAATATGCGTTCGATCTTGGTGTTCACAATTTTCCTGGGCACACTGCTTTTCGCTACACAAGAGATATATGGATTAGCTGTGGTCATCGATCCTAGAAATGGAAAAAGAGAACTTAAAATCGCTCGCCAGCCACCAATTCATCATGACTTGAAGACATACTTGAAGCTATATCAGAAGGTAAGTGAATTACGTCGATTTTACGGTTTTCAAGATTATCTTGTGTCCAAGTTTATCTTCAACTTGAAGCGCTGGTATAATTTTGCATACTTTATGCAGTAAAATTTCGTACTTCTCAGTTTCAGAAAATGAAAAAGCACATCTCTGGTAGTGGGAATGATCAGATAAAGAGCACCAAATGAAGAGATAACTTAGTGCTATATGTTAAAAATAACTATGTTAAAAATAACAGCTTGAAAATGAATAATAAATCATTTAATTAGCTTCTAGTTGATTAATAATAAATTACTTCTAACTACTACGCATGCGTTCAAAATGCAACATGGCGAACAAATTGTCGTCTTCCAAACTTCAGTCTAGTTTGTAATGTTCGAAAAGTTTCGTAAACTATCGAAAGTGTATCTGAGATGGAATCCGCAACTTGCAATAAAGATGACGGTAAATTTAGTTTAGACAAGGTCACGGATAGCATGATCGAAGCTGAAACGACGACTTCATCCAAGTCCAACGAGAATCAAAGTGTGTTAACTTATAATTGCACGAATAGACATTTTACCACGGAAATATTTAAGATCGAGATTGGCAACCTTCCTAAATGCTATTCAATTAACGTAAGTGCGTGTTTTCAGCGTGAAGCATCGCTGAAAATAGCACGAACTTAAAATCGGTCGTGTTTCTTTTCCATTCTCGAAGAATCTAAAGAAATTTCTCGTGAAACTTAATCTTCAACCGAAGAAAATCAAAATGGTACCCAAGCGAAATTTCGCTTTCGTAACATTCAAGTTAGTATACCAAGAAATGCGTTGTGGTTGTGCTTCCATATCTGTGAAAAACAAAATTTTCATAATCGCTGAAAATTATGCATCTCTTTTTCAGATGCGAAGAAGATAGACAGGTATAAAGTGTATAATGAATTGACGAAAATGAAAGCATAAAAGAGATTTTTATCGATTGTTTTTTTAAGAATGCATTGAAAACCATAGAAAACTTTGAATGGAAAAAGAAAATTTTAACAGCTAAGGTTTACAAGATTATCTAAACCCATTAGGTAGTTTAATAATATTAAGCTATTTTATATGAAATGCTGTTAGGTCGCGAAAGCAAAGGATGATCCATATGAACAGAAAAAATCGCAAGGTTCAGTTAGATTCATTGATCTTTTTCAAATAAAGTTAGATCATTAATACTTATTTCTCAAAGGCATGGATGAAATCATGCAACCCTTGGACACTGAAAAAGATCCCCAAATATCAAATGTCAATCCATTGGAAAGGTTCACTTGTTTGATACAATAATATGAAGCACTTGATAGTTTAAAATGCTGTGTAAAATGTGCAATTATTTCAGAATACGGGATGTTGTTACTCCATTGTGGAATATGTCTTATGAAGAGGAACAGAGTGTGAGACACTTCCTCATGAAATCGTCTTTATTCTCCATTCTTCTGGGAATCATAACTCTATTTTTTGTTGTTATCACCACTTAGTTGAAATGTGAACTAATGGCAGAGGTTTTAAAGAAGCTTGGTAAAGAACTTCGATCTGTTGATGCAGTAAGTGTTCAGGAGATATACTAAGTATATATAAATATGCAAAATTGAAAAATCTTTTGATGTTTTTTTCAGGCGAAATGGGTTAGGAAAAATAGGTACAAACATACAACTCTGCATTACTGAAGGTCGACCTTGCATTCTTTGTGCATCAATTGTAATTTAGATGTGAACATTCTGGCATGTGCTGTCCTTTGGAAAAGTTGTGTCCTTCGGTAAAACTTTTGAAATTTCTATGTTTGGTCAGAGAAAGATGATTACCGTGATGTTCATTGATTGTATGATTTTAAAACCTTAGCCTATCTATGAGTCGTATCGAAACAAATGTGAGTTTACAATTGGTCCTGGAGTGAATGCTATTGGTAGGTTTGTCGCATGTAAAATAATAAAATTCATGTCAAATGTTCTTATGAACAATATGCACATTGTCTTTAAGATAAAAAAATTGGATTCAGACTAGCGGCTTACAAAGGTATTTCTTACTGTTTTTATTTGGAACTATTCCCCACAGTTTAATAAAGCAAATACATAATGCTTTTCCAGATGGAAATTTTGCTGTCGTTGAACCATGGCTGTGTTCACATATACCTCAGACAATGAAGGATGCGGTGAATGTGAGCTTAACTTGCATTTTGCAAAATCTCAACGATTTCATTCACATCCTACTCTTGTTTCAGCAGCTACAATGGCATAAATATTTCTATGTTCTAGCTATTTCAAAGATATATCAGTGAATCACCGTTGAACGTTTTTGATCCCGGCACAAACGAAGGGTACCGTACAACATTAGACGTTCAATATGAAAAAAATTTGCGCAATGCTTGTAACTTTGCTGTCATATGCGTTTAGATTTTGGAGACAACTTACAGTGAGAGTGAATAGAAACGACAATATTATGTGCATTGTGCAGTTTTCGCCACAGCAAGATATGTGTGAGGTAGATGGAACTAGTATATTTCTTTCTTCCTAAACATCGCTCGCTGTTACTTCATTGACAAGAAAGGAATACTAACGTACCTTTCGAAATAATCCTTAGAGCTTTTTGAGCGCCTCTGCACTTGGAACGTGTCTTCACTCCTTTCTAAATTTACAAAAACAAACCCAATAACATATTACTTTAAAGGCCTTGGGACATGATGCGATTGATGTTGATCACATGTATCTTTGGATTGATTTTACTTTGATAATTACTTATGAAATTCGGAATTAACGTAAACGACTAGTTTTTTAAAAATAGACATGTTTCGACATCTCATGATCTGAAAGACGTCTATTTTCAAAAAACTAGTCGTTTGCGTTAAATGCGCGTTAGCGATAGTGCTTTTACGAAATTATGGTGACTTATGAAACTCATTGAAAGCGTCTTTTAGAGTACGGTTGAATCTGAAATTGAGAAACTGAGGAATTATTTGAAGGAGCAAAATAAACTGGAATTGACGTGTGTTTATGTTGAAATTACCTGTGCCAGGTGTGACGTTCTTTTTTGGTTTATTTTCGTCGACACCATAAAGTAGACAAATTCCTAAAATACCGCCATGATTACATGGTCGTTTTTAGTATGACTAAAGAAAAAGTTATGTTTGTTCATGAAAACCATTTAGTTTGTCGTAACTCAAACGCATTCTACACAATGAACAGTACATTTTAGGAAAGTACAATCTTGTCATTATCATTTTCGTTGTATAGAAAGGTTGACGACGAAAGTAAAAATGTTTTGAGGCATATTTTAGGAGATAAGGTGCGTGCGCAACAATAAAGAAACGCTTGTAAAAAACAGTTCATGCACTTTATTGATAATTTCACGCAGGCCTTCTTTCGACGCTATATCAAAATGTAACTTTTCTAGCATATATTTGAGGATCTGGGTGATTTGAAATTCCGCATATCTCCTCAGGCATTTTTTCAAGGTAAAGCCAAAAACAAATAAAATATTTTCTACTTGCACGTAGTTCAATGAGCTATAAGCGTTCTTCCAACCTACCTAGCATTGGATAGATGAAGTGCAAGACGGGTGCTAATATCCCATACAAATACTATTATATCACACAATTAAGCAAAAGCAATTGTGATTTATGTTTAATGGAGCACACTTCCCATACTCTCCCAATCGTAATCAAAAGAAAAGAGGAATTCAACAAAACAAGTTTGACATGCTATGGTACTAAGCAACCATCGAAATCTAATCCAAACAAGAGCGACCCCCCCCCCACACAAAACAATCATAGATCTGTCTCTGTTCAACTTTCAACAGCTTTTTCAACGAAATCTTGTAAAAGACGGTAGCTCACAGAAATATGAGTGAAATGACAAAACCCTGTTTTTATTGGTTAGATCTTGTTTATGTTTTACGCTCATCCGCACTGAACATTTTAGTCAACACAAGATGTGCCGAGATTTTATACGACCTTATTCGGGAATGGAGCGAAATAACATCAAACACGGTCATATTAGGTATGATAATAGACGTTCAAGCTCATGTGAAATTAGTGTATCAAATTTGGTAAGATTTTTCTCATAGTTCGACTCCAGAACAGTATTATATATAGTTTAGGGGTTTTGTTATGCTACAGGTTGCGATATGTAATGACAGATTATAAAAATTCAGACCTTTAATGGTGCTTCAACAGTTGTAAATCGGCTTGACGAAAATATCGACTAAAGCCTTAATAATGTCCATGTTACTTTTGCCAATTCTTTCCTGAATTTTTCAGATGTATGCTGTGGTACAGGAACTATTGGTTTAACTATTGCGAAGGTAAAAGACAAAAGATGTGTTGATTACAATCTTTACTATCTCATTTCAAATAACGCTCACGAGTTGTTGTATTGAATATAGAACGCAAAACGAGTGATAGGCATTGAGTTATGTGAGGAAGCAATTGCAGATGCAAAGTTCAATGCTGAACTGAACGGTATGCGGTTTGATAACCGTTCCCTCACAGAATACAACATACCGCGAATGGCTGTTTCCCCATTTTCTCTAGGTATAAGTAACGTCGAATACCAATGTGGCAAAGCCGAGGATGTTCTGGTGAAAACAACGTCTACTCTGGAAGCTCAAGAATCACAGGTCGTCGCCATTTTAGATCCACCAAGGCCAGGATGCCGTAAGTCTTAATTCTTTATAGTGCAATACCTTTCACCGAAAATAGAATTATTTTTAAGTATGATTGGAAAGTATTATTATGCCCCGTACTATACTAACCCCACAAAACCTTGTTAACCTTATCCAAAAATGTACATTTAATGGATTGTTATCGGTATCGCGATCAATAATCAAATCATAATAAAATTCACCTTATGGAATCGTTGATATTTACAGATGCCAAAGTATTACAAGCTGTGCGACGATGTTCAAGAATCAACAAGTTGATCTATGTTTCTTGCAGTCCGAATTCTGTGAGAAAAGATTTCATAGCGTGAGTAAAACAGCTAAGGGTAGACGCCGCGCTCTACAGCAGGCGTTAAGTACCCAACTTATTTTTTAACCACGAAATTCTTACCTCTTCCTGTGATTTAAACATGGGAATTTTCATACGTGTGTTTATTTGAAAATCTTTCACCTGGAAGATGTTCAAATTAAACAAGTAAGTTTTTCTCAAGTCAGCTTTGCCTTTCTCCTAAAACCACTAGATAAAATCACCCAGAAGTATACGTAATACATAAAAACAAACTGCGCATGCTTCCCTGTAGGATGCGAAAACCTGGCGATGTTCATTCCACCACTAACGAATTACTAACGTTTTTTATCAAGGTTGTGTCGTCCAACGTCAAAGCGTGTGAAAGGCGATCCATTTCAGATCGTGAAAGCTCAACCAATCGATCTCTTTCCTCAAACTCGTTGCTGTGAACTTGTTGTTCTTCTTGAACGCCAAATCACGTCTTGAATGTCGGTTTTATATTCATCTGTAAAACTTGTAAAGAACACAGAAAAAAAAAGGCAGAAATTTTCCCAGGGAAAAGGTTGAGTAACAAATGGTTGTCGTAGCTATATCTGTGCTGATAATTCTTGTGCGTTTATAAATTTATTCATCAAAAAAGAATTGTTTTTGTTGGTTGAAGAATTTTCATGAGGGACTTATATGACGGCTTCAATTTCTAAACATGCGTTGAGATACTGCATAAAGTATTTCATTCTAAGATAAACAATTCATTACAAGCGTACTCATATATAACTAGCCTATCGTTCGTATAAACAAGTCAATACCAGTGGTTAATATCTCCGTACAGCTGTGCTATCAGGTAAATTTCTCATTGGTTAGGATTGAGCAAATTAACCTTAAAACAACTCGTCATTAATGGGTGTACGAGCTTGTGTACATCACTTTCTGAAAAATCCTTCACGATAAGTTTTTCACAAAATTTTAAAACAGCAAAGATGACTTGAAGCCGAACGCGGAATTTGAAATAAACACTATTTACAGAATAAATTATAGTCGCAAGCAGACGATACACATATAAGATAAGTAAAATTTATATAACTAATCTAAGA
The DNA here is from genome assembly GCF_021976095.1 of Xenia sp. Carnegie-2017. Taxonomy (NCBI): domain Eukaryota; kingdom Metazoa; phylum Cnidaria; class Anthozoa; order Malacalcyonacea; family Xeniidae; genus Xenia; species Xenia sp. Carnegie-2017. The sequence continues at coordinate 7,316,663 of NW_025813481.1, forward strand.
GCTCACGATGAAGACCGACAGTCACAGGGATGATGGACATTGTGAAGATGTGATGGTAATTAATGTACATCAATAATCGTCTTCACTGGGTATGTTGACCTGAACTTCAAACCTTCTGGATAGCTCCCGAAGTTGTCTTTCATATAACACGTTGCGTTCGATTGACTTCTGAAAGTTATACTTTAAGTCTTCAATTTCCTCGAAGAAGGCTGGGTCGAATGCTTCCAATTCTTTACGTAACTACAGGAAGTCAAACAAAAGAAAATCAAAATTTGCCAGAGATGCATTCATAGTCAAAAAAATTAGTTCATAAATAAATGTTGCAGATGTAGATCGCCGAGGTTTGGGCAGTCCATAGGACTGTTCGTGTTAGTATTAACTGACGTCATGGCATATTTAGCGGTAATCATAAGGATGCCATGAAAAATAATTGAAAGTCTCGTCCCGACAAATTTTCTTCACGAACAGCCTCGTGATGTATGAACCACACAACGAATACGGCAAACCTGACATTTACTTTTGAGATTTGACTATGAAGATGACCACCAGTTAAGAGTCGACATGTAAGTTAATAAAAACACAAAAAATCTTTCTTCAGACTGCACCACCAACCTGGACGATCTACATCTACAAACATGTGCAACTTACATCGATGAATGCAAGCTGTTATACATCACTGAATGAAAGATATATACAAAGCAGTGACACAAATATAAAATTGAAAGATTAAAAGAAACTCTATCTAGTAAAACTTGACACGATAAATACAACACAAGATAAATACAAACTCTAGTTATAATAAATTATAATAATGGTAATAAATAATACTAATTTATTATAATTATTTAATACAATGTTACATATATTTTACCTTAATAGTTTCTGAGCGTAATCGATCTCTCTCTAATTCCACAGTCTTCAAATTGATCTCTAGTTCAGTGTTCATTTTTAATATTCGATCGTAATCCGCTAGTCTACGCAAAACATCTTCTTGGTCCTCAATGAGAGAAGGCGAAAATCATATGTCGTTAGTTGTTGAATAATTCACAAGGTCTAATGAAGATATACCATGTCCGAAGGTAGTTGACCAGCTTCACTTAATTCTTTCATCCGTTTAAGAAGAGAATGGAGTTCATTCTTTTCAGCTTCGACGCTAGCCAAACGCAGTCTGGGTGAAAAAATAAAGAGATTCAAAAAGAATTTGCACAAAATGTAGCCTAGTCACAGTACAGAAAATATACAGTAGGGCCACTCATTCAATTTTTTGCGAGATAAAAATGTTTTTACCATAATGGCAGCTCGACAAAACATTGCATTTTCTGACCAATAGGAACGCGGACTTGGCTAACTGCTAACAGCCAGTAATATAATCAAATGTATAGAAACGGGTTGCACGTCGGTGTGGACCTACTGTTTATTCTTTTCTCTGTGCTTTGGCTATAATATGAAAAAATTATTCAAAGCAATTGAAGTAATTACTCATCTCACCTCATATTTTGCATTTCTTTAACAAGATTGCTGTCAAGTTGAATATCGGTAGGAAACCTTTCAAGAATTGCGATCTGCTCAGAATAATAGACAGAAACATGATCATTTTTTCGTTCCCGTATGAACATCGTGCATCATTAAAATTTGTCACGTGGTACACCTGACGATTGAGAATTCTTTCATGGCGCAAAGTTGGCCTATTTTGTCCAACCGTTGTAGGTGAAAGATGACAAAGGATTGATAGTTAAAAGCAAATCACGGGAAGTATATCATAGAGTAACAAATACAAATGAAGATTACGACAATGAAATGATGTGAAAGATAAATACAGGATAACATCATAGAGTAACAAATACAAATGAAGATTACGACAATAAAATGATGTGAAAGATAAATACAGGATAACATAGACTGACAGTAAATACAAATGAAGATTACAATGATGTGACGTCATAGGTAAATAAAAAGTATATCATAGACTGACAGTAAATACAAATGGAGATTACGACAGCAATGTGATGTGAAAGGTAAATAAAGAATTATATCATAGACTGACAGTAAATACATACGAAGTGATGTGAAAAATAAATGAAAGAGCACATCAGAGATTGACAGTTAACAAAGAACGGTTGAATATGAAACTAACTTCAAGAGATACGCAAACACGGCAGAGATACCTTTTCTTCCAACTCTGATTGTTTCTTTAAGAAAACCTCTTCTTTGTCGACGGAGCCTCGTAAATGTTTCTTGATGTCATTCAACATATTTGTCTAAAAAAAAGAGAAAAATGTATGGCGCGACATATCAACAGAAATGGTTAAAACAATTTCAAAATTCACCTTCTTCTCCAATTCGCCTTCCAAAGACTTCACCTTCTGCTCAAACATGCGAGTCGCGACAGCAGATTTCCACTGCTTAGAGTCCAGTCCTTCAAGATTAGGAACGCGACTTTCAGCCTCGCGCAGTCTTCCTTCTAACCGCCTTATTTCATCGTTTTTATCTTTTAGGTCATTCTCCAAAGCTGCTATCTTCACTTTCAACATTTTACTCGTTTCGATCTCTTTACCGTAATCTTTTCTCAATTTTTCATGTTCGCCTACCAACTTGCTCGAGATTTTTTCAATTCCTTTTCTTTGCGGTGGAGCTTCGTGGCTTTGTTTTAACTTATGCAACTCTTGCTGAAACACGAATGTATGAAATATAACCATAAAACGTCAACAAAAATGTGTCATAAAATAATCACAGATGGTTAGCTGGCATACAATCGAAAGATTATCCTTTGTATAATAATCACAAATGGTTAGCTGGCATGCAATCGGAAGATTATCCTTTGTATAATAATCACAAATGGTTAGCTGGCATGCAATCGGAAGATTATCCTTTGTATAATAATGAAAATCACGAGAGCTTTAGTTCCTACACATCTTACGTTTTATTAAAAATTCATAAGATTATACTACACTTTATCTGACAACATATTGAGTATGATTTGAGTACCATACTAAGCCCCAATTAGTTAACATATTGAGTGGCATATTGAATACCATTTTAAACACCATCAAATTAGGATAGCACTATAGCATACTGACCATATTACGTGGCATTCAATTAAAATATTGAACCCCATAAGTAACATACTCAGTAGCATATTATGGGATATTTGAGTACCACAGGTAGCAAATTAAGTGGCATATTGAGTATGATTTGAGTACAATTTAAGTGGCATATTGAGTATGATTTGAGTACAATTTAAGTGGCATATTGAGTATGATTTGATTACAATTTAAGTGGCATATTGAGTATGATTTGAGTACAATTTAAGTGGCATATTGAGTATGATTTGAGTACAATATGAGTGGCAGTTGATTATGATTTGAGTACAATTTGAGTGGCATATTCAGTATGACTTGAAAACAGTTTGAGTAGAATATTGAGTAAAATTTACCTTAAGTTTTTTATTTTCTTTGGTAAGATCGTTATGTTGGGAGTTACCATCGACTGGATGCTTCTTTAAATTATCATTCTCAGTTTGTAGTCTTTCAACAACCCTTCTCATGGCGGCGATAACTCGTTCCATATCTTCAACACTTTGACCAGCAATTCCAGTACCCAGAGCTTTCTAAAGTAAACAAACATTTTTGTCCTCAAGGTTCATAGGACCAACATAGATCGCTATGTTGAAAAACAAATATAAAAATGTACAACTCAAAGCACTTGATACTTCAAGACGTGTATTTCATTCACTGACACAGTGAAATATTGGAAAGTTTGAATAGCAAACATTAATGTTTACACTTGCATATATATATATGAACGTAGCAGTTCATAAACAATTTAATGGCTTTCACCTTTCGAGATTTTTCTCGCTTCTTGCTCGCCTCCACCTCCGACTTTAATATTTCTGTGTATTCCTGAAGATCTGCGACGCGAGCCTATGGCAGCAAAAAACCAATCAATATCTTTGATGTAAGAGTAGTTGATGATGACAATATAAGAGACGTTGATGATGACAATATAAGAGGAGTTGATGATGACAATATAAGAGAAGTTGATGATGACAATATAAGAGAAGTTGATGATGACAATATAAGAGAAGTTGATGATGAAAGAAGTTATGATGACAATATAAGAGAAGTGTGATGACAATATAAGAGAAGTTGATGATGACAATATAAAGAAGTTGATGATAACAATATAAGAAAGTTGATGATGACAATATAAGAAGTTGATGATGACAATATAAGAGAGTTGATGATAATAATATAAGAAGTTGTGATGACAATATAAGAAGTTGATGATGACAATAAAGAGGTTGAATGACAATATAAGAGGTTGATGATGACAATATAAGAGAAGTTGATGATGACAATATAAGAGAAGTTGATGATGACAATATAAGAGAAGTTGATGATGACAATATAAGAGAAGTTGATGATGACAATATAAGAGAAGTTAATGATGACAATATAAGAGAAGTTGATGATGACAATATAAGAGAAGTTGATGATGACAATATAAGAGAAGTTGATGATGACAATATAAGAGTTGATGATGACAATATAAGAGAAGTTGATGATGACAATATAAGAGAGTTGATGATGACAATATAAGAGAAGTTCGTAAACAATACAGCGCTATATAAAGAGTTTACAAACAAAACAACATAAATTGATAAACGATACCTTTAATCGAGGATTCTCTTTCTTGGCTTCCTCAAGACTGAACTGCATCTCCATGTTTTCCTGAAAAAAAGTTTCCATGGCGGAAACAGAGTAAGAGGAAAGGACTGGTAACTAAAGCTACTCAATGGTTGATGTATATTCGTTGGCACATCCTTTCCAACCTTTCTAATTTCCAGCAATTGATTTTGTAAAGATCTGTTTCTTTTTACAAGATCTTCGTACAGCAGAGCATCGACGGCATCGTTATCCTCCTATTTCAAAAGATGATCGAGAAAACGCACGCTTGGCATCACAAATGAATCATATATCAAAATATATAATCTCTGATAATTTCACTTTTCCCACAAACCTTTTCGGGTGGAGTATGTCGTAGTTGCAACTCAAGTAAACTTAATCTTTCCTTTAAATCTTTATTTTGAAGTTCCAGCTCCTAAGAATGAAAGTGAGTTTTGCAATTTATAAGTTCATTTGTCACATTGTTATGATGAATGGATGACCAAACGTACAGTTGATACGTGCATCAATAATAAAACATCTGCAATCAAGATTATCTCACTACGAATGAAAGCGCAATTTAACCAATCGAATACCGACCTGCAATCGTACATCTTTTTCGAGACGCAGCCTTCGTTGGAGTTCTTCATTCTAAATCATGAAATTCGACATAGAAAATTTCCGACAATCTAAGATCCCAATATTGGAGTTGAAAAAGTCTTAGACGACTAAAACCATAAAATGTAAAACACAAATACCTCACTTTCCACTTCAAAAACTTTCTGCTTCAACTCATGTATTACGTCATCACGCTGCACCAATGACGCATCAACAGAGGAGCGCGAATAGGTACTAAATCGTAAGAGACGATCGCATTGCTCGTTTCATTGTTTCATAAACTACACGCGGTCATTAAGCGAAGAAAAAATTAACCAACCAAAGTGCGAATGTAAATGCGTACCCGAGTTGGACAAAAAATGGATATACCTTTTAAGTTTGTTTTGTGAAGAAGCTTTTGTCCTATCTCCTCTATTTAAGGCATCTCGACACAAACGCAGAGATTTTTCGGCCTTTTCCAATTCCTTCGTCTTTTCTGCAAGTTTCACCTTTAAGTTTTCCACTTTGTGTTGCCACTTTTTCCCCTCTTCCCATCTTAGAACTTCCTCAGAGACTTTCTGCATCTTTATAAAACAAACATAGAGTATTCTAGCATTTGACACGATGCGATAATAAACACAACCCCCCCCTCCCCTCGAGATATATTGTTTTGAATTCTAGATCAACGAGTCCCAGATAATTAAACACAGCACTATTTTGCTGTACGGTAAGCGGGTAGTCTGCCAATTGTCATGTGAAGATCGACATCACTCATGCTTTAAAGAAGGAGATATCGCCTCTTAACTACAAAAATACCCAATTTCAAAATTAGCATTAAAAGTAATGTAATCGGTTTAACTCATTTTGTCTCATTAATCAAGAACATCATTCGTCGGTAACCGTCATCATTCGTCGGTAACCGTCATCATTCGTCGGTAGCCGTCATCATTCGTCGGTAACCGTCATCGTGCGTAAAGCAGTTTAAGGATTGTCCACATTATCGTATAATGTATTTCTGTTATTTTGGAACTCAAAGCCATGTATAAACCTAGCATATTTTGTGGGAATATGATTTTGATGGATACTATGATTATTTTTTCGTATTAAGTGGGACCTTCCAATATGGCGGCTCTGGCTTCACAGAAATAGCGCAGTGCGTTATCCAGTATATTTTCAGATCAGTGTTTCAAAGATGGCAGCAATGTTATAGTTCCAGTTGATACTACAAATCGCTGGGCTACAGTTCACAACTTATGTCAAATCAATATACAGATTTGATGAAAAAAAGAATAGCAAACCTTTTGTTTCTCCTCCGTTTTACTATCATCAGTTTCTTCACGTTCCTTTTCATCATTTTTATCATTTAATATTTTCAACTTTGTTTCCATTTCAATCAATCTTTGCTCGTATTCCTGTCTCTTTCTTTTTTCATTTCTCAAACTTTGTTCGCATTTATCGAGGTTGTGATCCTTTACCTCGTTCATTTGAGACAAAGACGAATTCTTCTTCTCGATATCCTGTAAATTGTCCATGATCAAAATGATCAGTCGAGTAAAGATTTCTAGCGTAAAAACAACGACATAAGCAAAATTGTAAAATTGTGCTTATTTTATCATACCTTTTTCAATTTATTATTTTCTTCGGTTAACTTTTCTTCCTTTTCTTTGTATTTCTTCAATTCAGTTTTCATTTTTTCGTGTTTACTTTCCAATCCCTTGACACTTTCACGCAGTTCAGAAGTTTCCCGCGCAACAATCAATTGAACGTTGACCTCTTCGCCCGCAAGTTGGGTGTTCGCACGTAGGTTTTCTTCAGCAGCGTTTACCATATCCGCCCGCAACTGCCTAAGTGCCTTACTCAGCGTCTTTTGTTCCTTGTCTTTGATCAAGAGTTGATTACGGAGACGCTCAAGCAAGATTTCATAGCTCGCGTTGGAGCGCGATCATTTGCCTCTCGAGCAGCCTCGAGTTCTTCCGTCAACGCTTCGTTCTCTTTCGTACGATCACGTAAATGTTGCTCACGCAAGCTCAACTCGTTTTCAAGCTCTGTGATTTTTGTTGTGAATTTCTCCTTCGTGACTTCTGCCTTATTCGTAATGTCTTGTATTTTGTCTTCGTACTGAACCTTTAACTTTCCAATGTCGTTCCTGGACCTCTGGTAGCGCTCTGCTGCAGAAGCTAAAGCATTCTCCTGCTCTAGTGTTAACTCCTCGAGCTCGGAAAGACGTCTCAGTTCTCTGTTGCCGGGTCTAGATCCCACGTGACTGTTTATTACATCATTTTGTTGAGCTTTGAATTTTCGCAATGCTTCGTCAGCTTCGAGTTGCAGGCGATCTTGAAGAAGCTTGACCTCGGCCTTATGCTGCTGGGTTTGAGCTTGCATTTCGTCACGTGACTCCTTAAGATAAGTAAAGTTCAATGAAGGTACATGCAATAATAAAGATGGATGGTTCGGGATGAACGAGTAAAAGTCAATGAAGAGATATGCAATGACATAATGGATGGTTCAGGATGAAACTGGGCTATGATCGAGAATAATAACAATCTATGCCATGGTTCATGGAAAAGCAAGCTATATGTTGTTTTGATATTGTTGTTAACAAAAGAGACCCGACTACATTTACTACAGAAAAAATCAATATGAAATATAATCAGCTATTTCAATGGTGATTTCGTGAATAAATCACCTTCAATAATTCTTGATATTTCAGAATGGATTCTTCCTTTTTGCTTATCATCTTTTGTAAACTCGCGATTGTTGACTGAGCGACCTGGAAAGCTTTCTTTGCTTCATAATCTGGGGATTTAGTTACCATGTTCTCAACCTGCTGGGCCACGAGTTGCCTTTCTGTCACAGGTAACCTTAGTCGCAGTTCGTTGATGATCTTTGCGTTTTGTGTGTTTTTCGTTTCGTGTTCGTCTAGAGCGCGTTTCAGTTCACCCACTTGCGTTTTCAATGTTCTATTCTCATGCCGGCAACCCACAATAATCTTCACGTGATCTTTGATACGTCTGGTTGCTTCCTCCAGTTGGTTGGCAATGGGAAGATTTGGGTCTGGGACCGAACCCGTAGCCTCTTCAAAACGCAAAGCAGCCTGGGCCATTTCAGCCTGTTGATGCTCCAATCTTGAGATGGTTCTCTCAAGCTCAACTTCACGTTGATCCCACATTAGTGTACGTTCTTCGTGTTGCTAGAAATAAAAATGCGAAGACATAACATGCAATATTCGACAAAGGTAAATTCATTGTTCTAAAACAACACATTGACTCCCACCTTCGTTATTTTCGCGTTTTCTTCTTCAAGTCTGACGATAGAATGCTCCTGAGTTCTATTGAGATTCTCCAAGAACTTAATTTGTTCATTCTGTTTGCCTGTATTTCGATTAAGTTTTAGATTCTCCAGTCTTATATCTTCTATCCTCTTCTGCCATTCCATGACCTTCGCAGCACCCTTGCCATCCCTCAATGTAGCCAACAATTCCTCGAGATTTTTATGCTTCATTTGAAGTTCGGCTAGTTTCAGAGAAGCTTGCTCTCGTTCGTCATGAGCCTGAAAATCAAATCTCTTTAGCAATCTGCTAATTATCTCAGGTTGCCATTCTCTCTTTTTCCATTCTTAAAATCAATATAATTGAATCCAATGAATTTAATCAAACATGTTCCACTCACTTTATCCTACAATATACTCATACATCTTACCATCTGATTTGGCCAGTCTTACTTTTGAGTCCAATATAAACAATAAAAATTGAATAATCCAAGCTCAACTTCCTCTATCCCATCATATCCTCTTCACAATACAACCGACCATCTAATTTGGCCAATCTTACTTTTGAGTCCAATATAAACAATAAAAATTGAATAATCCAAGCTCAACTTCCTCTGTCCCATCATATCGTCTTCACAATACAACCTACCCTCTCATTTTCCCAATCTCACTTTTTAATGTCATTCATAAACAACGAAACTAAATCATTGACACTCGAATAAAATCACTCTCTTTCAACTTATTCTATCATGCCATATCATCAATAAACGCAGCAACATTCCCTTGCAAATTCAAGATGTTTACTGCTTCTATACAAAGCTCATGCAAACCGGAGAGACCTTTTAAAGAACTCGAAAGCAGGACTCGCACCTTCTCAAGAGTTCTCAAAAACTTGTCCAGTGCAAACACAAAAACATCTTTTATTTTTTTTATAAAATAACAAGAATGCAAAAAAGACAAACGTTTAAATTTTTCCTGTAAAATGTATTCATGATCGATTTGCAAATTCTCTTTGACTGATTGATTCTTTTGATTTGTTGAGTTCAGATCTGTTTTTCACTGGCTAATGCAAGCATGGCTATAGAGCAAGCACCGCACGCGTTTTATTGTTGGTTTTTTTATAATACATTATCATACCTTATCAAGATCTTGTTGTAATGCCATTTTACTTTCCTGTAGATTTCTCATTGCATCAGCAAACCTCTCTTGCTTCAGAAGAGGTAGGCAGCCACTGAACTGTCGACGTAAATCCTGGATGGTTTGTTTCAGGTATCTGGCCTTATTCCGCGTCTCGAGTTTCGCATGATAAAAATCCTGATCCTTCTCGTCCAATTTTTTTTCCAGACGTAAAATATGCGCGTCAAGTTTGGACACCTAAAAAAAATTTTCGTTCGAACACACAGTTCTCACAGGGCAAAGGTATACAAAATCAAAAAGTAAATTCGATTTAAATTTTTGACCTTCGACTGGGCTGTTTCCAACTTTTTGATCGCCATTCCTTCGCTGACTTGCAATGCAACGATGTGATGATGAAGTTTACCTGAAACATACGAACAATTGTTTGTTTCCGAAGTAAAAAACGATCAAAATTAAGCAACCTTAACACAGACACCTACCTATGACAGTTTTATCGTCATTTTCCATTTGAATATCGTATAGTTGCCTACGCAGGGACATGAGCTCCTTGTCACGTGACTCCTGTTGGGATTGGACAGCTTCCGCTTGGTGCGAAGCAACTTCCGAAATCTCTTTTAATCGCATCACTTCCACCTTAAGCTTGGATTCCGATTCCTCGAGATTACGTAATCGATTGACCATGGCATCATGAAGATCCTTGGTAACGACACCTTCAAGTTCAGATCGCAATTCCCGTTCAATCCTCTGACCTTCCATGTTCAATTTTGTCAACTAGTAACATCAGATAAAATGGGCTATAGTTAGTTTGTATCCCAAACCACCCAATTCACAAAAATACATACTTATGATGCTCGGTCACGTCTATCCCTCTCTATGATTACTTTAAAATAATAGTGACCAGGCAAGTGGGTTTAACGAAAACGTGAATTGGGTGGCAACATATGCAGACACGTGTCAACTGATTTTGTCCAATCAGGTTCCGTGCAATACTAAAATAATGAAATTCAAGCACTTTCAAGGACTTAGCAGACACGTATCAACTGATTTTGTCCAATCAGGTTCCGTGCAATACTAAAATAATGAAATTCAAGCACTTTTCAAGGACTTAGCAGACACGTGTCAACTGATTTTGTCCAATCAGGGTTCGTGCAATACTACAATAATGAAATTCAAGCACTTTTCAAGGACTTAGCAGACACGTGTCAACTGATTTTGTCCAATCAGGTTCCGTACAATAATACTATAATAATTCCGTACGAAATTCCGTACGAAATTCAAGCACTTTTAAAGGACTTAAAGACCTTGAATTGCACACACGCACAGCTCAGGTAAGAAATCATTACAAACATTGCAAAAATAAACACAAAAGAACTTTTTCTAGTGAATCAAAAAGAAATGGTGTGTTTATATGACTTGAAAGCCGCCATGTTGATATAGGTTACTTCAAATTTGTGACATTAATCCTTTAGCACGGGAGTTTGAATTCGAAAACGTTCACAAGCACATCTTAATCAAGTCAAACACTCTAAAGGCCTTGAATTTTTCAATTTAAATTCAAAGAACGATCAAATTTTGTATGAGCCCCGAGTCCATGAAGAAACACAATCTGCAATACATCAAAAAGTCCATATTTCATTAGCCATGCTATTCCCTACCTCCTCCACTTTATTCTCCAATTCCCCATTGCGTTCCTCGATGTTCTGTAACATCCCTAGTACTTGTTCATATCGCTTTGTCGCATGGCTTGCTCGTTGTCGTTCGTTTAACTCCTACGTCAAAAATGAACATCCAATTGAAAAGAAGTATTTTGTGACATGAACAATTGTGATTGGTTGTGCAACCAAGTAAATCTCTCAGTAATATGAACAATTGTGATTGGTTGTGCAACCAAGTAAATCTCTCAGTAATTGAATCGATAAGGATGTATAAGTTTAATATATTCGAAACCGAGTTCGTTGTATATGGATAATAAAATGGAAAAGAAAATCTCTACATCAAACTGGCCAAAAATTCATCAAACTTAATATAACCGGAATGCTACCTCCAGCTAAAATTTGAAGACAAAAATTCAACCGAAAATCAAGGGCAACTTCAACTTTACCTTTATCTCAAGAGTCGCAATTTTTCTTGATATACTGTTAATTTCCTCCGCTCTTACGTCACTAGTACCAGTCTTCCCACCTTTACCAAGAAGATCAGCGAGTGTTTGCTCCAGCGTGTGACTTTTCTGTTTTTCGGTCTCAAGCTCCTTCATCAGCTTCTCGCGCTCCATTTGTAGATGGCTAACGTCAGATTGTAAGCTTTCAAGCCTGAAAAAAGAAACAGGGACAAACATATCGTAAAGGCTGATACTGATGCAAACGAATTGAACAAGCTTAACAGTAAAAACATTCATAGCAAGCAGCAACATCTTCTTGTTTGATTAATTTATGAAGAACATGAATGAATGTGATAGGTAAATAAAAAATCGGTCACGCAAGATGTAACTCCTGTTATATAGGTGAAACCACCCGACATTTGGCCACTAGAGTTAAAAAAACATACCACCTCCGATAAAAACTCACACATTCACAAACTCCTACAAAATCCTGAATGCAAATCTAAATACAATTCTTGAAATACGTCATGATTTTGTAATGAATTCGAAATATTACTGTATAAAAAACTGCCTTGTTTGTTTCTTAAATAATTGAGTTAAACATGGACCTTTTACTCGGAGTTTCTTATCATATTTCATGAAATTGTCGGCTGGTCATGGATTTTAATACATTTTATCTTGCCTCGCTATAATTGACACTACTAACTCTCCATTTACCCTAACACTGTACATACACAAACACAAACCTAACCTGAACAAACAAGTCCAGCATTTTAACACTTCATTCAAACTTTAACTTCCTAATTTTGTTCTTACTGCGCACTTCATGTCACTAATGCCTAAGCATTTCTCAATAATTTATTTATTTAGTATAACCTCAACTATTGTATATTTCTATGTTATGTATCTCACATGGTAAATAATTAATGCATTCATTGAGTATAACCTCAATTATAGTATATTTCTGTATTATATATCTTACATTTTAAATAATTAAGTATCATCATTGAATCTTACTTGGTCGATCTCTCCACTAACAAGTTTTCCCTTTGAAGAAGATCCCGATACTTCGCGGTCAATTCATTGTAATCTCTGTTCACCGTCTCTAGCTCCCTCGTGGGACAGCTCTCGTCCAGGCTTTTCTGTAAAACAGCCATTTTGTAGCCAGCGGTTTCCCTAAACCTCTCAAGATATCCTAATCTAGTCATAACAGATCCCTCCATATCCACAATATCCTTCTTTAGTTTCTCGTTCTCGCGACGAAGAGAGCTTTCCACCTCTTGCATTGCCGTGTATCGTCTCGCGAGGGACTTCTCGTTCACACGTAGCACAGTGATTTTGCGCGTCTGCTCGCCCAAGCGTTTTTTCAGCGTGTCTGAATCCGTGGTGAGATTCTCCAACAAACGATCGTATTCGAGAAGTCGTACGCCGTCGTGTTCACGTTGTTGTTTCAACTCGGAGGTTTCGTCTTCCCGCTTTTTTAGGTCCACCTCCCAACACGTCTTCTCTTTTAGATATTCTTCATAGAGCAGACCTTTCTGATGAATGATCACGGCAAATTTTCGCTTGAAGTTTTCGAGTTCGTCTTCTAGTTTCTGTAGCATGGTTTCTTTCAATGAACATTCCTAAAGTATTACATTGCAGATTGTTCGTGGTGACGAATCTAAATATTGCCTTGAAAAGCGTATTTGCAATGGTGGCTAGCAACTGTATGGTGGCTAGCAACTACAGTCTACAAGTGGTTCTATCGAAAACTGTTGATGAACAAAATTATGATAAATTACGTGACAAAAATTTAAGATTCCTTAAATATAGAATTTAATGATAAGCAATTTAAGGACTCAAAGATGTCAGAGTAGAAGAGGAGAGGAGACGCAGAGAGAGGAGGGGTGGGGGAGAGGAAGGGTGGGGACAGGAAAGGAGAGAGAACGAGGGGTGAAAAGAGGATGAAGGAGAAAGAAGAGAGAGAAGGAGAAGAGATGGACGAAAGTCCTTGCACAATTGTTGGTCAGTTTCAAGATAAACATAAATTCCATGTTCTTACGTGTATGGATTGTGTAAGATACTCATTCAAACAGCCGATGACTTCTATAGATGATGGTGTCATTCCTTTGGGTAAAACTAAAGGTTGGATCTTCATAAAACCATCACCTGCGTGGCGTAAATCTGATATTTCTTTTTCCAATTTTGTAATCTATAAAATACAACAGAAAGGACGATTTTGTGATCTCATGGTTCATGGGCATCTAACGATGAAATTCTCTAATAAAAACACCACAAAGACCACAAAAAACAGATGAAATCAAAAACTGCAAAGCATTTGTACCTTACTGTCTTTCTTATCTAAGACCACCGCAAGGCTAGTGTTCTCGTCACGTGCTTTCTGCAACTCCTGGCGTATTTCTTCGTTTCTACCCGCCATGTGCTCGAGGTTTGCTCGTAGCTCGACGTGAACGTCGTACTGTCCCGTGGCGCTGCGACATTCGAACATTGCAATAAGTTTCTCTAGAGCAGGAACGCGCAGTAGAACCTGATGAACATTTGATACGTTAAATAAGACATAACCTGTCCATGCAAAAATATAGAAAGAAACACAGAGAACAAAGAGTTATGTCACAAAAAAAGTATATCTTTTGAAAAAAGAAAACGAAAAAGTGGAAAACTTTCCATGAAATCTTTGCACTAAAAAGCATCACAATTAATTTAAAATAATTTTCATGAATTGAATACCTGGCCGCCGTCTGATTGGAAAACTGGACTCTCACGTAGCTGACCGAGTAATTCTCGTAAACCGACTTCCAGCTGATGGTTTTCATCTTTAAGTTCCTTGTTCTCGGTCTTGAGGGCTTTTAGCCTCATCTTAATGCTGTTCACTTCCACTTCCTGTTTTTCCGCTTCATTCTTGAGTCGTTTGTTGTTCGCAGAAAGTTGATCGTTGTCCACTTTCAGAGGTGAAAGAGCTACGAAACAAATGAGACCATTTTTTTACTCAGCAACCTGGTCAGCCGTACATGACGTATCAAACAAATTACTCACGTGATTACGAGTAGGTGAAAAACCAATCATAGTACCTGGTTCAGATTTAGTTTTTACGATACGACGCTCCTCCCCCCCATCGTCACTCAACTCGGCCAAGGCCAGATCTTCAGCTGTCAAACCCAACTCGACAGCCCGCTGACCACGATGCAATGCTTGTTTTCTCAATTTTCGTTTTAGTTCCAGTCTCTCCTCTTCAAGACGTTCAATCTATGATATCAGAGAAAACAGGTGGGTAGTTTCCAGAGTACCGTCTGTTGCCAGAATGATTTTCTGCCAACCGAGAAACATTGCATGTTGGAGAAACAGGAACCATCATCAAGTTAAGGGAAAACATCGACAATAAGATAACACGTGCGATGGATTTGTTTGGCAAAAAACTTTCTTCCTTGAGCCTTCATTTTACTTTTAGTATATTTCACATTCAGTTTATTATAATGTTATGTCTATATTACTTATATATTTCAACTCTAAATATTTAATAAGCATTTCATATATTTGTTTTATTGTAAACATTGGCCAAAACAATTCTCTTTTAGTTCGTCTTTATGTAAACGCACCTTCTGTAAACCAGCCGTAGGCTAAGAACTAGTGCGATTAAATAATCTTGATCATCGTCATCATCGTTCCCAATGTTCCAGGAAATCAATGTTGCCGTGATACAACCCCATATTGAGGCAAATTTCAAGGGTAGGGCGGAAGTGTCCGACCCAGGTTAGGGCGGAAGTGTCCGACCCAGGGTAGGGCGGAAGTGTCCGACAATACCAGAGCAAAAATATAATATCGTTCATGCAAAGCAGAAAAGGCAAAACACACAACGATTGAACGGTTATTAAATCCCATTTCAATTCCTTATTTTGTAAAAAGGCAAAGTTTGTTATGCTAGCATGACGGCCTTAAAAAAAAGACATTTAATCAACCAAAATTACTTAACACATACCTCTTTACTCAAGACACGATTGAGGGCCGCCTGTTGCTCAGTTTTGATCAATTTCTTTTCTTTGACTGCCTCGATATCAAGTGGCTCCCTGGGATCCATTCCCAGTCTGTCGCGCAACTCCTCGTTCTCAGCTTCCACATCGTTGACGGCAATACCAACCTTGTTTATTTGTGACGTCAAATCTATGATTTTTTCGTCTCGAATTCTCAGGTTAGCCTTCAAATCTTTGATCTCCTGTACGGCCTGCGAGAGACCATATTCGCCTAAAAGGAATGCCACATCTCGTTTGACCACTAATTGTATTATTTGATTAAGATCGTCTCCTTTAATCGCGGATTATCTCATTCTATTATGGATCATATCACAAAAATTTGGATGATCTCATTTAATCACGGATCGTCTCATTTGATCGGGGATGATCTTATTTAATCACGGATGATCTTATTTGATAAAAGATAGTCTTGTTTTATCACCTATCACTCGAAGAAGAAGCAATGAAAATCACAGCTAATAAAAGATGATGATTTTGCAACTTCAAAGCAAGCGTTTGTTTGACAACATGAGCTCAAGACAATTTTCTTCATAGCTTTTTGCCTTTTTCTGAAACCTAGCTGCTTAGCCACTAACCTCGTTCATAGCGCATCAGCCTCGTCACCAGTTCATTCAGCTCTTTATCCTTCTCCGCCACGGCTTTCTCCGTCAACTTGATGCGATTGCGCTCAAGGGTCGCGGCCATCTTCTCGCGGTCCAACGTTGAGTGAAGCTCGTTGATCTGTTTCTGCTGGTAGGCCGAAGGTAAACCTACGGTTTGAACAGGATCAAATAGGATTAATCAAAACAAACTAACAAACGCATGCACCGTCCAATGATCCACGATAATGTCTGCTTATTTCATATCGGTAATGGATGAAAGAAGAAGATTGAAGTGGAATTTCAATTTACAAACGTTCACTTATATGAACTCAAAATATTTAAGGTAGTGTAAGTGTGTCTAACGTGGTCTAAGTATAGCTAAGTATAGCTAAGGTGTCCTACGTATAACTGAGGTGGTCTAAGTATAGCTAAGGTTGACTAAAGAGGACTAGGTATGTCTAACGTGGTCTAAGTATAGCTAAGTATAGCTAAGGTGTCCTACGTATAACTGAGCTGGTCTAAGTATAGCTAAGGTTGTCTAAAGAGGACTAGGTATGTCTAACGTGGTCTAAGTATAGCTAAGTATGGCTAAGGTGTCATACGTATAACTGAGGTGGTCTAAGTATAGCTAAGGTTGTCTAAAGAGAACTAGGTATGCCTAACGTGGTCAAAGTATAGCTAAGTATGGCTAAGGTGTCATACGTATAACTGAGGTGGTCTAAGTATAGCTAAGGCTGACTAAAGAGGACTAGGTATGTCTAACGTGGTCAAAGTATAGCTAAGTATGGCTAAGGTGTCATACGTATAACTGAGGTGGTCTAAGTATAGCTAATGTTGCCTAAAGAGGACTAGGTATGTAGTCATAGTATAGCTAAGTATAGCTAAGGTGTCATACGTATAACTGAGGTGGTCTAAGTATAGCTAAGGTTGTCTAAAGAGGACTAGGTATGTGTAACGTGGTCAAAGTATAGCTAAGTATGGCTAAGGTGTCATACGTATAACTGAGGTGGTCTAAGTATAGCTAAGGTTGTCTAAAGAGGACTAGGTATGTCTAACGTGGTCAAAGTATAGCTAAGTATGGCTAAGGTGTCCTACGTATAACTGAGGTGGTCTAAGTATAGCTAAGGTTGTCTAAAGAGGACTAGGTATGTGTAACGTGATCTAAGTATAGCTAAGTATGGCTAAGGTGTCCCACGTATGACTAAGTATGGCCAAGATTGCGTAGGGAAGGTATTACGTGTGTTCCTTTATAACAACATATTGATACACTTCGGGAATGTTCAGATAAAGTAACTACCATAAAGGAGTGAACAGATAGCTGACCAACCTTTATCAGCTTGTTGTTTTATGTTTTCAATTTGATCGGTTATTTCTTTCATTTCACTGGAGACATCTTGCAGTTTTTGCTCAAGAGAATCCACATGCTCGTTCTTTTCGGCAAGTTCACGGCGTAAAGCAGCAATTGTTTGCTTGTCGGTATCTATCTGAGAAATTGACGCCTGCCTGCGAAGATCTTCAATTGTTCGACGACAATTGGCGATTTCCTCATCTTTACTAGCGATCACCATCTGCAACGTGTGTATTTAGGATTATAAAACATCGTGATTAAAACAAAGATACATTAACTAGAGTTGGGTGCATAGTCTTGACTAGAGACTTGTGCATAGTCTTGACCAGAGGGTGGTGCATAGTCTTGACTAGAGGGTGGTGCACAGTCTTGACTAGAGGGTGGTACTTAGTCTTGACTAGAGGGTGGTGCTTAGTCTTGACCACAGGATTGTACATAGTCTTGACTAGAGGGTGGTGCATAGTCTTGACTATAGGGTAGTGCATAGTCTTGACCACAGGATTGTACATAGTCTTGACTAGAGGGTGGTGCTTAGTCTTGACCACAGGATTGTACATAGTCTTGACTAGAGGGTGGTGCACAGTCTTGACTATAGGGTAGTGCATAGTCTTGACTAGAGGGTGGTGCTTAGTCTTGACCACAGGATTGTACATAGTCTTGACTACAGGGTGGTGCATAGTCTTGACTAGAGAGTTGTTCATAGTCTTGACTAGAGGGTAGTGCATAGTCTTGACTAGAGGGTAGTGCATAGTCTTGACTAGAAGGTGGTGCATAGTCTTGACTAGAGGGTGGTGCTTAGTCTTGACCACAGGATTGTACATAGTCTTGACTAGAAGATGGTGCATAGTCTTGACTACAAGGTAGTGCATAGTCTTGACTACAGGGTAGTGCATGGTCTTGACTAGAAGGTGGTGAATAGTCTCGACTACAGGGTAGTGCATAGTCTTGACTAGAGGGTGGTGCATAATCTTGACTACAGGGTAGTGCATAGTCTTGACAAGAGGGTGGTGCATAATCTTGACTACAGGGTAGTGCATAGTCTTGACTAGAGGGTGGTGCACAGTCCTGACTACCGGGTGGTGCATGGTCTTGACTAGAGGGAGTACAGAAGCGGTGTCATTTTCCCAACGCTATATCAATGCACCAAGCAATTGGAATGGGTACACTTTCAAAAACATCACTAATCTTGTTATAAAAGTTTAACAAGACAATCTAACACGGCACGCCAATATTCACAAAGTAGCCACTGAAATTTACTTACAGCACTCTGTCCCTACAAAAAAATCCAAGATACATCCCTGGATAATAACCCCACCTTCCATTCTTCAACTTTGGAGTTCACAGCGGAAAGAATGGCTTCATCGTTGTCCGTTTTTGATGCCACTTGATCGCGTAAATCTTGCACCTAAGTCATTCAAATTTGAAACTAAAATGAAACTACGTATCATTGCAAGAAAATATTGATGGCGGTTCATCAAACCTGTGCTCTTGAAACGTCTCTCTCTTTACGCATCTCTTCGAGAATCTGATCGGTCTGCTGCAGAACCGTCTTCAATTTCGTATACTCTTCAGT
This sequence comes from Xenia sp. Carnegie-2017, assembly GCF_021976095.1. Lineage (NCBI taxonomy): Eukaryota > Metazoa > Cnidaria > Anthozoa > Malacalcyonacea > Xeniidae > Xenia > Xenia sp. Carnegie-2017. The sequence continues at coordinate 7,335,956 of NW_025813481.1, forward strand.
CATTTTGTCCATCTCAATCGCCGACTCCTTCAGGTCTGTACCCACATCTTCCAATTTCTCTTCCAATTCTGCATTGGCCTCTGACAACGACTAAATTTGAGTGTCAATTAATGAAGTGATTCCTGTTGTGGTTGATTTATACAGGGTGTCACCACCCAAAAAAATGGAGCCTGCATAATTTAATTATGTATTCGCTGAAATTAATATTCACAATAATGTAATTAGCATTCACACAGTTTAACGAACTTGACAGTTGCCAGTTCTGCGCTTCTGGGATTTCAAGGAGCTTGTACTATGTTAGTTAAAGCAAAACAAATGTTTTTATATACTGATTTCTATCTCAAATCTATTACGCAAAAGCTTTGTAAAATGAAAAATGACATTAACTGAGTCATAACAGCCACAAAAACATAATCACATTTTCCATAAGCGGCAACAAACATGGACAGTTACACTAAGTAACTAAGTTAATAAGTGGCAACAAACATGGACAGTTACACTAGCGTGTAATTAAGTTAATAAGCGGCAACAAGCATGGACAGTTACACTAGCGTGTAACTAAGTTAATAAGCGGCAACAAGCATGGACAGTTACACTAGCGTGTAACTAAGTTAATAAGCGGCAACAAACATGGACAGTTACACTAGCGTGTAATTAAGTTAATAAGCGGCAACAAGCATGGACAGTTACACTAGCGTGTAACTAAGTTAATAAGCGGCAACTAACATGGACAGTTACACTAGCGTGTAACTAAGTTAATAAGCGGCAACTAACATGGACAGTTACACTAGCGTGTAACTAAGTTAATAAGCGGCAACAAACATGGACAGTTACACCGTGTAATTATTAATCAACAGCATGGACAGTTACACCAGCGTTAACTTTAATAAGTGGCAACAAACATGGACAGTTACACTAGCGTAATTGTTAATAAGCGGCAACAAGCATGGACAGTTACACTAGCGTGTAACTAAGTTAATAAGTGGCAACAAACATGGACAGTTACACTAGCGTGTAATTAAGTTAATAAGCGGCAACAAGCATGGACAGTTACACTAGCGTGTAACTAAGTTAATAAGCGGCAACTAACATGGACAGTTACACTAGCGTGTAACTAAGTTAATAAGCGGCAACTAACATGGACAGTTACACTAGCGTGTAACTAAGTTAATAAGCGGCAGCTAACATGGACAGTTACACTAGCGTGTAACTAAGTTAATAAGCGACAACAAACAGCTATTGCAGACTTAATTATTTTATGTAGATTTAATTTTAATGCATACATAATTATTTGTATGGGTGTCACGTTTTGTTTTTGGGCTACCCTGTAAGTATGAGCTCGTTTACCCTTATTTCATCAAGATATTTATTGAGATCCCGATTCTTTTCACCAAGTTTCGATTGAAGCGCAGCATCTCCTCCATGTTGAGTGACCACGTTTTGACGTTGTTGCTCTATCTGACGTTGGTAATCATAAATACTGGTCTTGCAACTCTCAACCTAAGCAATGAAAAACAAGGCTGTTCACAAAATTCTTGAATATTTTAGTTGGGCGATTCTCCCATCACATGCATAACATTTACATTGTAATTTTGTTGTCATTCCTTGCGTCTTAGGGTAACTTAATATGGAAACATATGCTATTAAAGGTCTTCACAGTATTTCTCAGAGATAAAAGGAAAATGTGCTGCATCACATGTGTGTGACCCACAAAAATTGACGGTTGCTTCTTGACTAGTGCCATGCTTGGTGAATATTGATATGGCAAAGTAATGAAAAATACATAAAATACTACATCTAGTAGTCCCAATTTAATCTAAAATAGACATATCAACATAATACAACGCACCATATAAATAGTTTTGAAATATTTCCACGCAGGTTCAGTTTGAGAGAATTGACCCCTATAGAGTATTCTTTCCCAGCATACCTCTTGTTTATAATCCTTGTTCAACTTCTCCAATTCTTTGATCTTGATTGACATTTGTTTGTTGTTCTTTCTCTCCTCTTCGAGTTCCCTCTCATTATTAACAACTGCCTTTTCCAAATCGTGGTTGCGATCTTCCAGAAGTTGTATTTCTCGAATAAAAGATTGCTCGCCACCTCCAGCATGTTTGTGTAAGTGGTGAATTTCTGACTCCAGACGATCAACTCGACCTTTGCATGGAACATATATATGTCATATTTAAGAATAAAAGATGTTTACTATGTTTGCACAGGTTTATGCAAATGGGAGACCTTTAGGAGAACTTGTGAGCAGATCAGTACAAGGAAGGTCAAGGGCTGCACCTGCTCAAGAGTTCTCACAAATGTCTCCAAGGTTAGCATAAGCCAGTGCAAACACGAAAAACATCTTTATTTCTTTTATAAAATAAAATAACGCAAAAAAGACAAACTTTTTCCTATAATATGTATTCATGATTGTTTGCAAATCCTCTTTGATTGATTGATTGTTTTGATTGATTTGATTGGTTGAGCACAGGCTAATGCAAACACAGCTCTAGACCAATCAGCGCACGCGTTTTATTGTTTTTATTTTATAATTCTTATATGAAACATACATTGGAGAATACAAGGTTGGTGAAAGAATATGAACTACAAAACATACTGTAGAATGTAATATACTTCTCACATCAGTAAAGAAAAGTAGGTTTTTCCAGTCTTACCCTGAAAACGTTTTTTCAAACTTTCAATTTCTTCGCCAGCGACTTCCGCCTCTGTGGCCTTCACTCTCATTATCATTTTTGAAAGGTCAAATAATTTTTCCATCTTGCGGACATCTTGGGCGGCATCCGGATCAAAGTTCCCCTAGGCAAAATTATGTTCATTTGTAAACCACCAAAAGTGTTCAATTTTACCTCATTAGCGATGTTTAAAATATAGTATTGGCGAAGAAACCTCAAGAAAATAAAATGTTGTACCTCCGTTAGAATATTATATATAATTTCAAACTCCTCTTCATTTTGCTCTAAGCTGTCCAAATTCACCCTCATTATTCTTTTCCAGTTTAGGGGAGGCATTTTTTACGCTTAAACTAGGAAAGAAACAACAATTTAACATGAATTTAATAAGCTTGTTTGGGTTGTCAAGAAGAAAGCCAAATTCCCCGCCATATTTGACTGGAGTGCGCTGTGGACTGGAGACTAGCGAATAAACTGGACCGGAAACAGCATAAATGACAAATAAATTATGTTTGTTCCGTTGAAAACGTAAGATACATAGCCTGACATCATAGAAAAACAAACTGAAATGGCCACGAGTCCTCCTATACAGAGTCCGAAAACTGGTTCACCTAGTCCCAATGACAGTCTTAAAAGAGATGCGGCGAAAAAAGGATGGATGGGGACATTGACTCGGCGGAAGAAAACAGACGAAGGTATTTGAGGGAGGGTTATCTAAGTAGCCACAACACAGCCCTGACGTAGAGTTTATCTTCTGACAGTAAAAACACTGTTGTTGGTATTGATGATATTGCTTATACTGCATTGAAGAATGTCGCTCAGTAAAAATGACAACAGCTTGATTTGTTGCTTTTCAGTTGTTTTATGTATTGTGTTAGAAAGTTGTGTTTGTTAGATTACTAATTTTTATGGTATATCACATAAACAGGTTTCCAACCTTCTCTCGAAGTCATCTCGTAACGGCGTGTAATTTGAAATGACTGTACGGAATACCTTGATAAAACTAAAAACAAGACTGATTCCAACAATCTTTCTCAAAATTTCTAGAATAATTTCATGCTGCATAAAAGACTTTTGTACTCTGTGACACAATAATAATTGGTCTTCTAATTTTTCTTCTAATTTCTGTGGATCATTAATCAAAGTGTTCATCTTTTCTAGTGAATGCATTGGAAACAGAAGGGAAAAATGCTATTGACACCCCACTGTCACCTTCTGTTATTGTACCCAACAGCTTTAAACTGGGTATAACTATGAATATTTTTTTAAACAATTGATGCTGTAGAATTTTTTGACATGAAAAAAAATTTGTAGAGGAGACCGAAGAGAGGTCAATGGTTGAACCAGCATCATTAGAAGATCCAAAAGTTCATGAATTGATGGATGTAAGTTAGTGTTTAGTACCAGTAAACACAATCTTTGTGGCCTTGTTAACATATCTCTCCATTGCAAAAATCAAAATCTTCTGTGTTCCTATATGCAATTGATATTCAAGAGAATTGATATTCATAGAATCTGGTGGAATGGATGAACATCATATTGGCCGACAAAAGAATAGTTATTAAAGAGTTGGAGGAGGACTTGTATGATGGTCAGGTTCTATCAATATTAATGGGTAAGAAAGGTATCAAACATTTTATGCTTTCTAGGATAGCTTACTCGAAGACACCTATTCTTTATAATTTCAGAAAAATTGGCAAAAATAAAGTTTGAGTTCTCCGAAGTAACTCAGTCAGTTGGGGGACAGGTTGGTACATAGGACGTTATCTAAAGTGGGATGGGAATGTGGAATAAAATATTGATGAAGTTCACATGAATTTTCAGATTGAAAAATTGGAGATCATTTTAAATAAAGTTGATCAACTGCTGGGAATCAATAAGAATGAAGCAAAATGGAGTGCTAAAAGTACTATGTGATAACATTAACACAACTACCGTAGATGCTCGCTTAAAGTGCCCAGGCACTTGTTTTATTTTTGCAATTCTATTTTTGCGTTTAAGTGGAGCTGCGCTTATTACGTGATTTTCACACCAAATGTTTTTATTGCCCCCAAAAAAATATCTATCAAATTTATTTACATGACATAATATAACACAACATAACTTAGTAACTCTCTATTTCTTCCAATTAAGCAACGCACTAAAGTTACTCAGATAGCGGCGCTAATAAATAACTTTTATGCATTCTGAGTACGGTGTTTAACTGAGAGCGGCGCTTAACTGAGAGCGGCGCTATAGCGAGCATTTACGCTACCTATTTGACAGTTCACCTTTTGATGTACCCTTGTAATCTTTAATCGTGCACTAAATGTATTTCACAGAGATACACAAAAAGGATATTGTCGCCATTCTCCATTTGTTGGTTAGTTTAAAAGAACACTTCTCTCCAAACGATCCAATCCCACCCGGAGTTTACATGAAAGTCGTCGTTGTGCAGGTGAGTATGTTTACATCGAACATTCCGTACATGTTGAGGTGCTATGGAAAATATTCAAACAAAGGCGTATGTTGATCTACTTTCCAGAAACAAGATGGTCTCTTGAACAGTAGAAGAATTAATGTACAAATCACCAAAGATACAGAGGAAATTGAGTATGTTCAGTTCAAATCCCATCGTGTTATCTTCTTGCAACCTAAATTTTCACTGGAATAATTTATTTAGATTAGAAAAACAGCGACGTCGAGGTGAGAAAATTGGTTTTACCATTCATTTGTGCACGTATTAAAGCTGTGAAATCAATTTTTTCACCGTTAATCTTGAGATTTTTTTCTCTGATTTACATAGAAAGAGATGCTTTCGACGCTCTTTTTGAGAATGCGCCAGAAAAACTGAATGTCGTTAAAAAGGTTCGCGCATCTATTAGGGAGAAATATTTCCTTCTTTGCTTAATTTATAAGTAATTTTTTTCGCCGCAACAGTCGTTACAAAATTTTGTGAATCGCCACCTTACGAAACTCAACCTCGAAGTTAACGACATCGACACGCAGGTTTTTATGTTTGAACGAGAGTTCCTTACGAACGATATCGTTGCATGTGTGTTTTTATTTCGGTTTTGTTTTAGTTCCATGACGGCGTTCATCTTATCTTTTGATCGGTTTATTGGAAGGATATTTTGTTCCTTTGTATAAATTCAAAGTGACGCCATCAGGATTTGAGGAAAAAGTACGTAAAATTCTCTTCTCTACTGTATGTTTTGCGTCGGTTTTTTCGAAAAATGGCTTTGAATTTCATTAATAAAGTAAATGGTTTGAACCCGGGAGTATCGTTATATGTTTGTAAATGATGATCGTCCATCTTCAGAGTTTAAGATGACTACCGCTAAGGTTGTCGAAACGTCAGTCAACAACAACAAAAACAGTCCTTCTCAGGACTTTATTAACCTGGACGATCATCATTTACAAACATATAATTTCATTAATCATAATTTTTATTTCATCAGGTTAAAAACGTTTCGTTTGCATTCGAGCTAATGGATCTTTCGTCTGTTCCGTATCCCAGATGCTCTCCGGAAGGTAGGCGTTCCTTATTTCTACCAGTTTTTCTTTAATCTAGATTTAATTTATCTTTTCGTTCTTCGAGTATCGTAAACTTTCTGTGCAAATCCTTTTCAGATATCGTAACCAAAGACCTGAAATCGACCCTGAGAATTCTTTACGCTTTATTTCAAAAATACAAAAATACTAAATGAATCCGACCATTTATAAATATAAATTAGTTATAATTATGGTTAATGCGCTTGAATTAGTTTTTTACGCTGACTCGAATCGTAAGTTGAAAAATAAAATCATATATATTTGTCAATAGTTTATACAAGTTTGTGTCGCACACACGCACGCGTATTGTATGTTCCCATGAAAAAAGCACATGCCTTTTATGAGAAAACTTACTTTAAATATCTACTATGAACAGCTTTCATTCCAATAAATAAGTACCTGGTGATCCCAGTCAGTCCAGGAAAGCACCCAAAAACACGTTGTAAGTTATCCTACCGCTAACATTTTTATCGTAATACGCAGCCAACTGAAAGAACTCTTCTTCACTCAGTTCGATATTGTACTTTCTGAGGACGTGACGAAAGGCGAGACCACTGCATGTTCCGTTTCCCTGTTGGTCTAATGCCTGCAAAACAATTCCAAGCAATTTCAACACCTTGAGATGTACTAGCAACTAGAAGTCTGGAGTAATCTTCCTCGGATCTCACTGAAAGCGTTGCGAAGAAACTTTTTCTGTGGTTTGCGCGATCAAAATAAAAATGATCTTTGTTCAATCATGCCCTGCGTTCGAAACAGCATGTTTTAATAATTCAATATTTTGAAGTCATCAAGAAGTAAACTTTGTCTTTTTTTTCTACTTGCGTTTTTATCAATTTTTTGCTCATAAACGAGGTTGGTAACACTTACCCTGAACGATCGACGCATGCCGTTCCAATCATGACGTACTTGCTTATAGAGCTTTGCAATGACAGCGAGAAGATGATCGTTTACTTTACCAGGACTATTCTAATGAAAATATGACATTCCATTTACTTATATTAGCACCACATATTATAAAGTAAATGTTTTGAACCCGGGAGTATCGTTACATGTTTGTAAATGTAGATCTTCCAGGTTGGTATAGTCCTGAGAAGGACTGTTTTTGTTGTTGTTGACTGACCTTTCGACAACCTTAGCGGTAGTCATCTTCAGAGTCAAAAAAACAAACAGTCAACAACAACAAAAAGTCCTTCTCAGGACTATACCAACCTGGACGATCTACATTTACAAGCATGTAACCACATATTTTTTTGAAAAAAAAGCACGATTTTATAAGGGATGTATCGCTCCATGATAGCTACACATTTGTTGCTTGCACTTACCGGTAAACGAGTCGGGTGTATTTTGGAGCGGTATAAAGACTTGTCAACAGGTTGCTGGACTTGTTCCTCGAGAAAGCCACGTAAGAAGTCCATGTACGATATACTGAAAAAAAGAGTGCACAATCGGGAATTTCGGTCGAAATACGTGTTTCGTGTCAATGCAGAAAATAAACATCCAAACTGAAAAGTGGAAGCACAGAGGCACGTAACCAAACTTAGCCATACGTAGGACACCATAGCCAAACCTAGCTATACTTAGACCACCTTAGCCATCCTACGTAGGTAGTGTTAGTATAGTTAAGGTGTTCTACGTATGACTAAGTATGATTAAGATTGCGTAGGAAGATATTACGTGTGCTCCTTTATAGCAACATGTCGATACACTTTAGGAAGGGTCAGATAAAGTGACTACACATAAATCAGGGGAAAACTTTGTCCTTCACATATCAAAATCGAAGAACTCGTAAGATCCGCACTCGGCTGACTATTAGACGTGGGTATGTTTAATGGACCTTAGAGGGAAGGAGTAAATGACAAAAAGCGAGAAGACACGATGAACCATGAATAATAAGCATTTATCAGTAAACTACAAGTACAATGTTTTTGTTCAAAGTAACTTTACCTTCCATCACTACCAATGTCATATTTTCTAGTGTTTTTGTTCAAAGTAACTTTACCTTCCAGCACTACCAATTTCATATTTTCTAGTGTTTTTGTTCAAAGTAACTTTACCTTCCAGCACTACCAATTTCATATTTTCTAGCCATAATTCGAATGTCTTCAGGATTCAATGGAATGTTGTAGTCAAACAAAACATCTAAAACAAAAAAATAATTAGAAATTTCCACGAAAAAAGTGTCGTACGTAACGCAACTTTAAAAAAACCCACCTTAATGGAAAACGCATTCATTACCTTTAAATGACTCCAAGGACACAAGTCCTGAATTTAAAATATCGTGTTCAATAAAACTGTTCTCTAATTCACGCCATCTCTCGCAAATCTAAATAAAATGTTAATGAGGAATGAATTTGAGCCAAAACAGAGGGAAAAGCCCTTTTTCTAAAGTTATTTCGCCAACAGTAAAAATGACGATTTATTTGAGACAAGTTTTTAGTTGAAACGCATAAAAAAATTAGGTCGTTTTGAAAAACAAAAGTTTGCATTGCTTGCCCCTCGTTATTTTGGCCTTGACTAAACCGATGTTTTCAATATAAATATTAGAGCCCAACAAATAATTTTAAACATAGTCATAAACAATTTGATTTTATGAAATTTATGAAAGAGTGACGTTTCGTCTTTGCTCAAGACATCTTCAGACTAATTAGGAAGTTAACAAGAATATAGACTAATTAGTCTGAAGATGTCATGAGTAAAGACGAAACGTCACTCTTTTAATAAATTTCATAAAATCAAATTGTTTATGACTATGTTTAAAATTATTTGTTGGGCTCTAATATTTATATTGAGAATCTATTTCCCGCCTGGCACCTCATTGGCAACAATATGGATAAACCGATGTTTTCAAATGAAAGACAACGACCTCTTACCTTGTCTTTAACGCGTTTTTCGATATCATTAACATAACCAGGGGGTGTGGAGATTTTAAACGCCGACTTTGGTGGCGTAGCGATGATCGACTTTCCACAGGATAGATTTCCTTCGTTGGGGGGACTGGGTACTGATATGACGCGAGAAGTTGATTTTCTCAAAGGCGCACTGCGCACCCTGTTATGGAACTAGAAAATGTGTATGTCATTTGAATTGGTAGACCACCATCTATATAGTTCAGACGTCCAATACAGAAATACTCGCTTCCACTGTTTACACGAATACTCGTTTACACTACCTTATTAACTCCTCTAGAAATAGAGTTTCTTGAGCTTTCCTTTCGCGATGATGGCGTCTCCTTTCCGTTTGTATAGAACGATAAGAAGTTTTTGTATTGCATCGTTCCATCATCATTCAAAGGCAAGTTATTCCACACTTGGTTCATTTGTTGATGCGTGAGCTGCAAGCCATTTGCGTGGATGATTTTGTGCAAAACGCTGCGAGTCACAGTACCATTACGCATGGCGTCTGCTTCAACCAGAGCCTAATAATCGAAAATAATCGAGTCAAAATTCGACACCAAATGTAGCTACCAAATCATTTCAACAGTCAAATCACACCTTGACAAATATATAAAATCTTTCCAAAATGATTTCTCGCAATTTCTTATCGACATCTGTCGTTAAAGGTCGTTGAACATTCGCATCGCCTTCCTTCAACATTTTCGATTTTTCATTTTCTTGGTACTACACGGTAACAAAAATATCATTACTTGTGATGTACAAGATAAAGATTTCCCAGAGTGCATCATTGCAGCTGTTTTTTTCTACCCGTGACTACCCGTGACTTGTGAAAAATACAATGGCATGTAAAGTCAGCCATTCTACCAAGAATGATTCAAGTGGCTTCGAAGCCTTGAAAGCAATATTGGATAAACTCATTTAAAATTTCTTAACGATGACATCATGCAGTCTGTTCCTATTGGGTTATATGTCTGACATGTTAAATGTTGTACTTCCGTTGTTAAATTTTTGCTATTGCATAAAAACTACTATCACTTTTATTAGACTCAAGTGCATCTTGAGTCAACATTAAGCTCTCGAACGAAATGTAATTAAAATTAACACAGGTTCTCGTCGTGGATGTACCCATTGAAAGAAAATTTATCTGATTGGTCTTCAGATTTGCTGGCAATAAAACATACTCGTAAAAATAAAAAAGCCGAATCACATGCCGAGTCTTTAAAATCAGGCATGATTGAATCATAACTTACCTCAATAATTCTTTTACTGTGCCCATCCGTATCTCCGGCGGCAAACTCCAAACCAAGCTTGGCAATGAACTCCTTATGGTCCACATAACCATTGCGGTCAGTATCGTAGCTACAGTGAAGCACAACGATACTAAAGCCTTATTCACACGACATAAACTATCCCGGGTTCAATCCAGGATAAAATTAATCCGGATTTAACCCAGGTTAATTTTTTTGGGTGTAAACACAACCCAGGTTTAATCTGAGTTGAACTCAACCCATCTCAAGAGGTAGGTGTGTAAGATGGAGAGATCAACCATATTTTGATCATCTATCCTTATGCCTAATACTACTGTCTTAATACTACAAAAAGATACATATCGTTCTACACGTGTGAATGAAGTTTCACTTAAAAAAAAAACATAAATAAGAAGGATTATAGAGATGAAAGCAACCTGTTCCAAAGCTTGTCGAATTCCTCTTCATTCATATACAATTGGTATCGGTGTAGCATGTTTTTCAATTCTTTCTTCGTGACAATACCGTTACCATCGTTGTCAAAAGTACGAAATGCCCTCGTGATATCATCCCACTGCTGCGTCGCTTTTATCTTGAGAATCTCGTCGGCTTGTTCCGCAGTGACGCGACCAACATCGCAAGTAGTTTTAGGTCTACACATCAACATGACAAGAGGATAATGAAGAACGGAGAAAAACACGATAAAAGAGAAAAGAAAACAATGTGAAGAAGGAACTCAATTGAGAGGTAGGTAACGGGGGGGGGGGAGAGGTTATCTCAAATGTTTCATTGATGCATGTTATATACATAATAAATGCATTTTAGATTTATCATGACGACAACATGTCTATACCGTAAACCACTGTATATAAGTCCTTTTTCATGGACTTATACAGGGGGGAGGGGAAGGGTTGTATACGGTGAGCAATTACTATTACTAAACTATAAATGTATATATATATATATATATATATATATATACATAGGCTTATATAAGGGGTAGGCTTTTCTGTAAAATAAGTAGAGTGTCACAATCGTGGTGGACTTATTCACGGGAAGCTTATGCATAAAGGTGGGGCGGGGCGGAGCAGGGGGGGCGTTGGGAGGTTTAAAGCATAGGATTTAGAAGATAAAACAACTTTATTAAATGTAAAACTTCAACGCATCACCTTAGTGTCTGATCTTAAACTTAGCTATACCTGTGTTTTCTCATAAGCCAACCGTGGCTTTCAATTTTCTCCTGTTTTTCAAATCTCTTTAGGAACTCTTTATAATCTAATGTTGCGTCGTGGGATACACGAAGTTTGTTCATTAGACGATCGAACTCGTGATCAGTCATTGTGATCATATAGAGCTTAAGGAGGCGACGAAACTCTACTCTAGTTATCACGCCATCGTGATCGTCATCAAATTTATGAAACGCTTCTCGAAGTCCCTTTAATAAAGGATTGAAGTGATGACTTAACGAAACAATACCACAAACATACCAGTCTTCGACACAAAGTAAATGTTTTTCCCGCGAAATGAATGTTTTTTTCGGTGAATAAAAATTGAGTCCTAGACACCATATTGTAATAAATATAACTGTTTGTGGAGTAAACGTCAGGTTAGCCGTATTTGTTATCTGGTTCTTACGTCATTGTATCTGGTTCTTACGTCATTTTTTGACTCTGAAGATGACTACCGCTAAGGTTGTCTATGACCATGACTACTGTTAAGGTTGACTCTGAAGATGACAACCGCTAAGGTTGTCTATGACCATGACTACTGTTAAGGTTGTCTATGACCATGACTACTGTTAAGGTTGTCGAAACGTCAGTCAACAACAACAAAAACAGTCCTTCTCAGGACTATACCAACCTGGACGATCTACATTTACAAACATGTAACGATACTCCTGGGCTCAAACCATTTACTTTATAACTGTTTGTTTCATTCAGAAGCCATTTCTTTCGCACTTACCGAAAAATGCTGCTGAACTTTTGATTTTATGGTTGCCTCGGCCTCTTCGGCGGTAAACAAGACATCGGATGCTTCATCAACCCACCGGAAATACCTTTGAAACAAAAAGTAACGTGCAAAGCTACTCTACGAAGTACATAATTGTTTTAAGACTTGAAGATTTGGTCCAATCATCTATTGCTGAAGTTTATACGTTGGCAGTGTTTGTCAAAGTACAGTTCAGTAAATTTAGTATTGACAATCCAATACACACAATGTGCAAAAATTCATGGCAAAACGACACGAACCTTCGCCAGTCAACAATGCTGCTCTGAGATAGTAGATCTCCTCCGAAATTCTTCAAAAAATTGTTGTATGATAGTGTGCCGTTGGAAAAACCCATCCTGTAAAAAACAATGAAAAGACGTTATAGTTCAAGCATGCGCAGTAAAAATCTGGCTAGATGATGCAACAGCACAATATTGTTACCGAAAACAAAGGATATCAAATTGGCCGTCCAAAAGACACAACCCAAGCGATTCTAAAACCTTTAAGAAAGCTTGTTTTTAGTATGAAATACCTTGAACAGTGAAAAGTAGACAGCTATGAAGTCTTACACATGATACAATCATCGCAAGGATCTAAAAGAACGCACCTTCAGGAATTCACCGCGAGATATTTCGCCATCTTTATTGGAGTCGAACTTTACAAATATTTTTCTTATATCACTTGATCTTTGAAAGATGTAATTCTAATAAAAAAATGTCAAAAAAGTACAACAAGATGATTAATGAGGACGGTGACCGTCATCAAACATCGGATGACTCATGTATTCGTTACCCTGATTACTCCTAATGCCTGGTCAGCGGTCACCTCGGCTAAATCGTGATCTCTTCGAACGTGCTGATCGCGTTTCACGAAGTTTTCCCTCGCTTCACTTTCGTCTGAGATCTTCGTACTCAACCCATGAGTATCGGAAGAAATGATGTCGACACCCTTCAAGAGAAAACATTGAATGAAGTAAGGAAAATGGGAGGAGGGGTGGGTAAATTGGACGTGAACGTATCCAAACAATGGGGGGACGGGGGGTAAATTGGACGTGAACGTAACCAAACAATGAGGGGGTAAACTGGACGTGAACGTATCCAAATCTTCTTCATGTTTGGTGATTTAAAAGGCAGCAATTAATTCAGTCAGTTGCTTATATGCAGGTATATACTCTGTAATACTGGAAATTATTTTTGTGTGGTGATTCCAGTTATTGTAACAGTTTGTCATGACAAATCTATCAAGTAAATAAGATATCAAAAAGTTACGCAACCACCACGGCTAAACAAGCCCCATAAGCAACTTTCTTTAGTGTGAAGAATACGTTTCTTACGAGTTGCTTAAGAAATTCTGAGAAAGCAATTTTTCCATCCTTATTCTCGTCACATAAGCTCCATAATCTGAAAAACAAATAAGAAAACATCGTAGCCTGACCTTAGTTTTGGTACATCACCGTTTTAAGCAAAAATTCATAATCACCCTACCAAAGTGAAACAACTAAACATTTAGCTGCCCAAATCATGAAGATATTAGCATCAATATGTCAAAAATAAAACAACATTTTGAATTTGTTGAAATCGTATGATACTTACATTTCAAAATGTTCATTGGTCAGCGATAAAGAAAATTTCGCGAGCAAGTTTCGAAGTTCGTCACGAGATAGATAACCATCTCTGTTAGCATCAACGGTCATGAAGGCAGATGAGACAGACTGCCAATTTTCCTTGATTTTATTACGAAGTATGTCTACAACCTGAAAAAGAAATTCGACCATAGTTTGTCAAAAAGTTATACTATCAGAGTAAAGCTTTGGAATTGAAAAAGTGATTAAAACAAGAAGCAACAAACGTGGCGAAGGTTCATTCATACACTCCATGCTTGCATTTTATAAAATAGTCATGTACAAATGAAAACATCATGCACATCATAAAACAGTCATGTACAAATGAAAACATCATGCACATCATAAAACAGTCATGCACAAAACAAAACATTATGTACATCATAAAACAGTCATGTACAAAACAAAACATTATGTACATCATAAAACAGTCATGTACAAAACAAAACATTATGTACATCATAAAACAGTCATGTACAAAACAAAACATTATGTACATCATAAAACAGTCATGTACAAAACAAAACATTATGTACATCATTGTTCATAAGTTTATCATCACGCAGATTTGTGTGAAGATAAAAACTGCAAAAAAACTTTCGTCATTAATGTCTAGGATACAAATACTGTTACGTTTTTAGTTAGATAAATGAGATATTTCTTTAATTTTCATTGCACCTTCGTAAAGAACACCCCCAGAAATAACAGACTAAAAATCTGCAATTGAAACACGCACTAAGAATCTGCACTTTCGCACACAAATCAAAGAGGCGACGGCTGAAGACAAGTCTCATACGAGCAACGTAGGCTACAAGTATCCAGGCAGTGAAATAGTTGATGAAATAATATTTTACTTACGGTTTCCCAAGTACTTCTTGCTTGAGGGGACATTGGCACGGATGCAGGACGTTTATTCAAACGCAAATGGTTTTCCTGTAGAGATGCAAAAAATTAAAATGGAGGTCATATTTCACTGGGCTTTGATTAAGTTTCATATGCTTTCATCAGGATGATGTCAGCAAAGGTAAAAAGGGATAATTATGGATAATGTGTATGTCATTTATAGTTTAGTACCACTTATATGTACATACGCACCAACCTGTCTATAGAACGTTAATTGAGGGAAGGAGAGAGGGGTGTTTATTCGTAAATTAAGTTGTACCCGACTGATTTCTTTCAAAAGCAATTTACTTGAAAAATTCAAAAGAAATCAGTCAGGCACAATTGAAAATATGAATACCCCCAAACAACGAAAATTAATATTCTAGGGACGGCCCTGTACATATATATACGCTTTATTTGGCTTCATTTTTTGGCAAGAAAGTTCATTGAAGCGAGTTTTTCATGTTGTATATAAAGTTGAGTAATCGCAAAACAAAATCTTGCTTGTGATTACAAACTTAAAAATCAATCTGATCCGAACAATGTTTCAACTCAATTGTCATTCACCATGACAACTAAGCTGTTCACAACAATATTTAAGTTCAGTAATGGTACCTTGGGTTTATTTTCAAAGAGCTCAAGGAATCTATGATATGAGATGTATCCCTTGTGTTCTGGATCGACACGTGACATGAACTGTGCATAATCTTCTTCGGACAAACGAAACGAGAATTTCTCCACAATACGACGTAACTCACTGCGACTGATTTTACCATCCTTGTTCTGGAGAGAGAAAAAAACCATTTGGTGTACGATGAGAGGATCGATGGAGTGATACAAGGACAATGAGGTGTACGATGAAAGGATCGATGGAGAGATACAAGGACAATGAGGTGTACGATGAAAGGATCGATGGAGAGATACAAGGACAATGAGGTGTACGATGAAAGGATCGATGGAGATACAAGGACAATGAGGTGTACGATGAAGGGATCTATGGAGAGACACAAGGACAATGAGGTGTACGATGAAAGGATCGATGGAGAGATACAAGGACAATGAGGTGTACGATGAAAGGATCGATGGAGATACAAGGACAATGGGTGTACGATGAAAGGATCGATGGAGATACAAGGACAATGAGGTGTACGATGAAGGATCGATGGAGACAATGGAGGTGTACGATGAAGGATCGATGGAGATACAGGACAATGAGGTGTACGATTAAAGGATCGATGGAGATACAAGGACAATGAGGTGTACGATGAAAGGATCGATGGAGATACAAGGACAATGAGGTGTACGATGAAAGGATCGATGGAGATACAGGACAATGAGGTGTGAAAGGATCGATGGAGATACAAGGACAATGAGGTGTACGATGAAGGATCGATGGAGATACAGGACAATGAGGTGTACGATGAAGGATCGATGGAGATAAAGGACAATGAGGTGTACGATGGAGATGGATACAAGAACAATGAGGTGTACAATGAAAGGATCGATGGAGAGATACAAGGACAATGAGGTGTACGATGAAGGGATCGATGGAGAGATACAAGGACAATGAGGTGTACGATGAAGGGATCGATGGAGAGATAAAAGGACAATGGACAAACGAAAAGAAGAAAAGATGAATGGATGCACTGATGAGCACACAGACAAATTGATGGACAAGTAAAAAGATCCACGACAAATTCCTCGTATGGAGCATAGTAACATACACTATTTTATACTTCAAAAAATTGTAAATGTGTGAGTTTGGATAAGACATTATAACATGTCCAAAGGCCTGGGACTAGAGTAATTATTACTCCTCTTTTTTTTGAAAGAGCTTGATAATTGATACCTAACTAGAGCTCGCGAGGGGAAAGACTACTTTGGTTGAGTCATGTTAAATAATTACTGAGACGTGCTAAGTAATAATGCCGTAAGTATTGCCCAAACTTACACATTTAGAATATTTCGATTGATTAAACAATATAATTTTTACATTTAAGTTTATGCTTCCATAAGCGATTGGTGAAAAAGATCGCGATTATAATCTCTGTTACTATGAAGCCATTTGCAATAGCTATGAATTTACTGATGTTCATTCTTGGAGACGGGAGGATGGGAGTTCTTATCAAAGTTGGCATATCGCCGTATAAAAGTTTGCATATCGCCGTATAAAAGTAAATATTGTCTTTCTTAGACATAAGTATCGCAAACAACCTTGTAACCGGGAAATTGTCGCGATTAATACACCACCCGTTTCTTGGCATATTAAAATGCTCCTTGACTAAATGACTTACGAAATCGAACTCCAAAAAGGCATCTTTTATACTGGTGAAACTCGAGTTAATATGAGATTGAAGAGCACTGAAAACATCTTCTTGCATCGTCGTCGACTCGGGTTGCCACAAAATATTCGTCCTGAAACATACAAAGTGAGTGATTCTGAGAAGTTGAAACTTCCGAACGACATAAATGTATTTCTTTTCATTCTACGAAAAGAGATACGTCTTAAAAAAAGGCAATCCCAATCATACCTGGCCTTGCCGTAGTAATCCATGAAACGCTCGTAATTCACACGATGACTGGCCTTAATACCACAACTAAAATATATCAAATACTATTCACATACAACTGACAGTGAGCACAGTCGTATTCCTAGCATTCAAATAATATACCACTCCGACACTTCTGGCCAATCAACAAATCTATCCAGACATTCAACATCTATGCAGACATTCAACATCTATCCTTAATCCCGTGTATTCCTGGGCATAATTTTCCGCAAAGAACAAAACATTCGAGGCAGTGACGTAACACAACCACCTGGGGCCTCCATCAATTAGGCATTGCTGCCCCCCCCCCCCTTGCTCTACTAGAAGAGGCTAAAAGATCGTATTCCTCGTGCTTAAATAAAGCAGTATTCAGATGTTAGACATTTGACTAGAAAATAATATAAACGCAACACAAAAAGAAAATTCCCCTCTAAATAATTTTTTCATGTGCTAAATCAACGAATCTCAGCCAGCCTCTTAATAAGACAATTGCGATTGCTCTGCTTCAATACGATAAACTGGGCATTCTTCAAACTGCTTATAAATACGTTTCAATTGTCGAAAAAAATTTCACGGTACTTTTTGCCAGGGGTTCCTAAATCTCGGGGGGGGCTCTGTCACTTGAAATCCCGATACCACCCTCAGTCATGCCACTGATTTTGCCAGGGGTCCCTAAATCTCAGGGGGGGGCGTCTGTCACTTGAAATCCTGATACCACCCTCAGTCACGCCACTGATTTTGCCAGGGGTCCTAAATCTCAGGGGGGGCGTCTGTCACTTGAGATCCTGACGCCACCCTCCGTCACGCCACTGATTTGAGGTTGCAAATTTATTCAATAGATAGCTGAATTTACGAGGAAAACAACAACAAAGCTTTCGAGTATCATTACATCCATGCACAAGAGCCATACGTTCGGCATACGTTTTCATACCTTCGTAGTAGAGTATGAAACATACTGTCGGACATTGACAACGTGTATTTTTCCACCAGCTTTTTGAGTTCTTTGAGAGAGACATAGCCACAGTCACGATGATCAAGTCTTCTCACAGCTCGATATATATTCTCGTAATTTACAAGGAACTGGTAAAGCATTAAGATGCAACATTATACATCACATCAAATTTAGCGGGGAACGAAAATATCGACCATCTCTTTCCACCTTACCCTTTTTTTGAAAATTTGTTCTGTGTAGTTTCCCGATTTCTGTGATGGTTGCGGAGTTCTGGGTCTTTCTTCAACGACGTGTTCTAGTTGTTTTAAAAATTGAAATGTAGAAAAGTTTGTTTGAAATCATCCATTCAGCAATGTGACAAATAAATTCAACTTACGCCTTGATTTCATCATACGTTGTTCGTTGTTAAAATTTTCAATGCTGAAGCTGTCAAGAAAATCTACATATCTAAGAGTGCTTCCTCTTGTAAGCCAATGATACTTTGCCCATAGTCTAAAATGATTGATAATAACCAGTTTAAAAGTTTATGGTTAACGATGGATGTTAGGGAGGAATGTAGAGGAGTGCACAACCCCTTTTAGTCTTTGTTACAGGGGATGCAGGAGGATTGAGTGCCAATATCTCCACAAAATACTAATATAACGTGGATGGCGAATACTGAAGGAAGTGGAGTCACCCCCAAAACATCAGAGTTTACCCTGTGAAATAAATTGTTCACTCCCTCAAAAAAGCATTTTAGACCACCCCCCTAATTTTTAGCAAAACAAATCAGTTGTACATTTGAACTGAGTTTTTCAGGGCAAAATTCCAACTATGACTCTGAAGATGACTACCGCTAAGGTTGTCGAAACGTCAGTCAACAACAACAAAAACAGTCCTTCTCAGGACTATACCAACCTAGGCGATCTACATTTACTTTTACAAGTATTTGTAGGCGAGCAAAATACTTAAATCCACAAAAACAAAGTGTGCAAAGGCCTCAAGATATTTGTGTATGTGATCACCTTTCAAACTGCAAGTCAGTCATTTTGACGCAAAAAGTTTCCAAAATTCTTCTCAGATCCTGTTTCTGGATAAAACCGTCCCTTGCATAATCGAAGAGCTGCATAGTCTTCAATATGTTGGCATACTGGACTTGCAACTACACAAATGTTTATAAGAAATATTCTTCAATTTTGTAAATGCTTGCATGCATAAATATGAATAAATAAAAACAAGAATTAGAAAAGAAGGCCAAAGTGGACTGTATAAATGATAAACAGCCAGGACAACACCACCCTTCACCTGAATCAAAAATTTCAATGATTTTTTTTTAAATTCCTCTGAAATATACCTGCCTATTATTTTATGTATAATATGTACATATACAAATGTACAAACTGAAATTAAAAATTACAAATATATCCTCTACTACCTTTGCTTTTAGTTCACTATCTAAGTCTTCTTTGCACTCGTCTTTGCATTCAGTTTTGTTGGAGTTAACACCTCTAACAATACAATAAAGTCATACATATATTGATGAAGTTCACAAGGCATCAACAAAATCAAAGCAGTCACCTGTCTACATTCTCATTTCCAAAATAACTTGTAATGAACTTTACATATGAAACAGAACCATCCTTTTTCACACCAAGCTGAATCAGGAGTACAATTTACTCTCAGTGAAAGCACAAAATATTTGTTCATACTGACGGCGCAAATATTTTAATGCAAAAATAAAAGACACCAACTTAGAGCAGCATTGTAATTCGAAATTTACCTTGTGAAAAAATCTTGAAAAATGGCTTTGTGGTAATATAAGGTTGCAATAGCTTTGTAATACTCGAGCAAATTCAGCCTGACTTACGGTTCCTGTTCTAAACACGTCCAGAGTCTTAAAAACCTAGAAGTAGAACATAACCGGCATACATAAAACAGATTGTACTATTTAGTATTTGTTGCCAAGTCACGACTTTTTCTTCTCGTTTTTAGGTTGATGAAATCAGTGGTTCTTCTTTCAAAAGAGCACTTGATGGTGGCTGCCGTTGTAAATAAAGTATATGCTTTTCACCTTCTTCAAATCCAGTAAACACTCTTTTGCACGCTCGACAATCATGCTCTCTACTTCACGTTCACTTAACCGAAGGGAATCTATACGAAAGACGATAGCTATCAGAACCATTCATTCAAAACTGGCAAACTAACATTTAATACGTACCTAGGGCTGAATTCGGTGCTGTTTTGAGTCTAATTCTCGCTCGAGGTTCACACGAACGCGACCTTTCTTGCAAGCTGGATGCTCTTCTGTTGTAAGTCAAACTCCTGATGGATGGACGTAGGCAGTTGAAGTCAGGAGAAATTTGTTTTACAGCAATACTCGCCATTTCGAGCTACTTGATCTCACAACAGGAAACTTTTCCTCTTTGACTTTGTTGCTAAGGTAATGGCGTTTATTTGTTGCTAAGTAAATTATCTAAATAAATTGCTTGCGGAAGATACAATTGTTATTCAAATATGCGATGTTCTTTATTAACGTATAATGCTACAAAACTATTTTACGATCTTGTTAGGTTTCTTGTAAAAAGAATGAATGTAATGTAATGTTACAACGTTATTTCATTCCTTGTTGGGCAAACCGTTAAAGAAAAAGTTGTCATTTTGAATGACTGCCTGTAAGTTTTACTGACATGCACCGGTTTCTAAGTCCTAACAAATGAAAAATGTATGTATGTTTATTTTGACAAACTAATTAAAAATTATAAATACGTTATTTAAAGGCTACAGTTGTACCAGATTGATTCATCAATAAGTTCTAACAACATTAAAAATAGATTTTAATTGTAACATGATTAATATGCTTCAAGTCAGACACAACTGTAAAGTTGCTTCATAAATTTTACCAATATAACCACATATATCTCTAATAAAATGCAACTTATTTGTTTTACTGTTGCATGTTTTAACAATATAAAAGATCAACCGTAAATTAATTGTGCATGTTGTAATTCTTATATACAAAACACTCCTTGAACAATAAGAATGTATCATGAGATGCTCCATTGCTTCTGGCACAGATTTTGAGGGCAGCACTAACTTTCCCATTTGGCCTTCTGTGCCTTAACATCGCTGATCAAACTTTGAGAACAAGATATGCCCATGATCTAAACATTATACAAAAGAAAGAAATGCAAACTCATAGCCACTGCAAGAGTTTTCTAAACAAGTTTGACCTGTACTAATGCAATTCCCAGTGCAATAGCTCCAATCAAGATGATGTTTCTCTCAACCCAAGCAAGAAAGCCTTCCACACAGCCACGATCAAAAATTTTTTTGTCAATGCTGTCTTCATTTTCCTTAAATACATCATAATGTATCATAATTTTAAATGCATATGATATTACAATACAACACAACAATTTAATTCAGCTCTCTCATGGGGATTTTTAGAACCAAAGACAAGATTAACAATATGGATGAATATCCAATTTACTATATGATCATCTATGACTATTAATTAAGAATTTCTGACATGAAAGTTTAAAAAAATGAAATTAACAAGAGAAATAAATTGATCTCACCTTTTCTCTCACTCCATAACCACACTGTTTATTTTCTTTGTCGATACGACAGCACGAAGCTGGAACGCCACATGCTTCTTGAGTTTTTTGAGAACAATTGAAATAAAGATTACTATTCCAGTCATTATAATTATCAACGCCACAGCATTTAAACTAAATAATCAAAAATAAGTTCATGATATAATACAAAGGAAAGAAGAACATTGACACAAAACAATACATCTACTTCATTTTATAGTCATACATCAGCTTGTACTTTGTCAATGAGATTTTTCAAATCTGGGTTGTCACGATAATTCTCAACTGTATCGCGAAGTTTGTCTTTCACAATTTCTTCAAACTAAAACAGAATATTCATTTGAACTTCAATGTGGAAAATGCACATCTGTTGCAAAAGGAAAATCAGCTTTACCTTTCCTTTAAAAACAAAGACAAGTATGCCAAGAAGAATTTGAAGGAAGAATATCACTCCAAGTGAAATTGAAAACTGAAAAGAATTAATTTTGTTGAAACCGCTAGCCTTCGCTAATAACACTAAATAATAGTCTTTAAAAGTACAATTACTAAGGATAAGTTCCTTGCTATTAAAATGAGCAAGTCTAAAGCTTTTTGTTTAAATGCCATTACCACTTTCTAAAAACACAGGGAAATTGAATTTTGTGTGAAGACTATAAAACAGGAGGTAGAATATACATGCATTGTGAATTGTTGGTTGGCAACATGAACTGCTTGGATAAACATCAATAGAATTGTGTCCACTTACTAGCACAAGCATACAAAGGGAAAACAGTTTAGTGTTTGAAGTAGGTTGTGTTTCATTCTACTGTGCAGCAATACAAGCAAGTTGATACTTTATACTACTTACAAACTTAAGCAAGCAAATATTCTCTCTCAGCGCTCCAATACAACCGGTAAAGCCCAAGACAAACATAATCCCCCCGACAATAATGAAGAAAAACGCAGGATCACTCCAAGCATTGCCAAAGAAGCCAGAATAGGAAGCATTCTCGAAGCGCGCATAGATCCCAATGCTAAGACATGCACCTCCTAATAACTAAAGAAAGGCCAATGAATCAACTTGTTATTTTAGTAAAGTTTGGAAATCGATAGAGATAAATTATATTGGGGACTTGACTGACAGCAGCCTAACATGACATCATAAACACGCATGAAAAATACATATTATCGTTCATGCTGAAAGTGTTTTCCCATATTGAATAATAATACCGCCATAAGAAATTTATGCGTTAAAGCATAAAATTCTTCTAGCAATTGTAAACATTAGTGAAAGCCAATGGCTTAAACACTTATAACAAATTATAGGTAGTTGAAACTGTATAATTATATACAACACAAAAGAGTTTAGGAAAAAAAACTTACCCAGAATAAAACGTTGAAAAAGAACAACATGTACTTTACAGTTTTGCTCACTTCGGAGCGATCTTTATGCCTACCGTGCAGCATTATGTGAGTGCTATATTTGTCTATATAATCAAAGAACGATTCGACTTCTTTTCACTTCCATATGTTTTATAATGATCGCCAATGTAAACAAGACATCCCATCACCCGATTCGGTGTTTTTCCCTTGGTTCCCCGAGTCCCTATAACCATAGCAAACAACATCGACCCCCTCATTGCTTCCTGCCAAAATATTGAAATTTACATCTTACAAGATACAACCATTTAATAACGATAAAAAGACTACATACCCTTAATCCAATATACACCGACCGTTTTATGATCAATAATCATCTTCGTCTAAAAATATGAAGCGTGCCTTTTCCGGCGTTTTCGCTGCAGTGAACGTCTTTTATAAAGTTGCCGTCGTTGCGCCTCTAAGGGCGTTCATAATATGGTTCATATACGGAGCGTAGGCGGACTCGAAAGGATTGTTCAAGAATGAGGATGTATCGTGAGTCAAGCGTCTCGTTTAAAGGCCAAGAGGAGAAATGTTGTTTCTAACGTAAACGACTTTTGGTGAAATTTACAATGAATAAACTTGTGCAATTTTGAACAAAAATTTTCGCCTGGCAAATTTCGCCAGTGGAATGAGATGGTTGTGAGTTGTGACGTAGGTGAAACAATGGGTGAAATCATTCTCGGTTTTTTCTGCAAAATGTTCATTATTATATAATTTCGTTTGTTTTTTTTTTTGTCTCTCGTTACTCGACGTATTTTTACTTGATCGCGAGCAGTTCATTTTATTGCGACAGAAAATATTTCCAAGGGCAGTACGCCTTTGCCGAATATGAAAGCCAGATATACAGATTGTATCAAAAAAGCCGAACATTTATTTTATAGAACAATATACATTTTAGTCGCCTTTTTGATACACCCTGTATAAACAGTAATCCCAAGCCAACAGGTATTCTCATTGGACCGTTAAGACATGGTTGATCACATAATTATGCTCCTCATTGCCAAAATGGGTTATTCATATCAACTTATTCTTATTTATATAATTGGTTCGTCTTTATTAAAAAATACAATAAATGCAAAAGGTAAGCATTATTTACGTATTTTACTTCTCAAATCGTTCTCAGATTTGATAAAATTATGATGAGATTTAAATGTACTGCTCGCCACCTACTCTAATACTAATCTAATACGTTCATCGTTCGCTACGATTTTTTATGGCCTCTTTCTTAATTTCAAAGCTGGTAATTATTAGATTATCGACCTTCCGCTGATCGAGATAGAGATGGTGGTGTGAAAAAAGTGCATGGGAGATCACTTGGAGAACTACACAGACGACAAACTGAAACAACAAACGAGAAAGGTGAAAATTTCTTTGGACTAACAAACAACAAGCATGATTTGACTTTAGAACTCACTTACAGATAGGAACAATCTTATACTGGCCGCGCTGTATGGTGGCTTGGGGCAAGGTATTTCCACAACAACGTTCGACTACGCAAATGGTTTGAACCCTGATATAGAAAAAGTCGGCGGATATGGGATACCACCTGGTATCTACTCGTACGCATTTGACCCAAAGACTGGACTACCGTTTGTATGTGACCCTACCAAAACCCCAACAGGAGGTTCCCCCCAAATGACAGAAGGAGGAGGAGCAGTTAGCAATCCAACAGTAACAAAAGCTGTGGCCGACTCTAAAATGAATGATCTACAATCCAAGAATAGAGCATCGAATGGTACTTCCACTGCAATGAATGCAAATAAAGAAGACGTACAGAGGACATCGAAGCAACGTGTCTCCGTTATGATACCTATTTCGATGATCGAAAACACGACCAAAAATCATCGGAATTCAATGGTGGACGATAAAGCTATACGATCCTCTTTAAATGACGGCCACTACTTGACTTCATTATATAATAAACTCACTTCAACATCAAGGCAAAAGTCAGTGTTTTTCGAAAGAGGACCTACTTCACATGAGTCTACACTTTTGCACTTCTTCAAAAAACCTCTCTTCGTGAAATTATTTTCAAACCAGCCGAAGGAAGACAAACAGCAGACCCGAGTGAAACTTCATAAGCACATGGATGAGAGTACAAAGAAAACGACAGTAAAATCCACATCCCTGCATTTTCACAAACTTTCCAAAAGAACTTACGCCCTACAAAGATCAACTCGAAAACATACAGACAAAAAGATAATGTCGACCAAACCATACACAAAATACGATGGCATTATACTAAACGATCGCTACAGAACGAATACTCCAGATTTAGAATCCGGCGAAGAGATCGAAGAACCAGGAGATCAAAATCGAACGCCTTTAACAGAAAACTTCTACGTTCAATCGAAGAAAAAAAGTGGAGATATGAAGAAAATTAAACCCATGAAAGATTTTCGAAAGAACATTCGGAGTTCAACTTGGTCGAGAAAAAATGGTATTACCATTAAACTGCCTGATATTCCAGCCTGTCCCGATATGAAGAACTATCATTGGCCTTGGAATTGTTTAGGTGAATATAATATACTGTATCAGTTGAACAACAGAGATACCTACAGCCTACAGGACTGAATGCACGTAGTCACTTCTAATATTAATGCATACATACGTCACCATATGCAATTGGACAGAGAAGTTACTTTCGAATGACTAAATTCTCGCTTTTAAGAGCAATTTCTTATAGCAATTTGACCTATAACGTACAAGAGCTAAATGTAACTTTTTTTCATCTAGAAAAAGACGGTACAGCCGGCAAGAAAAACTGTATACTCAAGACATTACGTACGCAAGGGAAGCACAATAAGAGGAACTGAATTTATTTATGTATGTTGACTAAAACAAAAGATAAAATATAGTAGATCTTACATAAAACACGAATATATTTATGCATGTTGACTAAACAAAAGATAAAATATAGTAGATCTTACATAAAACACAAATATATTTATGTATGTTGACTAAACAAAAGATAAAATATAGTAGATCTTACATAAAACACAAATATATTTATGTATGTTGACTAAAACAAAAGATGAAATATAGTAGATCTTACATAAAACACGAATATATTTATGTATGTTGACTAAACAAAAGATAAAATATAGTAGATCTTACATAAAACACAAATATATTTATGTATGTTGACTAAAACAAAAGATAAAATATAGTAGATCTTACATAAAACACGAATATATTTATGTATGTTGACTAAACAAAAGATAAAATATAGTAGATCTTACATAAAACATAGACATGAATTTGTCTACGACAAGGTTACAAAAGTGAAAAAATAAAATCCAAGTGTGGTATACAAGTGCAACTTGAATGCGAATCAACGATTTTTTGTAAAGTTGCAGTAAAATTTTACAATTCAGATACATCTGTATATTTTGGCATCAAATTTGCCGTGGCATAGTTTGACGATATTTTTCTCCAACACAGCAAGATATCAACGTGCTGAAAAACGGTCTTTCTCGGAAAAGCAAATGCTGAAATGTTAAAATAATCAAGGCCACAAAGCCAAGTTTATGTGCAAATCCAGTTAAGACTGGATAATAGACAATATGGTGAAACATTAGCGACACATGAATTTACATCAAATGCAGATTCTCTCTTTTGCCTATTCTATATAATGATTATCCTTGTGAGGAATTAAATGCAATCATATAAAAGTGGACTGAAAAGTTTACAAGTTAATTGGAAACGTTCATGATGAGAACATTTTCAAAGTGTTCCAAATTAGTATTACACCTTCACAATCAAAAATTTAGATGTAAACTTTGTAAAAGCTCAGCAGAGCGTAAAAATCAACGGCAGACAAAGGCAACAGGTATTCACTTGTTATAAATTACTTAAAATTAAGCAAAGAAGACAGTGGAGTGTTTTTATTGACGTGCTCGCTCTTTAAATTTTGCTTCATCATGTTCAAAGTGACCGTTCTATTTGCTTTGCTCATTGCGGTATATGGAGAAGATGTCAAAGGTAGGCAAAAATAGAAAAGTGTACTTTTACGTCTTTTCAGCGCTCGTCGCAATAATAAACGGTAACAATGAAAAAAATTACATTGTAACTATCGATGTTACGGTTAAGTATCGATAGTTACCGATGGTAAATTATTTACCTAAGCTAATAATGCTTGCTGTAAGCTGATGGCACATACATACAGAAACATGGACGGACCTTTCTAAGGTTGAAATAAAAGTAAGTGTTCGCAAATGGTACCTGTTGAACGGAACCCGACAACGTTCTTCAGATCAAACGACTTGAGGTGATCTACAGAGATAATAATAAGAAAGACTTATAAAATAAAGTTAAAAATTATTTTAGAAATCATTAACACAAAGGGTTGCACGGAGGAATACTATTAGAAAAGCATGCATCCAAGCAAATGGCATACGCCACTGAAATGTTTCACAATAAAGATTTCGAGCATTTTATTTCGTACACAGGCAGTGCGTTTTACCGACATTTTATGGAGAAGAGAGCAGCCTCTGTACAGGGATCTGACTCGGTAGAAGCTAATAAGCCTTCTGGCAATGGTAGGTGCAGCGGGCAAATTATCTAAACAATCTAGGCAGTACTAAGTGACTGTAGTTCGAACTACCAGTTAAGCTTAGGTTTACGCGTAGATGACATGTTTCATTCTTCATTCAAGTAAATGGTTTGAAGCCGGGAGTATCGTTACATGTTTGTAAATGTAGATCGTCCAGGTTGGTATAGTCCTAAGAAGGACTGTTTTTGTTGTTGTTGACTGATGTGTCTGACGTTGACTGACGTGTCTGACGTTGACTGACTTGTCTGACGTGACTAACGTCTGATTTGACTCTGAAGATGACTACCGCTAAGGATGTCGAAACGTCAGTCAACAACAACAAAAACAGTCCTTCTCAGGACTATACCAACCTGGACGATCTACATTTACAAACATGTAATGTTTCATTCTATACAAGCAGAAAATTCCAGAATAATTTTTCTATAGCAAATTTACCTAGTTATTTAAAGGTAATCATTCCTACATGCATATTGCTTCTGTGTGTACCTAATGTTTATCTAAGTAAGACTATGGCAAACGGATTTCTTTTAGATAAAAAGGGTTTCGTGTTTCAGTCTCCAGGAACACTGGTCAATGGTCAGGGTAGTTATGGTGGTTTTAATGGTTATGGTGGTTATGGTAGTTATGGTGGTTTTGGTGGTCTTGGATGGGCTTTTGGACATGGTTATGGAAATTATGGTCGCCTTCACCCAGTTCCCGTTGCCGGGGTAAAAGCCTTGTCTGTAGCTTATGACGAGGTGTCAGGTGTACCATACGTATGCGACCCAAATAAGACAGGAGGTAATTCCACGCAAAATGACACATCGGAAAATGAAACAGAGAAAAGAAGCAAGATCCTAAAAGACAAGCTAGAAAAGAAAAAGAGGGAAAATGACAAGCTACAGAAAGATGAGACGAACGTGGAAAAAGACGCAGATGACGTGGAAGAGACTGAAGAAGAGAAAAAAGACGAAATCAAGATAAAAATTCCAGACTACCCACCGTGTCCTGATCCCAAGAAAAGCTTTCCATGGAGTTGTATAAGTAAGTTGTTAACACATAGACGACCTCGTTGTCGTATAGAAGATGAAGTTTGCATATAGAGACTTAAAAATAACTAAAGCGTAAAAACGAACATAATAACACATCATCTCAACACATTTAGTGGGCAGTAAAAGCGAAAAACGTAGCGAATGTGCCACAGCCAAAAAGGCCATCAGGGACGCATCGGGGGGCATGTACCGACCTTTGGGGGGCATGTACCGACCTTTCTTTGGCAACAGACTTGGAATCCCCGGAGGCTACAATATGGGTCTCGTTGGAGGCTATGGACTCCCTATTGGATTACCTTATGGATATGGTAATTTTTTGCTTGGTTAAAGCTTCGAGGTAAAAATAGAAGCAATATGCTTTGGGTTTTTTTCAAAAATAAAATATCTCATACAAAACAAGTACAATACTGTACTTTTGTTTTGTGCATTGTATACATACAAAAATTTTAAATTATACTTTTAAAAATTCCATGACCGTGAAAGGCCCCACGACTGAGGTTAGTGCAGCATTGCCTTACAAAATTGCCTGTCTATCACATTGCCTTTCTGAAATTTCGTTTTTCAACAATACTGTCCTTCAACAACACGGTCTTTCCATACAACATTGATTTTCCATCACTACGTCTTTCTCAGACATTCTCAGTTTTTCAATCTTTGAAAAAGATTTCAAATATTTCTCAAATGCAACAACAAATTGGAAGATCTTTAAATAAATCAATACGAATACTCGATCGCTTGTCAAATTTGATGTTTACTTAGATACAAGAGGCATGAACGAGATACGAATTGAATAATCTGCAAACCATTAAATTAGTGTGCTTGTGTTTCAATGGCTCTTGTAAAGATTTAAACAGATGTTTCAAGTTTGAACATAGAAAGTTCTTCCTTTGATTCTTTATAACCCTCTCTGGAAATAGAAGTGATTAAATTATAAGGTCAATTGACGAGTTACATGGTGAATGATCTTACAGTGACAAGCCCACGTGACAAACACAAATCTCATGTCATTTTCTGATTTTCTTTTTCATCCCAGATGAATCTTGATCGAAGGAGACGGCGCAACGGCAAAACGCTTGTCGCGAATGTAGCAAACAGAGATATCGTACATCTTGTAGTCTTGTATTTCAATGTGTAGTTTATGAATCAATGTATTTAATTGTATTGTGGATTTAATAAATATTTCTTTTCCCACGTCAATTGGTACATGTGTTCACTAAGGTATGAAACTATAGGTTAATACAGTGCTGGAGTAATGAAATTCAAACACTTTTCAGGCTCTTTCAAAGAAATACTTTAAGGTAGAGTATAATCTTTTACTAAATAACGCAGGAGAATATCAAACACAATGGCAAAATTGAAATGAAGAGAAAACGAATTGTGTGCTTCCACGTTACGAGAAACCGTCGTTTTGAAATGAAGAGAAAACGAATTGTGTGCTTCCACGTTACGAGAAACCGCCGTTTTCGTATAGGTTACCTCGAAGTTCTGACAATTCAAGCACATCCATATAATTAAATTAAACGAGAATATACAAGTGTTCTATGAATCCTTCAAACACATCTTTAACATTAATAATGTTGATGAAACACAGACAATGAAGCTAAATCACAAATGCTATACTAAGAACAAGTTACGCCTCATTTATGATCATGGTGGATTTTATTATTTTTGAACTAGAACCAAATGCATTCAAGCAAAAAGTTACGAACACGATACCCGCTATCCCCTCTTGTTAAAAACATTCACACCGAGGGAACAATGCGCGCTATTATAAAGCCACCCGCATTTGTCAAAACTCGAACAAAAATATATATACAAGAAGAAGACAAAAAGTTTAAAAATATAAAGTCTCGAAAGAACTTTGTAACGTCGGCATTTTGAACGAAAGTTGAAAGACTTCGATGGAATGACAGCGAGAGATACACACACGATATGGAGACGTTCTAAAATGCAGTAAAAGATTGTAAACAGTAAAAAAAACGACTCCTTTTGTTCGAGAGCTATCTTGCGCTAAGTAAAAATGCTTCACCCGTTGATGGCTCTGGCCTTCTTCGTCGTGATAAAACATTCAAAGACCCTACCAGCAGGCGAGAAACCTGTTAAAATAAAAATGTCTGGCAAACCAACGCATTTTGAAGTAGGCGATACGGCGAAAAAACTTCAAATCGATGCAAAAGTTACGGAAGTGAAAATGAATAACAAACCAGCTTCGCTGCAGGTGTTGTCCAAGCGTGGTACGCCATCATTGGCGATACCTTATCCACCAATGTATGCAACACCTGAACTGTACCATATGGCACCATATGGTACAACACCAACCCACTTTCACGATTCTTACCATTTCACATCACCTCCTCTATTGAAAGCAACTGATTCAAGCCATGAACATAAATCTCGAAAACGTCTTCATCATGACTTTGACACATCGGACAACGCTGGAAATTTAAATTCAAAAAAAAAGGAAATACCAAAAAGACGTACATTTACAAAATTCAACATGCCCGACAAACCAACAAACATGAAAACAACACCGCACATTCAGCACCTTCGAAAGCGTCAATGGATACAATCAGCACCAACTTTTGTTCAAGTTGCACCATACAATGTTCTGCCGATACAAATTAATCCTTCTGTAGAGCGGTATGCTGAAGCACGAGCGGCAGCAATGCGAAATACAATTCCGGGACCCTTTACGATGATATCTCCACAATTACTTTCTCCACAGTTGTTTTCTCCATGGAATGAGCGATATTTACTCACCAATCCTACCCTTAGTTATACAAATGGTGCACAAAGAAGCTCTATTGGCAAAGCAATATTCACACCAGGCTTATCAACGTATGGAAACCTGCAAAGGGTTCCACCTTTGGTGATGCCAACGACACCGGTATCTGTATCAAGTCCATTAATGTTCCAAAATTCTTTATTGGACTTTGGTGCTTACTACAAACCGATATTAGCCCAAAATTTTATCCCAGACTACAGATATCAAAGTTACCCAAAAGTCCAAGCTCCAATCTCTCGGACAATAATACCCACTGGGATAACCCGTGGGCTAATTTATCCCAGTTACACATCTATGGGTATGTATACTCAAAGTAGGATCAATTTGTAAATCTTGCACGCCCCAAAATAATCCTATCATTTGACCGTATTTTGACCCCCCTAATTTTAACCAACGATTGTTATATTTGATAAGGAGACAAGTTAACTTGACAACTAAACAATATTTAAAATTGGTTGTAACAAACAACACGATTTCTGAGTACTTTTACAAAGTCCCAAAGGCAACCGAATGCTGAATAAACGGCCTACCGAACTGACGTTTGCTTAATAATGTAAAATCGAACAAAACATAGGTTCGACAAGACAGACATAAAAAAGTTAATGAAGTTTTAACTTTCTGTGTTTAGCACAGCTTCCTATTTTGAGCAAGAGACTGAAAATTCCTCATGGAAAACATGACAAGACGGAAAGCTCCCAATCACAAAAAAGGTCTTTGCAAACGCCGACGAAGAGGCTCAAGCGAACCACACAAAAATTTCATGTTAAGAACATGGAAATATTTGGCAAAAATAAGTGGGAGTCGGATGAGAAATCCAAGACGGAGAGAGAATCGATACCACACCCCCCTGTTCCAAATGCACATAAAGATACCAAAAGACAATTCATCTTAACACAACCCATGATCGAACCTAGACAGCAGCCTATCGTAGCATACGTTCCAATTCTCCCAAGTACCCAGACAGACACTTCTCCATTGACAGTCCCCC
Source organism: Xenia sp. Carnegie-2017 (assembly GCF_021976095.1). Lineage (NCBI taxonomy): Eukaryota > Metazoa > Cnidaria > Anthozoa > Malacalcyonacea > Xeniidae > Xenia > Xenia sp. Carnegie-2017. The sequence continues at coordinate 7,368,643 of NW_025813481.1, forward strand.
AAAATCTTGTTCTAACCATGCCGGAGATGGCGCAGAAAAGATACCTGATGTATGTCCCCAAAAGTCCCCAAATGTACATTCCTCGCGAGGAGAATTACGGAGAATTGTCTCGTTTTAAGCAATATGGCGCCCAGCCGGACCTTTTGGCAGGTATTTTTGGCATGGCAAATACAAGATCTGGAATAATACCAAGACGCACAGTAGAAAACGAAGGAAGAGTGATAACATTAGGTGATTTATCAGGGATAATGGGTACACCAATAGTACGCGGAGGACCTCCATTCACCATGTCATACAATCACGAACTACCATCGATGATTGAAGATGAATTATTCCAGGATAGGTATATGCATCCTTCGCCAATTACACCCGATGTAAGAAGCTACATACGTGAAAATGACCTAGATACACGATTTGCAGATGACTATGGCGACTATCGACGCAACGTTCTAGATATGCCAGAGTCCTATGTAAGCCCCGTAAGATTTACACGTATACAAGATAAAGGTTCCTACACGGAGAGGCTGCTGCCCGACGATCGAATAATTTTCCGTAAAAATAAAGTGGCTTCTGGACCAATCACTGTCGAAGCAAAAACCGCTGAGATTCCAGCAGCAGCGACAAGTGACAATACCGCTTTTGACATGAACTTGGATTCCGATAAACGGAAACAAATAGCCCGACCAGAGAACGTGCGTATCTTGGATAGACGCATAAAAGTTCCAAGGCCTTGAACCATGGAAAAGACAGGCATCTGTTATCTATCAATCTGTCACAGACAGTTACCTTTCTAAGGCAGTGCTAAACACCATGCCAAACTTGCTGAACGACTTTAGCAAAAATACAAACGCTTGAATACAATACTAAATCATCGTTTATTATAATCATTATTGATAAAAACACAAAGCAATTGTCACTTCATAAACAGTAAATACTTTTCGTCTAGACGCTTCATAAAAGTGTGCATGTCATCGTCAGAAGAATATGAATATAATTATGCCTACACATACTGAATGAATAAGAGTATGAAAATAACTTATTTTTTATGGAATATGGATTGCTTTCTGTTTTATTAATATAGCAATTGGCAGATGTAATCATTGTAATTAAACAATAGTAACACTAATAACTAATTAATATGTAATTGATGATAGTAAATACTTAAATGCGTATATTTTTCTAGAGGAGGCAAAAGAGATGTAGATATGAAGCGATCGACTGCAATGTGTTTGTGGTACACGTAATTACATCTACATGTAACATGACGCTGGAATCAGCCATTAACATTGCCTTTAAACTTCGCAACGATATTGTAACTAAAAGCGACCATTTAGGACGGCATCTCCAAAATTCTTCTGCAAATTTATGTATTAATGATTGCAGCCATCGAGGAATTGGACGACATGCGTATCGCTGACAAGCAAATACAAGGGCATCGTACCCACGAAAAAGTCATTTTAAATTTCATTATGCTTTCAGACTTCTTTCCTTGACGGACACTTTGTAAACCTCGCAGTGAAAAATGAAACGCACGATGATTAGCTATCGATATACGTTCGAAGAACAAAGTGATATATCATTTGCAATTTTATGGATGGACGAGTCAGAAGCCATATCCTTCCTCCACTAGTCCATATTGGCTTTAACTTGATCACCAAGCACAGTGAACACAGTAGGATCTTTCTTTTCAAGATCTTGGAAGATTGTACTCATGTAAGATCTTGCAAGATATTAAGCAAGATCTCAAAAAAATGTTATAAGATCTTGACAAGATTTGAATTTACTTATATCGTGTACTTCATTTGCAAAAAAGACCAGTTTGAACAGTATTAACTTCTTCTAAACAATGAAAATGACGATAGCGATAAATAGCGAAGTTTGAACTTGGGGAGTATTCTTACATGTTTGTAGATGTAGATCGTCCAGGTTAGCTTCGTCCGGAGAAAGACTGTTGTTTTGGTTGACAGACATTTCAACATTTAACTGGTCTCATTAACCACTTGCCACTAAGTATGTCGAAAAAGTCAGTCAATACTGAGAACAACAGATCTTTTCATGACTGCATTAACATGGAATATATACATGCACAAACATGTAAAGATGAATAGTGTATAGTATATTTCAATAATGTATTCAATAAAGATGCTTCCCATTTTGACGTCATCTAACAACGTAAAAATTACGATTTTCCCATTTTGACGTCTTCTAACAACGTAAAAATTGCGATTTTCCCATTTTGCTTCCCAGAGTCGCAGAGCGTAGTCTCTAAATATCATAGTTGTCAAGAAAGGTTTCTCTTTTAGCAAATGGCTTTTTGATATTCTAACGCAAAGCTACTTTGGTCAGATTGCTTCTTTTAAAAGTAAAAAGTCACTTAAATTTTATGACAAGGCTATTTTTGAACTTTCCTTACTTTCATAATCCGACAAATTACTTCCTGAGAATCTTATTCCCAAGAGTTGAAACAGCGGAGAGAGGACACCTGGTCAAAATCGCAACGAAACAAAACAAAACAAGAAAGAAATCCGAGTTCCTTTACATTATACGAAAGGAAGAGACTTTACATCCGCTCACTTAGATCTGAATTTCACATCAACTCTAAATGAAATTATTTCTTCAGACATACATATATGTTCAAATATTGGCAATAACAAGTGATATTAATTGTGAGCATCACACTGTAGTCTATCGTATCGACAGCTATTGTGACGTAGTATTCCATAGGAAAAGACTTATGAAACTGCTATAGTCCACGATGCATTATGTCCAATCTATACAAAGTCTGAAAAACTTCATGTACATTTCTTATATTGCAAACTCGACTATTTCTGATTTTACTTTTACTATTTAAGCTCCAGGAACGGGAATGATGTTCTTTTTTACAATTTCCTTTCGTTCTCCTTTGTCTAATTTCAATTTACTCACATCAATTTTATTGTGTTGCCTGGGTTTCTCTACTTTAGATCTCATACCAAATCCTCCACTCATACCTCCTAAGCCACTCATACCACCTCCACCTCCGAGTCCACCTAATCCCCCACCACCTAGCATTGCACCTAATCCTCCAACTATACTCCCACCGGCTCCCATTGGACCAGCACCAGCAAGAGGACTACCACCAAGTAATCCTCCTGGTGGACCTTCTGGACTACCACCCAAGCCTGGTAAACCACTCATAGGCCCATCATTCATTGGGCCAGCGCCTCCAGCTCCCAAGGGATCACCAAGTCCACCAGGTCCTCCAAAAGCACCAGGTCCTCCAAGTCCACCAGGTCCACCAGGTCCTCCAAGTCCTCCAAGTCCACCAGGTCCTCCGAGTTGTCCGCCGTCACTTAATCCAGCTAGTCCAGCAACACCGGGAGGCATTTTCTCACCGGTTCCCAGACCTCCAAGCGATCCAGGTGTATCGCCTAAACCACCAAACCTAGCCATTGCTTCACCTGCAGAGCTGCCGATGCCAGCATCTTGTAATTCACCTAACAAAAAATAAAAAAAGCGTCAGTATAGTAACAGTTGACTTCATTGTTGATTTCATTGACAAATAACTTTATTGTTCATAGAAAATATTCTTGATACAGATACCTTGTCCACCAGCCATAAAAGGAAGTCCAAACGGAGCCATGCTCCTATCCGCCGACCCTCCTAAGCTGGGTCCTCCTAAACCACCACCCATATCTCTGAACGCGCCAGGACCATTCTTGAGATTCTCAAGTTCTGGATTAGAATTTCCATCCATGGAACGACTTCCGGCTGACCCGAATTCAGGATCAGTGGAAGGCTTACTGGTATGGCCGTTTGGATGAACAAATATCACGCTGTCGCTGTTTGGGGCTTGACGTCGACTTCGAACCGAGTTGAGTAACGTGCGTAGAGAAAATCTATCTATGGTAATGACAGTAACAGTATGTGATTAAAAATAGGTACTATTTAAATTTCAGCGCAACATCGTGTTTAGCCACGCATGCGCCACGGTGTTCTACGAAAAACCAACGCTTTGCATAAGATAAAAGTGAAGGTATTTGCAAAGACTTACTTGTAGATGGTCTTGTCACTTGTGTTCTCTTCACAAATGATGGACTAAATGGAAGAGGACCTGGCAACGCACCAGCTCCAGCTAAAGGAACTGGTCCAGGCAGAGGAGCACGTGCCATTAAGGGACTGGGGCCAAGTAATGGACCAGTTGCTGAAAACGGAACTGGACCAACAGAGCTTGCGAAAGGTAATGCTGGAGATGGACCAGCGATAACAGGCGGTGGTTCAGCAGATAATGCAGCCGGATGAGGTACACCAGCAAATGGCGCAGATTCTGCAGGTGGCGGAATGCCGTAAGGTCCTGAATGTTGAAATAATTAAAAATGAGGTACATATGTAAGACACATCAATGAATTAAATACGTCAACGGGTGTGAGTTTAAAAATGAGGTACATATGTAAGACACACCAATGAATTAAATACGTCAACGGGTGTGAGTTTAAAAATGAGGTACATATGTAAGACACATCAATAAATTAAATACGTCAACGGGTGTGAGTTTAAAAATGAGGTACATATGTAAGACACACCAATGAATTAAATACGTCAACGGGTGTGAGTTTAAAAATGAGGTACATATGTAAGACACACCAATGAATTAAATACGTCAACGGGTGTGAGTTTAAAAATGAGGTACATATGTAAGACACATCAATGAATTAAATACGTCAACGGGTGTGAGTTTAAAAATGAGGTACATATGTAAGACACATCAATGAATTAAATACGTCAACGGGTGTGAGTTTAAAAATGAGGTACATATGTAAGACACACCAATGAATTAAATACGTCAACGGGTGTGAGTTTAAAAATGAGGTACATATGTAAGACACATCAATGAATTAAATACGTCAACGGGTGTGAGTTTAAAAATGAGGTACATATGTAAGACAAAGCAATGAATTAAATACGTCAACGGCTGTAATTGAACATTTTATACCTTCGTGAACAATATGTGGTTGATGTACAACAATAGGTGGTCGGTGATAGATTGTAGGAGGTGACGTAACATGGACAGCTGGGAAATGATTACCAGCATTAACAATAGGCACGGGTGGACCCAAATGAACAGCTGGGACACGCGGTCGGACGTGTATCGCTGGTACATGAGATGGTACGTTGATAACAGGTATATGGGGTCCAATATGAACAGAGGGGACATGTGGTCCGATGTGTACAGGTGGATAATGTGGTCCAACATGAATAGGTGGTGTATGTGGTCCAACATTTACGACATGTGAATATGGATGCCAAGCTCCAAATTGACGTTTCTCCCGTTTGCTGCTCGCGCTTCGCTTTTCCTTGTTGGTTTTAGTGTTTTTTTCTTCTCTGTTATCAACATTTTTACGATGATCATCTTCTTGGATCACGTCTTTGTTGTCATCGTCGCTTTTTACCTTGTCGTTTTGCACGTTATCTTCCGTATCAGCATTCTCCTCTACATCGTCATCGTCATCATCGTCATCGTCATCATCGTCATCATCGTCGCTTTCAGAGAAAGGTGAAGCCAACGTAATCATGGGGATTAGAGACCGCCCAAATGCAACAACACCACCTCCGACATCAGAGTAACCTGGAACACCAAAACCAGACCCATAGCCACCAAAACCAGACCCATAGCCACCCAAACCAGCATATGGCATTACGTGAGGGTGATGATAGACAACAGGGGATTGATGATAGACGGTTGACGGGGACATCACATGCACTGGATGACCGGGTGAGTAGGCATTAACAATAGGTACTGGTGGGGCCATATGAACGAAATGTGTATGTGGATGTACATGTAGTAAGGGAGCATGAGTACCAACATGAATGGTTGGGATTCGAGGACCAAGATGGACGGCGGGTACATGTGGAGGAATATGGACTGGCGGGGAATGAGGTCCGATATTTATAGGAGGGGTATGTGGGCCTATTTCGGCAGTGTGGTCCCCAAGCTGTCCCCAGTAATGTGTGTGGTGTAGGCCAAAATGCTCTGATCCACCATAACCAAAATCAGAGTGATCGCCAAATCCCGGAATAAGTTGATGTTTTGAAGATTTCACTGCATTCTCGCTGTTACCGTGATTTTTCTGCTTCCGATCTTTGATCTCTGTCGATTTCACAGCGAGCACGCTCGTCAAAAATATATGTAACACAAACGAGAGCAATATTGTCATTCTCATACACTCTCGGCGCTTCGCCATAGAAAGAATGGATGCAAAAAAACGGTCTTCCAAATGCTACGATAAATTTATTGTCTCCTAATAATTTTCATTCGATCGTTATTTTGTTAATACAAATTAAAAAAAAGCAAACGGTCAGTGACATCATTTCTCAGTGATTTCCAAAATATGTTTGTTAATGTTCACACAGAAAGGCTTTGACGCCACCATGACATCAACTGTGATTGGCTTACTCGGTACAAACATCGCAGCAAAACCGGCGGTGTTTTGAGCAGGTCCTTTCTCAAGCTTCGTTGCGCTGGAGCAAATAGCTTTGTTACGTCACCCCGACTGTTTGACTCAGCTTCTAGTGGTTCATAAGATTGGTTAGGACTGCCAATGTCAATAAATTTCTGGTTTTATTTCTGACATTTAATACCCGATCAAGATTCGGTGGCAACCTTCAAAAACCTCTCGAAGATCATGCTCCGTGCTCAAAGAAAAAGAGATGACCTTTTCGATGGTTCATTTAAGGAACATTAAGAAAAAAAATATCTTGATTCTTTTTTTTTTCATTTCAGAAAGCGACAACGAATGAGTCGAAAGGACAACTCTTACAGCGCGAAAAAATATAAATTTTCACAACAAAATATCAATTTTGTTGTTGACGAGGAACAAAAACGGGTTCTTTATGATAAGATGACGAATATAGAGAAAAAAAACGACACAGATCACTTCATGGTTGGATAGCGCGCAGACGGCATCAAAAGCGAACAAGTGGACCTGAACGGTGAACATGTTTAACGCGTAAATAGAAATCCCATATTCATCCGTTCCCAAGTTAAGTCATCAACAGAACCAGCTTCGAGTGAATATGCACCGAACGTACATATCTTTGCAAGATCATTAATTTATCTAAAACATCGTTTATCCGGTGCACGCTTCAATGATTTTTTAGACATCATCTTTCATTACAAGCGTAGTTTTTCCGAAAGAATTGGCAGAATTTACACTGTTCTTGGTGTTGGTGCAACAATAAATAGTTCAACACTAACAAAAATACGTAGATATTGTAGCCGATTGCTTAGGTTTTCGCCCAGGGTGCAAATGGTGAAAAGATAATGAAACATTGAGCACCAGAAGCAGAATAAATACAACAAAATACAAGTTATATCACACGTGGCTACAAAATCGTTTCAACTCCCGTCTTTTGTTGGGCTCCCGAAAGTTTCATGTAACTGACAAGTAGAGCAAAGATTTATATCGTTCATATTTAATGGACTCGTACATTATTGAACAATCTATGCATGTAATTGGGAAAAAAAAGAAAACGATTTTTCGAAATGACCGTTTTGCCTCAGTCTCTCATCCAATTTTTCCATTAATGTGTACGGTTTGGTTCAGAACAAATGACGAGCGGAGACCTAAATTGACATCTTAATATGTTCGTAGATGTCGATCGTACAGGTTAGTGGAGTCTTGAGAAGGACAGTTGCCTGTTAGTGTAGGTGTTGACTTAATGTTTCGACGTCATTAGTGATCTTGATTCTGAAAATGACGACAGCTTAGTACGATGAAAGTTCGTAGCGTGAGTCAACATCAACACAAGCAGTCATTCTCGGAACTCGACCAACCAGGACGATCTACATCTACAAACATGTAACGATACTCCCGGGCTCAAACTATTCACTTTCAAATTGACATCTCTTAAAATTTCTTATCAATAAAATATTCTAAAAAACTAGCATACCAAAACACGTTGTCAGCACTTTATCTTTTGATATCAACACTAGCGAGGCAACCATAAACAAATTCGAGTACGTGCAAGAAATCGTAGAAAACAGCTTCATCTGAAATCGAAGAAAACGATTAACTTCAATAATGAATTCTTTTCATCGAATTGTGCAAATGGCGTAGCTCACACAAAACTAGGTCGTATCTCAGATGATATGTCAGAGAGAACGTACTCACGCACAACTACTGCGTTGAGACGCAGTGATGTGTCAGAGAGAACGTTCTCACGCACAACCACTGCGTTTACACGTAGTGATGCGCCAGAGAGAACGTACTCACGCGCAACTACTGACATTGACAAGTAGTGATGCGTAAGAGAAAACGTTCTCACGCACAACTGCTGCGTTGAGACGTAGTGATGTGTCAGAGAGAACGTTCTCACGCACAACTACTGACATTGACAAGTAGTGATGCGTCAGAGAGAACGTTCTCACGCACAACTGCGGCGTTGACATGTAATGATGGGCCAGAGAGAACGTACTCACGCACAACTACTGACATTGACAAGTAGTGATGCGTCAGAGAGAACGTTCTCACGCACAACTGCTGCGTTGAGACGTAGTGATGTGTCAGAGAGAACGTACTCACGCACAACTGCTGCGTTGACAAGTAGTGATTACCCAGAACGCCACACTGAAAGGTGGCGAAAAAACCAACCCTATGAAACATTTTAAACACGAAACCTTGACTGTTCGTTCTTCCTCTGCAAATATATATCAATGTAGAAGAAGCTTTTAGTCGTAGCTACATATCGATTTTAGTCCTAGCTACATATAAACTTTGAGAAGTTTAAAAATTTTACAGCTAGATAAAAACTACTTGCCCTCTTTGAAAAGCAGACGTGAACTAGCAACTACCCAAGAGATCAAAAGGATTATAGAGGAACCTGATCATCCATGCAAATTTTTACTACCTTATCCCAAAGAAAATTCGCACGAGTTGCGTAAAAATAAAACTTATAGTATTTTATCCCGGACCAAACGTCATAAACAATCTTTTATTGCTAGATATTGTAAATATATATATAATAAAGTTAACATGTAATTCTTAGTATAGTATGATAAATATATAGAAAATCAATGTAAATTCATCGTACTTTTTAATCTGAAGATGAATAACAATAAAAAAAAACCCTTTCAATCATATCGTTAGTTGTGCTATACCTTTCAAGATGGCGGCTTGCCTCAATCAAAAACTAAAATTTTTTGGCGAGGTCGGGTATCTAGTACTTAGGTATCTTTTAACCTTCCACCTCATTGGTATGGAGAAGAACATTGAATGTTAACGAAAACCAACGACTTTCAGACGTCTTTGTGAATAGAGTTGGTTTGAGCAAAAATGACTTTAACAAGAAATGCAAGACAAAAACGAATTAAATGAATTGAAATATTGTCGCTGGAGATGTGAAATGATGGCAAGATGAATAAATTTCTGCTTTGTCTGCTGAGATGCAATATTATCCTTATAGAATACGGATATACGATATATACATATTAATTATTATCAATTATATATCTCAATCCATTGAGCTACCTTAATTTGGACTATAGATCAGAGTCCATCATACATAAGTTAATGGTGCAAATTAATAGCATTCGAATATCACTATATTTAAACATGTGTTCTCGTATTTACAAGAAATGCTTAACATCCTATAGTTGAGAACGTTCTTCTAAACGTCTACCAAGGCAGATAAAGTTTCCTCGTCTACAAAAAAGCGCAAGATGTGAAGTAAATTACGAAAATATATTAAGAATATCAATGCTTTATGGCAGTATTTACCAAACTTATGTCTTTATCTTATGTTTTTGTTCCTTTTCATCTGACTTCTTTTTAAGCTTTGGTATTCTAGATTTTGATGTTTGAACTTGTATATTTACGGAAGGTCTGTCGATATTCTGCTGCGGACGGATTGACCTTACATAAGGTGATTCTGGATTTAATCCCATTCGAGGGATCACCATTGGTGCCATTTGAAAGAACGGAAAGGGTAAGCCAGACATGGGAAACTGGGGTCCATAACCCAAAGGTACATTTAGCGGGCTCACATCAGCGAATGAATTTTTCTTACCGGCTGGAGAATCGGTTGTCTGACCTGGGAACTCAAAAGCCTTAGATTGAAGTGTTTGAATCAATGGTAGAGGCTGAATGATTGGAGCTAATGGGTTTTGTAATTCGGATTCAGGTTTACCTTGAACAAAAGCCGGAACGATTTCTGTTGGAGTCTGGGAAATTAGTTGAGCGGGTATTTGCTGTTGATCGCTGGTCGGTAACAATTGCGGTAGACCAGAAAACGAAGCAAGAGACGGTTGGGGAAGAAACGACACTCCCTCGGCGCCTTGAGGTGCGGGAACGAATTCTTGTGGGTCAGCTTGCGCAGGTAAAGAAGGTAAGGCAGTAAAGCTGTCTTGCTTGGGTTCCACGTTCAGGAACGGGGAAGACTGCTGACCGGAGCTGAAGACCTTGAAGGCATTCGCTTCATGACGTTGCATCTTTGCGAAGTCATTAAAATTCTGAGAGACGTCGTTCTTAAGCAGCTTGTCAGATGAAGGCAATACTAAATCAGAACCCCTCGTCTCTACAGGTTGTTCTTCTGTTTTTGGTCCCAAACCTCTCGCGATTAGAACGTTGGAATTCGGATATCTAAAGATTTAGGATTATATTTCAGGGTATTCAGTTGAAGTATTTGAAACGATTTGCAATTGCAATGTTAATTAATTGATTTCGTATTAAGAAGAGTATCTTTTTTTAATTGGGAACGGTTCCATACAAAAATCGTTTTTGAAGCATTTGAAACGATTTGCAGTTGCAATGATTATTAATTGATTTCATATTAAGAAGAGTATCTTTTTTTAATTGGGAACGGTTCCATACAAAAATCGTTTTTGAAGCATTTGAAACGATTTGCAGTTGCAATGATTATTAATTGATTTCATATTAAGAAGAGTATCTTTTTTTAATTGGGAACGGTTCCATACAAAAATCGTTTTTGAAGCATTTGAAATGAGTTGCAATTGCAATGATTATTAATTGATTTCATATCAAGAAGAGTATCTTTTTTTTACCTGGGAACGGTTCCATATAAAAATCGTTTGGCAAGCAAATTACCATCCGGTATAACGTTTTGAAGAAATTTACCATCCAATGGGAACATCATTGTAGCCTGTCTCTTATCTCGCCGCGCACTTCCTACTCCCTTTGCTTGATCCAGTTTCACTTTTGCTTTGATGATGTTGTAAAGAACGGGAAATTCCCTTTTAAAGCGTGGGGTAATAATCCGTTTTGATGAGTATGGGATATTCGACTTTGCTGTCTGCACATTTATGTTCACTTTTGGTCTTTGAATGGCCTTCCATGGATTGATAGGGTAGCCTGTATACTGTGAGGGAGAAGGAGCTACACGTAATGGATTAGCAAACATTTTCTCACCAGGGAAAGTTGAAAACTGAGATCCAATAGCAGGTTGTATTACGTCATTACGAGCCGGGAACAGGGTGTCCGGAACGGGAATCACGGTGTACCCACTCGATTTACTTTCCGTGTTCACGCGGCTCCGTAAACTAGGAAGAGCCAGAGCAAGAGGCGAGCTTCGTAATATTTGCTGACGTTTATGAACAGGATTGTTAGTATTCTGTTCGCGTGTACCTGGAACGAAGCCCTTCGAGGTTTTGCCATTACCCGTATTAGAGTTCGGTCGAGGTTTATCGGGTAAATTATTTGAAGAGAAAACGTCATGTTTCTTATAAGTTTCAATATTCACGTTGACATTTGGCCGAGCCATTTGAGGTCTGGTCTCCTGTTGAATGTCACGAAGTTTATGCCCATTCTGTTCCTCTTGATTAACGAATCGTATTTCGGAGACATCGGTGTTTGCCGATCGGCCCAACATGCTCTGATCGCCTACATACACTGGTCGATCAGCAAAAGTGTATTTTCGGAAAGCATCTGGAACCCACCACTTCTTCTCTGCGTTCACATCCCTCCACGATGCCTTGGGTAACAACGATTTCTTTCGTTTCTTTAAATCGAAATTTCCACGAGAACCAATTCCCAGAGCATTCCCTCCGTAGTTGGCAAGGTTTTCATTACCATCGTATGTCCGTTGAATGTTCATGGTGGAGAAGACAGAATTTGGGCTCTCGGTGGGATCGTTCAAATGAACCATGTTGACTCGAACACCGTCTCTAAGCAACGGTGGCTCGATTGTCGTTACCTCGGGCATAGTATTGAAAGCATCGACGTTATTCTGATTCAGCGAATTCTCGAAAATACCAGATTTCTTGGAAGCTGGAATTTTAGATCTAGCAGATTGAACAAGAATGTTTACTTTAGGACGAGCGTGAGTACCCCCCGGGTAGATGGCTCCTAGCAAATCTCTGTAGACTCCTATTTGCTCATTAAAGCGTTTAGATGATAGTGGTGTACCATCATAGGGTTGCGCATTCGGAGAATATGCATGAAATGGTGCGATCTGTTGACTATTCACAAGGGGTAAACTTGCTAAAATTTGTCGTCTGCTTCGAGGAACAGAATGTGAAGGCAGAACTTGAGAAGAATGTACGGCAGATTGCGAGGAACTTGATGTTGGCTGCCTGCGTTCACGGTTATTTGGTTTGGAAAGCTTAGACCTGATAGTTTCGATGTTCACATCAACACGAGGACGTTGGAAAAGTTTAGGGTGATAAAGTGATGAGGAAAAATGACGAGGGACAATCGTAGCTTCACCAAGATTTCTGTAAGGATCTTCTACAACAGATCGCATTGACCTGACGGGGTATCTCCCCCAGGGAAACGAATTGTAGGTAAGCGAGTGAGGATAAAGAGAAGGGTACGGTATAGTTGAACGTGGTGATTCTAACGACAACTGACGATCACGGACGAAATTGAATGGAGTCACGGGTGAGATGTGTCGCTCAATTATGGCCCTACGCTGTATAGAATGCACATCCATGGGTGCGGCTCTTGAAATGGTGGGCATCGTAAAATGATGTAACATTTCACTAGGTGCGCCCACGTAATGTCCCACCTCATGCATATTGCTACCCACTGGCGTGTATTTTAGTTGTGGATGAACATTGAACGTGTCAATTGAATGATAAATAGGTTGGTGTACGGTTGGAGGAGGTTGATGGAATACGACCGCTGGCTGATGATACACAACCGCAGGCCTGTGTACAATCACCGGTGCTTGATGATACACAAGTGGCGCACGCCGAATCACGATTGGTGCACGATGGACTATAATGTCTGGACGATGATAAACCTCTGGTGGTGGATGGTAAATTATCGGTGGACGTCGAACAACGATATCGTTTTTCTTCGTTCCACGTTCCGTCTTCTCTTTCTGTGCGCGAGGAAGTTGAACTCGTCGAGTTTTTGCCTTAATCACGTCGCGTTTGTTGTATTCGCGAGGTTCATACTTAACTTTTTTTCGTTTGGATCGATCGTGATGGTGTTTCTCTTTATTGTAGACAGTTTTCGATTGTTTCCCTCCTTTCGCAATCTTTGACTTCCCAAAAACAGGATGAGTGTTGACGTCACCAGAAATACTGCTCAAATCTCCATGGAAATCAAGAGTGTTATCATAACCATAACTGGGATGGGAGAGAGAGGAATCACCGGACTCTAGTTGACCACCGACATACGTCAACATGGGATGAGAAACATATGCATCATGGGAATGATAAAATGGTTGATTGACCATGGGTGAAGGTTCATGAAACACAACCGGTGGTTGATGGTACGCAACCGCTGGCTTGTGAAAGACCACTGCTGGCGGCTGAACAACGATACTCGGCCGATGAATAACGACGTCCGGATGGTGCATCACGACAACGGGACGATGGTATATCGCTGGGGAAGGGTGATATATCATAGGTGGACGATGCACAATTAGATTATGCCTTTTGTGTTCGTTTCTATTACGATCTTTCCTCTTCCTGCGATGACCTTTTCTCTTTTTATAGTGACTGGAAACTTTGTTTTTGCCACTACGTACCTTCTGCTCATCTCGTATAGTTTTCTCGTGCATTTTGCGGCCATTTTCTTTGCTTTGCAAGTAATCGTCGTGATGGTGAACCTGGGCATTTTCAATTTTAGATTTTGTAAATGCATTTGACATTCCGTAATTAAGACTGGAAGGAACATCTTGAAAAACATGTCCGTGATATAAAGTTGAACCAACATGCTCATACACAGATGTCGGTGCATACTCGTCCCTTGAGTAATAGATAGGTTTGCTGATCATAGGTGAAGGTTGATGAAACACGACATCAGGTTCGTGATAGACAACAGCAGGACGATGCAGGACTACGGATGGTTGACCATACACGAAAGATGGACGGTGCACCAAGATGTCTGGTCGATGTACCACAACGTCTGGTCTATGATAGATCTCAGGAGGAGGATGGTATATAATGGGTGGACGATGGATTACAATATTGTTTTTTCTGGCCGGAGAGGTCTCTTTATTCTCTTGTCGGTTTTTTGACCTCATACGTGAGTTTTTCGTATCCAGTTCCACATTCTTATCGGAGTACTTCTCTACCTTAGAATGCTTTTTCTTTGAGAGCTTGTGCTTTGGAACGCTCGACTTTCCATATGCAAAAGGATTAATCCCGTTAAAATCAGTTCCAAGAGGATAGGTATTTTGAGCAAATAATGGAGGCGATTCGTGATATATAACGGGCTGTTGCTGGTAAGCAACGGGCGGACGATGAACAACGACTGGTGATTGATGATAAACAGTTGGTGGTCTATGTACGACTATATCCGGTTGGTGATAAACGTATGCAGGTCGATGGTAAACTTCCGGTGGAGGATGAAAGAGAATTGGAGGTCTTTGTACCATAACAGAATTCTTACGATCTGCTTTCTCACTCCTAGTGTACGAATCTTTCACTTTCTTTGTGTGTTTCTTATGATGTTTTGACTTGGTTTTATGACGTTTTTTATAAGCAGCTCGTTTTGGATTCTCAATCGTCGATCGCCCAAATCCATGGGCAAATGGACCATTGAAATCTTCAAAACCACCATTAAATCCTCCACTTTCACCGAATGGAACGCCAGTGTAAGTTCCGCCATGTAGAATTTTTGAACCGTAAAGACTGAGCATGCTGTGCGGAGCATACGTATCATGAGAATGATAAACTGGTAGACTCATCATCGGAGCTGGTTGATGAAAGACCAGAGGAGGCTGATGGTAAACAACCGGTGGCCTATGAAGAACTACGGGACTTTGATGAAACACGATAGGCGGACGATGGATGAGAACATCCGGACGATGGACAACAACTCGGGGTCTGTGATAGATTTCAGGAGCTGGATGATATATAAACGGTGGTCTGTGTACAACGATAGCGTTTTTTCGTTCCGCACTTCGACTTTTCAAACTTCTCCTTGAAGCGTCCCGGTATTTTTTATCGATATTTTTCTTATCACGTGAATCCTCTTTTATGCTTCGTCGCTTTCTACCAAACGTTGGTCCGTAGGGCATCATACCAAGGCCAGGACCAATACCAAAGGCAGGACTGTTAACGCCACCGAAAGGGCTTGCCGGACCACCGTATCCGGGTAATAAGCCCGGATAGTTTAAAATAGGACCTTTTGGAATGCCCAGAACGTGGCCCAAACTTTGCAACATTGTACCAGCATGACTGGCAATCATTTCAGGATGAAGTATAAAGTTATCATGCGAGTATAGGACCGGTTGATTAACTGTTGGCAATGGCTGATGAAACACAACGGGTCTTTGATGGTATACGACTGGTGGCCGGTGAACGATGACTGCTGGTTGATGGTAAACAATAGGCGGGCGATGTATTAAAACAGGTGCACGATGGACCACAATCTGGGGACGATGATACACCTCAGGAGGTGGATGATAGATTATCGGAGGTCGGTTAACCACAACATCTTTTTTCTTGTTTTTTGGTGTGTTTGACTTCTTCGCAACTGTTTTGGTTGAAATTTCTTTTTCTTTACTATGGTGTGGTATGGTGGATCGATACGAAACACGATGAGTAATGGGAAAACTACAAGATGGGGATGAACATGGAACAGGCAATGGTACTCCCACAGCTTTGTGTATCGGAACAGGCAATGGTACTCTCACAACTTTCTGTATCGGAACAGGCAATGGTACTCCCACAGCTTTCTGTATCGGAACAGGAAATGGTACTCCCACAGCTTTGGGTATTGGAACAGGATAAGGTTTTGGAGGCAAAACATGATAATGATGCCAGTTATCGTAAATATGTTCGGTATGATGATGATGTACGGGATACGGTTGGATATGATGGTACACAATGGGTTTAATATGTTCATAAGATTGATACACTGGATACGGATGATAATGATGTTTATGATAGACTTCAGTAGGATGAATATGATCATGGTAGATGGCTACGGGATGATAACATGTTGGACTGTTAGGTACACATGGTGCATACGAACGTTTATATGATTTGTAAAGAGGTTCGCCGATCGTCTCTTTTTCAACGTTATTGTCATTTCCTTTGATTTCAGTGTTCTTGAAGTCGGTGTCACGTCGGCCATGGTGGTGTTGCGCAGGCCAGTGATAATCGTGGAAATGAGTTTGTGCAAGTTGATGTTCTTGTTGCTCGTCTACAAACACATGATGTGGTTTGTGATGTTGATGATGAATGATAGAAATACAATGTGGAGAACAAACTGAAGGACAATTTTGTGCTCGGCAGTTAGTGCATACATCAGGACAGTCCGCATGACGTGTGACGTATCCGTGATGTAAAACCGCATGACTATTTCCTTGTTGTCGTACCACGTGACTATGAGAAGGTACACCGAAATCATGCACGTGAACAGTGTCTTTGACCTCAACTGTACCTGGAACCATTGAATTATGAAGAGGGTTGCCAGAGTGTGCGCCACGATAAGGTAATGTAATCAAAACATGAGAACGATCGAAATATGATGCTAAATCTGCTGGATTTAAAAGAAAAAGTGAAGGTCGTCGAAGTTCTAGAGAAGATCGAGGTGATATCTGTGATTGCTTTCTCGAATGATTAGTTCCATCAGTATTTTTGCCTTTCTTCGAGGAAAGAATAAGCTTCCGCAATTGAGAATGACCATGAGAGGATGTAATCTCGTGCTTGTCGTCATTGACTGTAGAGGTAGGTTTCTTTTTTCCCATCATTTTGGAGTCCTTTGGAATCTTATTACGGTTTATACCTACAACAAAAGATTGTGTAGAGTACAAACAACGAACACAACAGAAAATATTTTTGATGAAGTGCATGTGTAGACATAATAATATAAATAAAATAAATGTTCTCTGCTTTTGACTTTCTTTGTTAATAATTCACCAAGCAACACAATGTATGCAAACACGTGCAACTCTTCCCAACAAGTCGCTCACAAGACTAGAAATGAACCCGATCATTACCTTCAACATTTTTCGGGACTGCACCTTTCCTTGTGGCGTAGGGACCAGGAGGTGACCCCTGGAATACGCCAAAATTGTGCAGAGTACTCCCGCCAAGAGCCAATGTATTGTGGGGTGTATAAATGTCATGAGACATGTACATAGGTTGATTGACCATGGGCAAAGGCTGGTGAAAAACGACCATTGGTTGATGATACACAATCGCAGGTCTGTGCACAATGACAGGCGCTTGATGATACACGAGTGGTGAACGATGAATGACGATCGGTGCACGATGCACTACGATGTCTGGTCGATGATACACCTCTGGCGGGGGATGATAAATAATTGGAGGGCGTTTTACAACAATCGCGTTTTTCTTTTTAGCATTCGATGTCTTTTTCTTGAGGCCTTTCTTTTTCATTTTATCATTTTGTGTGGAGTGTTTTGCTTCGTCGTCAGTTTCACCCATCGCCTTATCCGCAGATGTACCTTCGTGCCTCTTCACATAAAGGACGCCCGAATGCCTTATATCCTCACCGGGTGTATCGAGATAAGTTTCTTTACTAACCACATCGCTAGCAATGCAACAACCACACAAAATTAATAACGTCATCTTCATCATAAATATAAAAAATATCCAAAAATTCCACGAGTGATGATTTATGAATATATTCTCATTTGAATGAAATTTTCATTTGTGATAAACGATGAAATGAACCTGAAAAATCTTGAAATGTGTTTGAATGTTTGGGACATTATAATACGATGAATGCCATTGTAGCTACTTTACACAAAAACAGTGTTAAATTCCACATGGTAAAATTGGTCTCTAACGAAAAACCTTTACAATATAATGCTGGTTGTTTGTTACCTTTCAGTAAATACAGGACTTTCGTGAGGTTCATTGTGTGAACCTGATGGTATGTGGTGGCGCGTCGACCGTCTACGTCTTCCTATTGGTGAAAGCGGTGAAATGGGAGCAACACCCAACCTAGGAGGGGTCTGGAATGGGAATCCCATTCCACCCGGTGCAGAGACTGTATTCGGGATACCCAGAACTTGTCCCGCATCGCTCACAAATGATCCGCTGTGCGTCGCAGAAAACGACGGATGAACAATAAAATTGTCGTGTGAGTAAAGTACCGGTTGATTGACCGTGGGCGCAGGTTGATGGAATATTAGAGGAGGCTGGTGATAAACCACCGGAGGCCTATGCACGATAACTGCAGGCTGGTGATAGATTATTGGCGGGCGCCGAATAAGAAGTGGCGCACGGTGAACGACGATCTCTGGCCGATGATAAATTTCCGGTGGGGGATGATAAATAATGGGTGGTCGATTAACGACCACATCTTTCTTTTTCTTCTGTGAAACCTAAATAAATACAAAGCTCCAAAAACAAAACAGACAATACTATGATAAAAACCACGTGGACTGACATATCTAGGGCACGTTAATACAAAAAAGAAAACGACGACAAAAACAACCTTATTTTTCTTATCGACTTTTCCCTTCGTCTTCTGCTTCGAGCGAGGAACTTTATTGCGCCTCTCTATATTCTTTGAGCCCGCTGTCTTATTCTCTTTCGCTTTCTTTGGTTTGCGTGGTACGGCACCTTTCTTATAACCTCTCGTGGGCCACGGATAGCCAAGATAGTTGTGAGCATGCGTGTAACTAGAGCCAATATGAGTTAAGGCTGGATGCGTGAAGAAGTTATCCCAGGCTCTATATATTGGCTGGCTTACCAAAGGCAGAGGTCGGTGAAATATAACAGGTGATTGCCTATAGACGACCGGAGGTCTGTGGACAATGACCGGTGCTTGGTGATACACGATGGGTGGTCTATGGAAGAGCACTGGAGGCCGATGAAGCACAATGTCCGGTCGGTGATATACCTCGGGTGGAGGATGATATATGATTGGAGGACGATGAACAGAGATGTCCTCCTTTTTGGATCCTCTAATATCTTTCGTTTTTTGATTCTTCGAAGAGCGCTTGCTGCTGTGATTTTCATTTAGTGATCTGTTAACGAAAGAGGTGCGTTTATCTAATGAATGCTTCAAATGCGACGACATCGTTTAGAAATATAACATAAAGTGACACGGCCAATGCAGATATGAAGTTCACGTGAAAGAACAAATCACAACTATAAAAAAATGTTCACTTACCGTCTTTCATTATCGTGAATCATACGAGGTGACTTACGAATACGGTGTTCACGATGTAATTCGGACTCTTCGCTAAAAGCAACATGTTTTCCTTCTGCAATTAAGCTTCTAACGTTCTTTGCGATTCCTTGATCAAACTTTCCGGCCGAGTTATGGCCAACACTGCCACTGGCTTTGTTGTTACCGCTTGCAGACAAGTCACTTGTCTTGTTGTTGGCTTTCTTGTACTCATCAGTTTTGTTGATTTTATCTTTCTTGAAAAACCCACCTCGTCTCATGCCCATCATGTTGGATAATTCATTTGACATTCCACGAAACATGGCGCTACTTGTGCCACTATATGGACCCATTGAGCCATCACCTCTCATGTCACTTGCTTCGAAGCTACGGCCACCCAAATCCGAGCTCATTCTATCGAAAGGGCTCATCCCATAGGACGAAAAATCACCAAGTCCTTCCTTGTATCGATTTAAACCGAGGATTTTTTGAACGTTTTCCCCTCTGGCTAGGGCTTGCAATTGATCCTGGTTTGGCATGCCCCAGAACTCCAAAACGTTTTTGCGACGCATGGCACCTTGATCGAACGGTGTTCTTAGTGGCATGCCCATCATTGATTCCATTTGTGTCAGTCTATTCATGGGAGGTATATTTCCCATGGAAGCCATTCCTCCCATAAAGGGCATTTGTCCGCCAACATTGTTCATGCCAGGCATCCCAAACATTGATCCCATTCGCCCTAGGGTGGACATCCCCCCTATTGGCGACATACCTCCAAAAGGAGACAATGCCCGAGGGGCCATTTCATTCATGGAATTATCTGGAATGGCAAATCGATTTGCAGAATTTGCTTCCATGGTTGGTGATCGTTGAAGAAATTGTTGTATATTGGGTGTAGTCATGGCTCCTTCGCGTGCCATGAAAGCCATAGCAGATGCTTCAGGCATCATAGGTGTTGGAGCATTCATCATAGGAGGCAATGGTTGCGAGAAAGAGAAGGGCGGGCTTCCAAAGCCACTTTCCACTCCTGGCATGGTATTGAAACGCATGCGCTCAAAAATATCTGGATACATGATATGCTGGCGATGTCGTAACCACGGTAACATATGACGACGATGAAAGTGGTGGCGTCTGATCAATGGCGAGTGCATAAAGGATAGAGGTCGCATTCGGTGGAAATGACGACGATGGGGGCGCACCATACTGGGAAGAACAGGAGTAAATGTTCGGCGTTCGGCAACAACATCTTGGGGATTAGACACAACCTGCAGGGAAGCAGGCTTCGCCTTTACTCGCACACCAGTGGAGTCAGCATGGATTTCGAGGTCGGCAGACTTCTCTTTATCTTGAAAATCTTCATCTGAAGGATCGATCAAGGAATTGCTCAGAATATCGGGTACAACATCACGTCGACGACTAGCAATTTGATTGACTGCATTTGTCTTAGAAGACCCTTCCTTTTTTGTGTGTTTAGGTCCGTTATGATCACTTTCGTACGAATATAAATTGCCATCTTGACTGAATGTTGAAGCCTCCTTGCCCTTATGAAGCCTGTTTACTTCCTTTTCTTTTGGGATAGTATTCCTTTTCGCAACTTTCTCTATTCGTTCTACGTTGATTTTTGACGTGAGGGGAACCTCAAGGGAGACGTCATTATCAATATTATACACAGCCTTGCTGCCAATCAATTTGTGTCGCATGCTGTCCAGAACAGGGTCCTCGGCTGTAGGAATGTTTGATTTTCGGTACATATCCGTCTCAATCTTGTCAGAGGTCTGTTCTAGATTATGAATGGCTATCTCTGGGTACATGGCGTTTGCGGGAACAAAATCATCTGGAAAAAATGTATGAATATTTATTGTTCGTTACGGCATGTAGTTGTATGATTCTGGCATTGAATTGTGGAATAGTGCGTCTGATGCATTACCATAAGTTATGCCGGTCGGGAGGGGAAATCATCAAAGTTGAACAATATGTTTCTCTCCTACACTCTTTACTCATTAATTCCACAATGTTATTCGCTGTCGTGAAATAATATTCCCCTTTATCACACTTCTAACAAAAAGACGATTTTATGTGTCAAGTTTTGACTCTGGGGAATCGTCATAGTATTTCTTAAACTATTCATCGACAAGATTTTTTGCACATCTCCAATATTCCTCGTGGAATCGAAATGAAAACAGTAGAAAACCTAGGGTGACGAGGAGACAATTAAGCAATCACTTTCCCTAAACTTTTACTTCAAGAAATAGGGTTTAATAATGTTTTATGTAAAAGAAAAACCAAAAGCCGAGCTCGATCATGATCAATGAAGTGACATATAATTACAAAGCGACAGACAATCTGCGTTGATCTTAAATCTACTAGATGACACACCGACAGATAATCAGTGTTGATCTTAAATCTACTAGATGACACACCGACAGATAATCAGCGTTGATCTTAAATCTACTAAAGCCAGTTAGTTTACAAGTTATACACGTTTAATTTTATTTCTGTTTTAAAGTCAATTCAAAATTTCAAAATTTTTTTGAATCATGTCCGACCTATATATACCTATGTTGTAAGTGTTGAAAAGATCTTACGATACCACAATAAATAGCTCTGATATTAAAGTGGATAAGTATGAGGAAACATGAATGTACAAAACATAAAAGAGAAAATGATATTAAAGTGAATATGCATAAGGGAAACATGATTGTACAAAACATAAAAGAGAAAATGATATTAAAGTGAATATGCATAAGGGAAACATGAATGTACAAACATAATAAAAGAAAAAATACAACCAACCTTTTTTTGAGCTTTTTGTGTCGTCTTCATTATCCAAGGATCGTTTAACTCGATCACTACTTTCTACATTTCCACCAGATTTCGCGAATTCTTGCGATAGTCGAGAAAAGTGCAAGCCACCCGTCCGTTTCGCGACACAACTTGTCAAAGAAAACCAAAGCAAAAATAACGAAGCTTTGGGCGCCGTACGCCTTTTCATGATAAATCTCAGCAACTCATTGACGTTGCTCTACACTGTGTAACACAAGCCCTCGAATATTTCAGGAAAATCGAGGAGATTTTCATTAACTAAACACGAAATGGCGCTCGCGGTTTCTTCCTCGTTTACCTACAGATATGATATCACGAGGATGGAATTTTATAGAGGACGAGTTAAAAGGACCGTTAGATTGTGTGCGCCATCCACCTGTTTAAAATCATGAGCGGCGACATCTGATTGGACGATGAGCAATAAATTTTAAGAACATTCATTGAACTGCGCTGTTTGTAACAAACTATAGTGTTGATCTTACACGTATAAATTGCATATTGAATGAAACAAACGTAATCTTTATAAAAACTTGTTAGCTATCACGCATTACTATGGGGTTCATAAATTGTTGCGCCAAAAGGTGTATCATGGGATACATAACAATACGCTTCCATGAGTCGAGTACAAGAATTTGCGCGTGCAACAACGCTGAATGCATTTGTAACTCGCGGACCTCAGCCTTCATATCATATACTTGTATATGAAGTACTGTCAATTATCATATTCATAGTCATTGACTGGGGGAAGATATTCAAATTCCTGGATGAAACTAACCTCTACCTTCATATTATACACTTGTATATGAAGTACTGTCAATTATCATATTCATAGTCATTGACTGGGGGAAGATATTCAAATTCCTGGATGAAACTAACCTCTACCTTCATATCATATACTTGCATATGGCGTACTGTATATTAACATATTCATAGTCATTGACAGGGGGAAGATATTCAAATTCCTGGATGAAACTAACCTCTACCTTCATATCATATACTTGTATATGAAGTATTGTCAATTATCATATTCATAGTCATTGACTGGGGGAAGATATTCAAAGTCCTGGATGAAACTAAAAGGGGAAATGCCTAACTGATGTAGAGTTCTTTAATTTTTGAGCTCTTGTGTAAAGCAACAAAATGGCGAGTACTTTTTCATAGATGTAAAACAGCTTGTTTTACATAAAAATAAGCAATCACAAAACAGATGAATCCGGGAAGATTTTTTTCAATTCTGCAAATCTTTTGATTGGAGATATTTTTTAGAATTGTGCTCAATTGAACACAAACAAATCACAATTGCTTTTGTCTTTTAACGGTTTGATATATTATTAATTCGAAAAGAAATTTATTCCGCTTTCACACCCCTGAACAAATCCACCGGACCATCTTTTCGGAATAAAAAAGTATGTTTGATTCACAGTTACTGTCACGAATAGCATCTTTTCAAAAACGTATACGCAAAAAATTTCAATTTGCCATTCATCTAAAGTCGAACTTCATAATTTGAATCAGATTCCGATACCAACGTTGCCAAACACAAAAAGATGAGCATTTAATGAAAACGACAAATAGACGACGTTTTAACACCTCATGATGCCATCTTCAGTATTAGAGAGTATATTTAGTGACGCACCGATATCGGTATCGGCTTTAAAATAGAATCAGCTATCAATATCCGTATTTTTCTTGCTCAAAATACCAATATTTAGACATAACATTGAAATAGAAGTACAATTGAAACGAATCATGGTTTAGCAACACTAAATGTATTACCTTAACAATTTACGTCGAATTAATACTACTTAAAATTTTTCAGTTCCACATGACATTAATTTTCATTGACAATTATGCTGTGAAATATAGCTGCAGTGTAAATAAACACTTGAATATTATATTTTTTTTTGTAAAATGAACAGTCCCTGGTGAGCACAAAGTGGCATACTTTATGATGTTTAAGTTTCGTTGAATTGCATTTTAATATCAGTTAATCGGTACATCTGTTACATTCATCACTGAGTATATTACTGATCATAAGCTTTTTAAACTGCCAAAAGTCAGATAGGAAAACCTTTCAATAGTAATTGTGTGCAAGGTAAACAATGTTGTAAGAAAAACTTACATGTGAATGGCATCATCCTGTTTTTTTCCTGCTATTCAGGAATTTACTGTCACAGTGATAACTAAAAAAGCGAAAAGCAACGTGTTAAGTTGAAAATATTTTCGTAAACAATAAAGGAAAATTTTATTACTATTATGTGACTGCATCCTAAAATTTTCAATATATTTTGGAAGCAACATTTATAGAAATGGGAACGAACAATGTAATCTGGTGATTCCACAAAACAATACTTATTTAACAACTTGCAACCACACAACTCGCAATAACAATACATCGTGTTAAAATGCATTCTGACACAAGTCAAAATGCATCCTGTATCAAAATGAACAATACATCCTGTAACCACACATATCACAAGATTCACTTATTCGAGAATTTGGGAACAAAGTTGCCTAATAACTGCCCTGCTCCACACTTTGCCTCTGATGTTAAAGAGTTCACATTTCATTGCAAACATTTTTTTACGCATGTTGAGCTGCTGAATTTCATCTTAAAAACTGAACATGCTTTGCCGCATAGAAATTATATTGCTGCTAAGCTGTTGTAAGCGATCTTATGCAAACATTTAAGAAAATTCTGCAATATGCCATGTTTGGCTCGGGAAAATTTTATTAATGTCCGTTATATCGAACAGCGCACTGGATGTATACACACGACCCGCATGTATTAAGTGAAAAGAGGCAATTTATAAACATAAGGCAATTTACGAATACACGAAGGAAGGATTAACGCGGTCGCGTTGTAATTCTATAAAATACACGAGAGGATTTATATAATTGCGTTGTATCATTTGTAAAAAACAGCTCGCGATGTTGTTTGTCTAGAAGTTCAGGTGAGCCAGGTATCACTACTATATGGAACAGGATTGTTTTTGGCAAAAGAATTTAGAGTTATTGTAGCGAAACAAAGCTACCGGCTATCGTCAAAATCGTTGCACTGGTGGCAAAAATATCAAAGAACGCAAAGTGATTCGATGAAGAACCGACTTCGTTTATTGTGAAAGTACTATAAACACAAGGCTTCTTCTTCCTGAAAGGTAAAACGATCCATAGTCCTATGATAGGAGGTTTTGTGTACGAAATATCAATTTTCATCGACAAAAATTTCTGTTTTTGATGAAAAGTTGAACGCGATGATGTTATGTTGTTATGAAATTATCGTGTGGATATGAATCTTTCATGCATTCAAGACTTATTTTATAAATAAACAGAGCTAGAAAATCAATATAATTGTGTAGACGATGCGTATTTCCACTAATCTTGATATCGGGAAACCAGTACAGCACTTTTCGTGCCCTCATTTCGTGCCCGTTAATAAGGGCGTAATTCGGGCCTCAAGATTGGGGAGGGGAGAAGGGACTTAATTTAATTGAAATTTCAACGATCTCAAACATACGTACAAGAGTCTTTCCCAAAGAGTATACTATCAGCTGATATAATGCAGCCAAAAATTTAGGAAAAAGTTCACTTTTTAGGGCCAAATCAACATCCGCGGGAAGCTTTCTAAGCAGCAAACAGTCTCTTTAAATCATCCCAACATCTTTCAGTAGCCATTCAAATCGTATTTTTAGACAGATACTGGGGAAAAGTCATAAAACAATGCAGCGTTTCTTTGTCGCGCTCGTTCTGTGTCTCGCTGTTATGACACTTGTACGCGGTGCTGCCCTGAATCGAGAAAGACGCAGCTTCGACGAAGACATCGAAGACAGGGCAACAGTCACGCGAACAACTAAAAAAACAACTGACGAATCAGAAGTGAGGACGATTTGGCCTACTAAAAACGAATCAAGGAGCTCTGATTCCAATGATCAGTCGACTTCTTCCGAAAATCCACCAAACACGCAGGAAAGTGGCAAAGACACCACTACCAATAAGAAGGGAGAGTCGACAAACAACGAAGATAAGTCGAACACACACGAAGAAAGTAATGAAGATGTAGCAGATACCAAAGACGCAAAAAATACACCAAGTGAATCTTCAGCAGCTTTTGAAAAGGACAATTTGGAAACTTCCGACAAGCTTACGATAAAAAACAAAAAGAAAACAAAAAAGAGATGGTTCGGTTGGAATCCCAGTTTTAGTTATCCAGGATTTGCCCATGGGTTTCCACTTGGTTTTGGTGTCTATGGTCCAGGGTTAGGATTAGGGCCAGCAGGATTAGCCAACACCTGGAATTATGGCTTATATCCGTACGGTTATGGAGGTCTGTTATATCGTCACAAAGTGCCAAAGGGTAAAAAGGGGACAAAACGAAATTTCCTGTTTGGTGCATACCCTGGGTATGGGAGGCTAACACGTGGAGCTTTACCATTCGGAAACACACCATGGAAATCGGGTTTGGGAGCGGAAATCTCAGAACGGTTTTACCGCAACAAAGTGCAAATCCCAGATAGCTCCAAAAAATGGTATATTCCCGTAGGTGTAGGATACGGTAATGCGTTTGGTGTAGCATTCCCCGATAAGCCCATGAGTAATCCATCACAGGGTTTGGACTTAGGAAGTTCATATCAGGATAACATGATGTCATTATCTGATCAGCAGATAGGGAACTCTCCTTTAAAACGGGACGATATAAACAAAAGATTCCTAGGTCAAGGATTAGGCTGTAATGGTTTAGGTTGCCAGTATCCGGGACCTTTAGGCGTTGGTCTTGGTTATGGTATGGGCCCATGCTGGCATGGCAGTTGTGGAAGCCCATTTGGACCTTTGAGTCTTGGCAACTTGCCCGGTATGTTAAATTGCGGGGGTTGCACATGGGCATACAAGAACAACATAGATAAAAATGGTAAGATGAAGCGCGATCTGGATTTTGTATGTAAGAAAGATAAAAATGGTAACAAAGCAAAGAGGTGTCTAAGCGCATGGCCAGTTTTTGGTGGATGGGGAGGTTATAGTGGTTTCGGAGGTATTGGAGGCTGGGGGTATGGCTTACATCCGGGATATGGTTTGTTAGCTGATGGGTTATATGGTTCAGGATATGGATTAGGTCTAGGTTGTGGAGGATGTGGATTTGCGTACAAGTCTAAAATAGGCAAAGATGGAAAGGCAAAACGCGAATTAGTTTATGCTTGTGATAAAAATAAAGCTAAATGCAAACGATTCTTTGGCGGCTTGAATGGATATGGTTTAGGTTATCCTTTAGGATGGGGAGGATTAGGATTTGGAGGGTACGGATTGGGATTAGGAGGATACGGATTAGGAGGACTGGGTGGGTTATACGGTCCAGGATACAGTGGGTTATATGGTTCAGGATATGGATTAGGTCTGGGTTGTGGAGGATGTGGATTTGCGTACAAGTCTAAAATAGGCAAAGATGGAAAGGAAAAACGCGAATTAGTTTATGCTTGTGATAAAAATAAAGCTAAATCCAAACGATGCTTTGGCAGCTTGAATGGATATGGTTTAGGTTATCCATTAGGATGGGGAGGATTAGGATTTGGAGGATACGGATTGGGATTAGGAGGGTACGGATTAGGAGGACTGGGCGGGTTGTACGGTCCAGGATACAGTGGGTTATACGGTTCAGGATATGGATTAGGTCTGGGTTGTGGAGGATGTGGATTTGCATATAAGTCAAAAATAGGCAAAGATGGAAAGGCAAAACGCGAATTAGTTTATGCTTGTGATAAAAATAAAGCAAAATCCAAACGATGCTTTGGCAGCTTGAATGGATATGGTTTAGGTTATCCATTCGGATGGGGAGGATTAGGATTTGGAGGATACGGATTGGGATTAGGAGGGTACGGATTAGGAGGACTGGGCGGGTTGTACGGTCCAGGATACAGTGGGTTATATGGTTTAGGATATGGATTAGGTCTGGGTTGTGGAGGATGTGGATTTGCATACAAGTCAAAAATAGGCAAAGATGGAAAGGCAAAACGCGAATTAGTTCATGCTTGTGATAAAAATAAAGCTAAATGCAAACGATTCTTTGGCGGCTTGAATGGATATGGTTTAGGTTATCCTTTAGGATGGGGAGGATTAGGATTTGGAGGGTACGGATTGGGATTAGGAGGATACGGATTAGGAGGACTGGGTGGGTTATATGGTCCAGGATACAGTGGGTTATACGGTTCAGGATATGGATTAGGTCTGGGTTGCGGAGGATGTGGATTTGCATACAAGTCAAAAATAGGCAAAGATGGAAAGGCAAAACGCGAATTAGTTTATGGTTGTGATAAAAATAAAGCTAAATGCAAACGATTCTTTGGGGGCTTGAATGGAATTGGTATAGGTTATCCTTTAGGATGGGGAGGATTAGGATATGGAGGGTACGGATTGGGATTTGGAGGTGCAGTTAGGAGGACTGGGTGGGTTATACGGTCCAGGATACAGTGGGTTATACGGTTCAGGATATGGATTAGGTCTGGGTTGCGGAGGATGCGGATTTGCGTACAAGTCTAAAATAGGCAAAGATGGAAAGGAAAAACGCGAATTAGTTCATGCTTGTGATAAAAATAAAGCTAAATGCAAACGATTCTTTGGCAGCTTGAATGGAATTGGTATAGGTTATCCTTTAGGATGGGGAGGATTAGGATTTGGAGGGTACGGATTGGGATTTGGAGGGTACGGATTAGGAGGACTGGGTGGGTTATACGGTCCAGGATACAGTGGGTTATACGGTTCAGGATATGGATTAGGTCTGGGTTGCGGAGGATGCGGATTTGCGTACAAGTCTAAAATAGGCAAAGATGGAAAGGAAAAACGCGAATTAGTTCATGCTTGTGATAAAAATAAAGCTAAATGCAAACGATTCTTTGGCAGCTTGAATGGAATTGGTATAGGTTATCCTTTAGGATGGGGAGGATTAGGATATGGAGGGTACGGATTGGGATTAGGAGGATACGGATTGGGATTAGGCGGGTACGGATTAGGAGGACTGGGTGGGTTGTACGGTTCAGGATATGGATTAGGTCTAGGATGTGGAGGATGTGGATTTGCATACAAGTCTAAAATAGGCAAAGATGGAAAGGAAAAACGCGAATTAGTTTATGCTTGTGATAAAAATAAAGCTAAATGCAAACGATTCTTTGGCAGCTTGAATGGAATTGGTATAGGTTATCCTTTAGGATGGGGAGGATTAGGATATGGAGGGTACAGTTGGGATTAGGAGGATACGGATTGGGATTAGGCGGGTACGGATTAGGAGGACTGGGTGGGTTGTACGGTTCAGGATATGGATTAGGTCTAGGATGTGGAGGATGTGGATTTGCATACAAGTCTAAAATAGGCAAAGATGGAAAGGAAAAACGCGAATTAGTTCATGCTTGTGATAAAAATAAAGCTAAATCCAAACGATGCTTTGGCAGCTTGAATGGATATGGTTTAGGTTATCCATTAGGATGGGGAGGATTAGGATTTGGAGGATACGGATTGGGATTAGGAGGACTGGGCGGGTTGTACGGTCCAGGATACAGTGGGTTATACGGTTCAGGATATGGATTAGGTCTGGGTTGTGGAGGATGTGGATTTGCATATAAGTCAAAAATAGGCAAAGATGGAAAGGCAAAACGCGAATTAGTTTATGCTTGTGATAAAAATAAAGCTAAATCCAAACGATGCTTTGGCAGCTTGAATGGATATGGTTTAGGTTATCCATTAGGATGGGGAGGATTAGGATTTGGAGGATACGGATTGGGATTAGGAGGGTACGGATTAGGAGGACTGGGCGGGTTGTACGGTCCAGGATACGGCTTTGGTCTAGGCTTTGGTGGATGTGGCACATTCTATCGTTCAAAAGTCGATAAAAACGGGAAAACTAGCAGACGCCATCTTTGTGACAGCCCCATTGCACATGCTCCATTTGCTTCTCTGAGAAACAGATTTAATGCCGGCTTTGGGCCATATGCTCGGGCACCCTGGTGGGGAGGTTATGCTTTGGGGGTATATCCAGGGTTAGGTCCATACAGTTTTGGTGTTGTGAGTAAATCAAAGATTGGTAAAAGTAAAACTTTAAAGAAATGTGGTATAGCTGGGTGTATGGGAGGATTAGGTTTAGGGTTGGACAGTTATCAAGGACCATCAACAGTAGGCTTGGGTTCTCCAGGATCTGGGTTTGGCACATATCCTACCCGCTTTCCATGGATGAAAACGTTTCCTTCGGTACGCTCTGCTGTTAGTTCAAGCAAAAAAGGGCAAAAGCGTGGGTACATCCCTTCCAAGAAACAGACCATTCATTTAGGATACGGTTATGCCAGTGGTGACAACTACAGGTTAGGCTATGGTCTTGGAGGCATGGGTGCATTAGATCCTTTGCAATCACACAATGGAATAGCACCAGTCGTACCAAATGTACCACATGTACCACATGTGTTTGGTAGATCCAAAGTGCCTCGGCAAATGATTGGATTGCCAAGTCATGATACTGGTGACATTGGTACTCCTTTTGGTTATTCTGCCAACCCTGGACAAGTAGGACACCCCGTTTTACATCCAGGATACTCAACAATGGCATATCCTGGTCATGCAATTGCAACTGCTGATGTGAAAAAGGTAATTTCGTTTTACATTGTAAAACTTGCATTGTAAGACCAGCTATTTGCAAGTACTGTATTAGCAGCTAGCCTCACCATGTAAGTACAGTATCACAGGATTTCCACTGAGAAGAAACTTTAACTCATACCTCATAGCACAGTTGTCAAAAGAAGAGAAGTGTAGTGTGTCAGAGAAAAGTAGCTAAAGTTGTTTGTTGTAAATAGCACTCAAAGTCTGAAGGAAAACAATTGTTTAATTGCTGCTGGCATAAAACCATACTAACACCTTGTTGTAGGGAAAAGTTCCAGCTGACTCAACTTCAAAGAGACAAGTACTAGTCCGTCCGGGACATACGGGACTAGCACTTGGACATGGTCCAATTGGACCAGTAGCGGGACCAGGTAGTTTTCCTACACATCTTATCACACATCCTGGTTTCTCAACATTAGGATTTCCTGGTCATGCCATGGCATCATTAGACATTAAGGTAATTTATTTTATCTCTAACGAGGCAATTAAAATCACAAATTTATCAATGTCATCGTGTGCACAAGCTGGCATGAGAGTAACATCATTTTCTAAAACCAAACAACCTGAAAATTTCTTAATTTAAAATGAGCTTGTAATGACTGTATTGCACATCCTGAATGACATTTGCTTCATCAAACAACAAAGCAGTTAAAGTTACAGTTTCAGCATAATAAAAATCAAACAGAAAATATTTTAGTTGAGTGATGCTTTGGCACTTTAAGTGATAGATATTTTTATTGGTACTTTTGTTAATTTTTAAAAGAGAAAAGCAAAACCCATTTCCACTTTACACACACCTGTTCAATTATACAACATTACTTTGTGAAAACACATCGCATGGCTGTGTGCAAACTGCATGTTAAAGTATTACATACACCTGTGCAATTATACAACATTGCTTTGTGAAAACACATCGCATGGCTGTGTGCAAACTGCATGTTAAAGTATTACATACACCTGTGCAATTATACAACATTACTTTGTGAAAACACATCACATGGCTGTGTGCAAACTGCATGTTAAAGTATTACATACACCTGTGCAATTATACAACATTGCTTTGTGAAAACACATCACATGGCTGTGTGCAAACTGCATGTTAAAGTATTACATACACCTGTGCAATTATACAACATTGCTTTGTGAAAACACATCACATGGCTGTGTGCAAACTGCATGTTAAAGTATTACATACACCTGTGCAATTATACAACATTGCTTTGTGAAAACACATCACATGGCTGTGTGCAAACTGCATGTTAAAGTATTACATACACCTGTGCAATTATACAACATGGCTTGGTGCAAACACGTCACATGGCTGTGTGCAAACTGCATGTTAAAGTATTACATACACCTGTGCAATTATACAGCATGGCTTGGTGCAAACACGTCACATGGCTGTGTGAAAACAGTAGCACCAGACATTGCTCATTCCATACAAGTCAACAGTACACAACCACAGAAGTTTCATTAAAACTCTGCTATTTACACTGAATACTTTGAATATCATTGTCGGCCAGAGTTCTAATAGAAAGTTTTAAATTAATAGTAATTTTAATAGAAGTGCTGCAGTGGACTTTCTTTAAGATGCCTGCTACTTTCAAAATATTGAAACACCAGAATCATGAGGAGTGTAGAATCCCCTCCCTACCCCCCCGCAGTTCCCAATATCACCACCACCAATACCCCCAAGCTTGAAAGTTGAAACTGATGACAGACCCAATCTCAAATACATCCCAATGAATTATTGTCATGCTAGAAAAGTAATGTCAAGTTAAATACCTTACACAGCACAAGATTCCAGAAAAGAAAAGCCGTTCAAAACGTCAAGCAATATTAGCTAGTCCTGTTGGCCGTTTAATGGCTGGCTTCCCGGGAATGGTAACACATCCTTCTCTTGTACCAAACTTTGCCTCATCTTCCATTGCATCAGCTCCTGTGGCAATGCGGAGCCCACTTATGTATTTGACTTCACCATCCGTTGCCCGCAGGTCAATGTCAGTTGGTAGTCAACTAATGCGTAAGTATTTGAAATTACTCGTCGGCTTCGAAGGAGAAAGCCACAATAAATTCTTGAATACTTGTCCATAATATTCTTCAGTAGACGGGTAGGTATAGACTATTCTGCCTTATGCAGGTTGTCGAACTTGAAAACTAAAGAGTTTAAGGCAAACACCATTTCACACTATCGGATGAAAAAAATAGGAAATTTAATGACAAAGAGCGCGCTTTACTGCAAAGCAACTTCAAATTTTTAAAGTTTGAAAAAGCCCGCGAGGCTTACGTAGCTTAGCAACCAAGTCACACCAGTCTCACATACATAGGTATTCCCTAAAGTACGTGATGTACCTTATTGAACATCTCTCGATCCACTGCTTGATCCTCTTTTTCCGCCATTGACATTGATCAACCTTGGTTAACCATCATTTTTGATACGTATTGAAGTGAAAATTGGTGCAGATGAGCATCAATTGCTATCTCTACGAGGTATTTATTAAAAAAGGAAAAATACACCAATTTACTTCCATTTTTGTAGCATCGCAAAGTCTGACAAATCCTTTCCAACGCCTAACACCTGGCCTTGCACCTGCAATGGAAGCACCAATTTTTCCAATGGGAAAGTAAAAAATGGCACGCACGGCAAACTGTATGCAGATACATACATGACAAGTATCCAAAGAAATGGCAAGAGGTCTTAAGCAGTACATATTTAAACATGATGCAATTAGTTCGAAAATTCTAACATTTATAAGGTTGCATTAACAACCATGTAGTGGATAAGATGTTAAATAAGTTTATTAGACAGAAAAGCAATTTGAGTATTACGTTGTTAGTCGCTCGGATTTGTTTGTCTCGATCGCTTCCTTAAACAAATTGTACAAAATATATGGTTCTCTTCAAAAAGGAATTTCCCTCGAATCAAGACGTTAAAATCCATAAAAAAAGTCACATACCTCGCATACCTCGCATACCATAAGTCACATACCTCGCTGTTGGGAGCAATGCAGTCTAAACTCGAGTAAAGCCGGATTAAGCTTAATCAACAACCAACTTCTCAAAGCAAAATACTCCGTCTCATGTAGTCTATCTTCTCAGTAATCTTTTGCTATAAAAGTTACACAGCGCCATTGCTCATCATTATTCTCAGTTACTGTTTTCGTTTAAACTTTTGCCTTCTCTTTTCATTCGTCTAAGGTTTTGAAATTTAGAATTGAAAAAACTCGGCTAGTTTGTAATTTTCTCAAACGTGACTCGATAGTGCTTAGAGAATAACAAATATTTTCAATTGCAAAGCACAAATCGTGGAGTAGACCGTCTCTTTGGGATTGTCGATGTTAGAACGAACATGCTGTTATCTCTGTTATTTTCGAGGCCCATGGTGGAAATACACAGTGGAAATACTTAAAGCTTGTTTTTACAAATCTCGTCTTCTGCTTCTTCTCATATACTCTGGATGTCTTCATCACCTACTTTAGACTCAATTATCATGGTGCTAAACCTTGACATACAAAAATATATGAACATCGATGAATAGTGCATCGATGAATTGTGTAGAAAATCATCTACAACACACATTTTAGATACAGCTGGAAAGCTAAAGGATCATCGTTATTCGCGTTGAATCCATAATTCAGTTTAGTTTGTAAAAACACACTAATTCGATAACGCCACAAACTCGTTAAAAAATGGTAACTTTTCAACAAATTCATCAAACAAACCGTTTAGAGCAATTAAACTAATTGAAACTAAAAGCATTCGTAAGGTATAAATCGAAATCGGTTTATTGATGACAAGATAATACCAATGGTATCATACGCAAGCAGTCAAAAACAACAGCTAAGTCAGGCTTTTGACTAGTAATGCTCTATAGCGATGATAAACATCCACTACTAAAGTTGGTATACTTTACATACAGCATGTCTGATCGATGCAAAGCTGTAACTAAAGCAGGA
The DNA here is from genome assembly GCF_021976095.1 of Xenia sp. Carnegie-2017. Taxonomy (NCBI): domain Eukaryota; kingdom Metazoa; phylum Cnidaria; class Anthozoa; order Malacalcyonacea; family Xeniidae; genus Xenia; species Xenia sp. Carnegie-2017. The sequence goes on from NW_025813481.1 coordinate 7,403,591, forward strand.
GAAAGATTCGCCAGTCGTTAAATACATTATCATTTTTCTGTAGTGTAACTTACATATAATGTTTTGCCACTTGTTCATATGAAAATTTTTTTCGCCGAGCAATTTGACTGCCTGTATATCATACGAGGGATAGAAGTTACACATTCGAAATATAAAACGATCAACGGCAGAAAAAGCTGCTTGTGCATCATACGGTAGCATTCTCATCAAACTTTTCATATAATTCACAAATTCTCTTCTTCTTTACACAAAATATAGACATCGACAAAAAATTTAAAATGTTGCATTAAAATTTTCCTTAAAATTGTTTCTCTAGCATTCAAGCAGACACTTACCCATATTCATAAAGCCTTTCACATGCATGTCCTCATAGTCAACCTGTAACTAACTTGATCCGTTATTCCATCGCACCAAAACCTCGAGCTAGGTATTGCGCGATCTGCACCTCATAGATCCATCATTTCAACAGACGCTGCTTATCCAATGTGGTTTATTCGTATAGTCTGGAAAACGCTCGGGCTGACCTTGCCACAAACTTGCATGCATCGGCACTAAATATTATAAGTACAATCATACTGGTATTCTATTGCAAACGATTTAAGTTGATTGGTAGCTCTACTCGTTATTCAACTAATAATTAGATTAATACCAAGCAAGTTTTGTCATAAATTTCAGCTTTTTGTTGACGCAGCATTTGTACGTAACTTCAAAAGACACTGCGCAATATTCCCACTCGGTAAACAAAACATTAAAAAACCACGACTTAATTCAATCCTACCCCACCCCACCCCCCTTTTGTCCTCAACACTTTGGTATGATTACCTTGTGACCTCTTGATGAAAGTCAAAAATCTGTTGTTTCGTGATTATAGTTGCCCCGCTGACGGCTTGTGTGGGTAGCATCTCCAATGCTTTTACTAGCCAGATACTCGCTTGCTGATACACACGAAAAGAACATAACCAAGAACATTAAACATGCTGTAAACGTTACGTAATCAAAGAAGGACAAATTAAAATAGTATAGTAAGGGACATCATGCATGCTTTAACAAATCGTCATTCACCCAAAGAAGGCTAAAATAGGATAATAAAGGACATGTAACGAATGGTCTTTTTCTTCATGAATATAGCTACAAACCTCTTTATTCCATTGGAACATTTCCCAAACCACTTCCCCGACACCAGGAACCATATACGAAGGGATTTTTCCAGCACACGCTTGAACCAAACCTGTATTACAATAAAGAGTAACTATTTACATACGACCAAGATCCGCGTGGGCAAATAATGTGGCTCTTTCTTAATCGAGTCGATCATAAAAAACTAAGGATCCAAGGATTGTGCTAAGGTTCAAACAACTTCTGCATCTTTGGCATATACTTTAGGAAAACCTTTAACATGTTCATATATTTTTCACTTGTGGATATCTTTTACAATACAACTGTCCCATTTACTGTTTTATGCATCATGAACAAAAGAATTGATGGACTTCATGACAAACAAGAATTGCCTGCTTTCCTTGTCTCGTTTAATGTTGAAATAAAGCATTGAAGTGGACTTTAAAGCTTTCACAATGATAACATTAAATAAGAGAAGCACTTTTGTATCGTCTAGATCAGGGGTCTCCAAACTACGGCCTGCGGGCCAGATGCGGCCCGTTGGGCCTCTCAATCCGGCCCGCAGAGACAATTAAGAAAGCCAATTTCACCACTCACATTGAGAAAACTGAACAGACTAATTGTGATTTTGTTATGATATTACACTTGGTTGAAATTTAACCTTTAAATTTTGAATAAATATTTTCTTAACTAAAGAAGCTTGTGTTATGTACTTCGTTTTATTAAAATATTCGCTCTTTGACCAGCGGTATACGATTCGTCGGCCCTCAACAAGCTGGATGAAAGTTCATGTGGCCCTCTGGCTGTAAAGTTTGGAGACCCCTGGTCTAAAGAGAGCCCCATTTTCATTTGAAAAAAAAACTGTCTAGGTATCTGCACATGCGTACCTATCATAATTTCTTGTCCGTGTTTGGCAAGTACTTGCGTGATTAGATTTCTCAAAATGGAAGAATCAAATCCTGTATCACTGGGACCACGAATGAGATCGCGGAAAAACGTCATCACGGACGCGTTTGCCTCTCGATGTGATAACGTAGACGTTGCCACGCCATATTTGATTAGATTGTCAGCAGCCAGACTGCCTAAAAACTCCACCGGACACGTTTGAACGCATCTTAAATGGCAAAAAAAGCAACATACGGATCTTTCACACAAAAAAAAACCGAGTGATGTCTTATTTGCAAATAACGTACAACTACAAATTACGACAAACCTTGTACAAAGTCGAAAAAGATCATCTATGGTATCTGGATGCTGTACAAATGATTCGGTACTCGATAAAAGCGCAAAAGTCGGTGGACAAAACGCCTAAAATAATATTTCACGTGAGCGACAGGAGGCTTCTGGCAAACGTCCTATTTGCGATGTTACATGACGTTTTGGGATGATACAAGTTCCCACATCCAATACCTCAAGCATTTGTATAAGACCAGGAACGCATTGTTTATTTGTTCCAAACTCGTCGACTAAAACACTTCCCAAGTACAAGAAACATGAATGATGTGTAGTTGTATACACCTCGACCATCTGACTGACCAAATCACCAAGGAGAGGAATGAAATGCTTACCAAGACAACGTATCACAAAACGAACACATCTAAGTAAGGTACAACGACGATGAGCGACCGTAAACAGCGCTACAAACCGCCACATTGCTCATATACTTTAACTAGCAATCATGACCAGCCGACAATTTAGAGGAATATAGTATAAAACAAATTCCGAAGAAGCAAAACATCTTGAGATTGCAAAATATGCATCAAAACAAGACGAGAAGTGAACTGACGACAAGACGAAATAAAGTCGAAAATTTACAGTTCACTTCTCGTCTTGTTTTGATGCATATTTTGCAATCTCAAGATGTCTTGCTTCTTCGGAATTTGTTTTAACCAAAAATATGTTTCTCGAATATCGTACCTGCAACAGCGTTCCATCGTTGGCACGTCGGTTTGACATTTTTTGAAGGTCATGGATAGAACTGGCCAAACCTTTTGTGTTGGAGAAAATCAAGAATTATAGAAACAATTCAAAGCATTACCCGAAACGTAAATGATTGTGTTTCTTTGTTTTAAGCTTTCTCGGTTCTACAACTGTGCTAACTATCATTTATTCTTAGAATAAAGTTGGTAAAAAATGTTACCTCTTGGACGATACTGAAACAGGGATGACTTTCACCATCTTTTGTTTTCACCTCAGTATATCTGTCATGAAAATAAAAGATGATTAATTTCGAAGTACGCGGTAGGAGCTAAATACATTATTTTGAGTCTAATGCCGACTAGTCAATCGACTAATCGGTTGATCATCGATCACATTGATCAATCGATCATCAGTCACATTAATCGCTTGGTACACCATCTAGTGTATTCGCTGTCATATTTTTATATTATTCATCTCAAGTTAACAAAAGGATTCTGTATGACACTTCCCTATATCTCATCTAGTTGAAAAATTTTCGCGAGAGCAAGCTCCTAGTGAGCACGTGAACACGTTCCCAAGCACGAAGTGCTTACCGAAATATTGTCGCTATTCTGTCGAGAGCAAGCTCCTAGTGAGCACGTGAACACGTTGCAAGGCACGAAGTGCTTACCGAAATATTGTCGCTGTTCTGTCGAGAGCAAGCTCCTAGTGAGCACGTGTACACGTTCAAAGGCACGAAGTGCTTACCTAAATATTGTCGCTATTCTGTCTAGATACAAAATCGGTTTAGAATGACTTCCGTTTTGTCCCCCAAGCAACTGAGCGAGAAGTTGAACCTGCTGAACACATAATTGCTTAACTCCTTCTTTGATTTCCTGTGGCGGCAATCGGGAGAGAACTCGGGCAACTCCTAAACAACAAATGGCACACATTTATTTGTGCAGTAAAGATAAAACTTTTCATGTAAACATACGTACATCCAACAATACTCCCAGGATCAAACCATTCATTTTGAAGAAAACATTAATACCTTGAAAGAATTCGAGTACGGCTCCATTGGAAATTGATAACGAATCGATCACTTGAACTATTTCTAATAAAATGTTAAAATGTTGGGCCATCTTTTGGTCACACGACGAACACACTTTATGCAGTGCCAACGCGGATATGGTTGAAAGATTCTTAGTCTTAAGGCCAGTGTATAAAGTTTGCAGCACCAAGTCTACAGGAAAGTCACAAAATATGACGCACGTAAAGCACAAATAAACTGAAGAGTGAAGGGAATATCCTCAAAAAGTGGAATATATACATATATATCGAATTCCTTTAGCAGGATTGTACTATATCATGATTACAGATTCACTTCATAGACGTGAAGAACAATCGAACAATCCATAAAGAGAAAAGAGTTTTACCTAATACACGTGGATTTTTATCAATCCACGCCGCCAGCTCTCCTATTAACCTTATCGCTGTATACTTGACAACAACGTGAGAGGGTATATCGGGTTTATTGAAGATAAGATTGATAAGAGTTGCAACCGTGTCCAGATTGTTCCTGAGAAAAGTAAGTGAATAAAGTCGGTATTTGAGATTTACATTCAAGTTCGATTTGCGCAGTTGATGATGACAAAAAATGGCGGCATTTCACCTAATTCCTTAAACATATATATATCATCAATACCTAAAGCCATAATATACATCACAAAGTGCGTTGAAAGTTCCCAAATTGTGCGATAAAAATAACGGCTGTTCAGGCAGGAGAGATTGACATGCCGCCATCGACATGACAGAATGTGCATGCATGGTCGTTTTTTAACATGTATAACAAAGAATTTTGCTGACGTAAAAACTTACGATCGAACATTAGGAGAGACGGCAGCCATTATGAACAACTTTGCTTCGACATCCTGCCAAGGAACCTTTCCGTATTCTCGTATAACAGTCTCACAGAGCTAAACAATAGTAATTATACGAATAATATTATAATAATATAAATACATCTTTAAACAGGACATCTTCTCCATGAAAAAGACCCGTACCTAAAACAAATACAATTATTCAAAATATTCATTTCATGACGGAAGCAATCAAAATCAAAACGAGGACAATTGGGTCTATCACAGTGGGGGGGTGGGGTGAGGGGGTGAAAACATCTGTCAAAAGACGACTGTTACAAAATATCGTCACCTTGCTAACTTTTTCGACTAATTCATATTTTCTCAATTTTGGGGTTTTTCCTAAAACTCCTATTTTGCCCACTGATGTGTTCTGCATTTATTGCCGAAGTCAATTAACCAATGAAAAAGCAGCACGAAAAATGTTCAATAAATTATGTTAAATAAAAACTTCGACTGTTTTTAAACTTATACAATTTTTCTCTCTTTTCCTCAAACCTCCCAAAAATTACATAGGCATAAAAGTTAGAACGTAACGATACGAGAAAAATATTTTGTACATAATATTTTGGATATCGACAAAAAAAGGCAAAGATTTAGAGATTTAAATCCAGCAATAACAATACCGATTAAGACAGACGAGAGAGAGAGAAAAATTAAACAAGCCAATTTCTATGTACAAATTCATAGACATTTACCTGAAAAAACAGAGTGTCAGAGCCAATTAGAAAAGCAGAATCCTTCACAAGCTCTACAACTCTTTCACGAAACGCGGTGAAGTCGTCGTTTTCGTTTGGTATGCAAACCTAAAGACCATTTAAGTCAAAATTGTTCGTTTTCTTTATGTTGAAGCAAAAGAATAACAAACACACATGTCAAGATGACGAAAACCACACAAAAATATATCACAACGATACAATAATACTATATCTTTATCATAATACATTAAACCTAACACGGTTTTTAATATGCACATGAAAAACATGTGACTTGGACGAGATTTGAACTCGCACCTTCGGGATACTAGTCCGCCGCTCTACCTGTTGAGCTACCAAGCCCACAGGGATTGGAGACGAGTCAAATCTCTTTTAAAATGCGTATGGACGAGAGATTCTCGCCACTATAGCAGTTTACTGGATGGCACCGTGTTTCGACTTTATTCCAAAGCCATCATCAGAGTATATATATAATATATTAATCCTAACACGGTACAAGATACAAAAGATAACAATAGACAGAACAAATGATTACTTGAAGAACCAATGGTCTATTAAACATTCATCCACCGAGCAAACGAAAGCGATATATGTTGAAACGTTTAATGAACAAAATACAAAAGTAAAATACATGTGCTTCTACATCTATAAATCAACAATGCCAATGTGCTTATATCACCTCTAAATAATTAACATAATTAAATTACATGATCACCCAATCAACGACCTGTTAGTAAACTTTACGCGGGAAAGTTATCACTCGTTAACATGGTCATCCCCTTGTTGAATTGCACCAATTAAAAAAAATATGCAAGGTTGACTATTTACTCAACATACCGTGTCGTTATCGAGCTTGCACCGAAGGCAAAGCTGTTGAAATAGTTCCCTGTAATATGGCTCAAAATTGTTCTTTTCCGGCGGCAGATTCTCTCTATAGATCGCTTCGGACAAGCTGTACCAGAAATTGAAAGTTACCTCGGCCACCTAGGTGAGAAAAGAAAAGCCCACATAACTACATGGCTTGATAAAAATTCGTCTTCATGTGACAGTTGTCACCAGGCCTTATCTCGGTGCCCCTCCCCGAAGAAAAATATAACATAAAGTATAGAGTACCTCATATTCGCGATGTTGAAGTCCGTTGACCATAACTTGCACAATCTGTAAATCTAACGTATGCTACAAAGAAATAAATACATCTCATAATTTTCACTACAATGCATATCAAGCGCACAGCAAAAGAAAGAGAGACAGAGGGGTCATTTTGCATGTCCCCCTTTAGGGTGGGAGGGAGCTGCAACAGAGAGCGCTCAAAGTCAAGCATTTTTTTCACAAAAATGTTAAAGTCAATGAAAGAGGCATTTTGTGAAAATGTTGACGTGGTAAAATGACGTCACAGGAGCCCTGGAAACAATGCACAGATCCCCCCAATTTCTCTAGACCCTCGATGAAAAAATGATCTTCGTTAAGACACACTTACTAAGCGAGGACTTACTAAGCTATTTCTTGCAATGACAGCATCCAAAGTGAATTCGGCAAGTTCCGTGAAGATACGACAAAAATTTAAACACCTACAAAAAGGCGTTCAGCAATAAATGATTTGACGAAGGCACCAAAATGTGAATAAAACGAACGAAACCTGTCATCGTCTCCGTTATTTTTTGCCTTTTCGTACATGGGCACAAGCTTTAACACTTCGGATGAAAGTGCTCGCGCCATCGGAGACTCTGGATCTATATCCTAACAATAATCAAAGAAAATCAGCTCAACACTGCAGACTAAGATGACAATAAGGTGCATGCGACTTGCATTGAGAACAAGTTTTGCCGGTGGCACAATTAAGATCTTGACATTGATCTCATAAACAGATATCTGGATGATGGGAAAAGGGACCTGTGTGGAATGGCTACACGAGCTACTATCAAAAACATTGCGAAACTTTAAGAGAAAAACTTTGAGCTTTCTTCAGAATTCTGAAATTTAAAAACTTTCAAAAGTCTCAGAGTATTTTTTACGGAGTTCTGGAGAAGTTTCCAAACCGTACACTCGCTTTCGGGAAAAAGGCATCCAATATAAGGTATGGAGGGGTTATGTAGTATATTTCACATCTACAGAAGAAGTAAGCCAGAGGGTTTTAATCATGTGGTATACGGAAGAATGAGTAGACCACTTGGCTGAGCAAGTGGTCGATAAACTAAGTGAAGTGAACGCTGTATTATAAGTTACCTAAGCGTTCAACCTGGGGCCGGTTGCACGAAGCCTGGATAGCGTTATCCATTGGATAGCAAAAATTTTCAAACTTGTAAAAAAGGTGTTTATATTTTTCATACGACAAAGCAGTTTCGTAATCTTCGAAACAATATTCTATTTCAGCGATTGTTCTGTTCGAATCTTATATTTTTTGCTTTTTAAAAGGTTTTATAAAAGTTTAAAAAAACTTGCTATCGAATGGATAACGCTATCCAGGCTTCGTGCAACCGGCTCCTGGTGAGTAAATTGACTGCATGCCACTATGTTAATCACATGCACTAGAAGAACTCTTCTCTTTGTTCCTTTTTCTTGGATGATGGCTAAATCAATAAAAGATATATTTACGTACGCACCCCAACAGAATAGACAGCATTGCATATGACATCAGCAGCTACTTCCTGCAGGTTATCACTTGCCTTTTCGTCCACCTAAGGAGGACGGTCAAAACAACAAAGCTAACTTGCAGACTTATATTTCGACAACGCGCAACGTGAGCAGAAAGGACGGGTTACTTCATGTAAGTTACAGGTAACTTCATAGGTCGGGAAGTTAGAGGAGAATTGTTTACAAAACCAATATACTGTAAAACAATTACATCTGGACTACATGTATCATAGCAGTTACTTTGCTCGTGTTAAAATAAGTAAACTAACCAGAGTTTCAAACAAAACAGGCAGAAGACGGCTTTTCATAATTTCGTTCGGAGGATAAGCTCCGAGTAAAAGCCAACCGCCAAAACAAGAAAATATCTACAGGAAAAGATGAAACGATATTACGATAATGATTCAATAACAAAAACCATTCAAATGTAATAAAATATGCACAAACGCGTACAAATGTATACGTCAAAAAGAAAACTCACCTTCATACGTATTTGTTCTTTATTAGAACATTGCTCAATGCACGCGTTCTGAAGAAAAGCAACAATGTATTAGGCAATGAGCTTAAAGCTTTAGGAAAATGAAAATAACATCAACAAACGTTTAATAACATGTTTGTAAATGTAGATCGTCCAGGTCGGTATAGTCCTGAGAAGGACTGTTTTTGTTGTTGTTGATTACCGCTAAGGTTGTCATCTTCAGAGACAGACTACCGCTAAGGTTGTCCTTTTGACTCTGAAGATGACTACCGCTAAGGTTGTCGAAAGGTCAGTCAACAACAACAAAAACAGTCCTTCTCAGGACTATACAAACCTGGACGATCTACATTTACAAACATGTAACGATACTCCATTTACTTTAAAACGTTTAGTAAGGTGGTAAATAATACCAACCAATAACTGAATAACGACAATAGAGGACTGGCGAAGTTGATTACCAACTTCCTCACGTCTGTTTGCTCCGATACGCAGATGTTCGCTCTTCACCTGTTCAATTCAATAAATAAATACACATGTATATTCAACAAATGCATGTATATTCAAAAACATTCAAAGGGTTATGTTTTCACCTCTTCTGCTAAGTATTGCAGCAATTCTAACAGAGCAGGAATCATTTCCATTGTTTTGCTGAATCTGCAATGTAGAGATGAGTTAGCATGCCAGCAAATGTCCTGTTTAGAGTCATATAAAAAATGTTGCATGGCTCTACACAGAAAAATATCGAAGTTTACCTCTCTACAAGATCCTTTACTGGACTTGGCCACTGCGGCATTTGAATGGCAAGATCAGCGATGGCCAGACAAAGCTTAAAAATATAAAATGCCAAGTGCATATATAAGTGCAAACATAAAAATAAAGAGCCATTACTATTTAAATGCAAAACGGACCAACTCATTTTACATATTCTATCAAAACAAGAGATACCTGAGTCAAAATTGCTTGCGTTGAATTATGAAGCTGTGTCACATGGTCCAAAAGCGAGTTCTTTAAGCTCTGAATTAAAAATTTGACTTCAAAGTATTTACACTATTTTCCATACCATAAAAAACATACAAGTAATGTATGTTGATAAATTTGCACAGTACATAATTTTTGCTACATATATTTAAACCATTCTCATCTGACACTTGTTCACATACCTCATACTGAACTGGTTGAAGTTCATGGAAGAAATATTGAATCTAGACATAAATTATCATGATTTAACTATGAATACCACAAAAAAGTGTATGTTAAGCAATGCGCTTAGGAAAAGTCGCCCACCTTGGTTCTCATGGTTTGAGCACCAATGAAGCAGCTTGTTTCACTTTGTTTTGTAGTCAGTAATTGGTCAGCGATTTCCCAAGCAAAAATCTTAATACAAAAAAAACATAAATTGAAGTTTAAAGATTGTTAATAGAAATTTGAAATGGTGTTGTAATACAGTAATCAAAGCATGAGTTCTCATAATGATGTTCATATAATACGAGTTGTAGTCTGTAGGCATAGGAGCAATGGAATCAAAAGAGTTTGTGATCAAAGAAAGTGTGGTAGATTACCCCTCTATGTTGAAAACATTGTAATAAGTTCATACACAAAATTTTGGCTATGCTATGGCTTCAAGTTAACAAAATTTCACAAAACTTTATAACACAATAAACTATAAAACCATAACACAGAAACTATTACTCTAAACCTGCATGATTGATTTGACTAACAAGTTCATTATTGTGCACTCAGGAAATACAAATATACTCTACAGTGTATAAAAAATAAATAAACATTGATAATATTTCTTTTTTGGCATTGAATTTTATGTTTTCACAACTTTTGAAAGACAAAATGTGATCAGAATTCACCTATGGCCGTACTGGTAATGCAATTGTAAAATTTGCATTCCTCATTAAATTCCTCGTAAAATTGCTTTGACTTGAAACTTTATAATAGTACCATTGCTTGTAAAATTGTGTTCATATAGGCAAAAATATCGCCATCACGAAACATACCGAATTCTGAAGATTTTCCAGCCATTTTGATGCAGCTTTTGAGCCTTCTGAATTTTGCCCACTGTATAGTGCTTCGATAGCGCGGAAAACCTCCTCGAGACGCGGTTTTCCATTGGTAGTCTACCTCAACCGTCGTTTTATTAAGATAAACAGTTAAAAACGTGATGAAAAGTTTATAAAATTTAAAGATAAAGTGTTCAAATCGATTTTCGAACGTCAAATATGGCGCCACACACTGCTTCCCAGACTTCCTGCAATCCAGGATAACAAGCACTCCAAGTACACGAATGAGGTCAGTTTTTGGGTTGAGTACGCTAATAAACATTCACCAAAATAAGGCCCTTCTCGTGGAACCTTGGTTCTTATGATTTACACTGTGTCAACTGTCAACTGTCCATCTTTTATATAATACTCCGCAAAAAACGTTTAAGAATATGAATGATGTAGTCACAATGTAGTCGACTATATACAGTAGCGAGCCAGAGTAATTTTGAAAATATTACTTTAATCCGTAAATTTATTTCAAATTCAAAATACTTTTATACGTACAGTACAGCAACACTTGCTTTTGGTAAAAGTTACTTCTACTTTGTGCCTACTTTTTGTGCAAGCTTTTTGTCCACCTTTGTGTCTACCTACCTGTCTACCGAAAAACAACATCAAAGAAAATGTTATCATTTCATAAGAGAAAACTTTTGAAAAAGTCGTTATTGATTCTAACAGTTTCCGAGAGCACCTCCTTTTGATGGATGAATGTTTACTTTCTAGAAAAAAATGACATAAGCGATACATTATTCCTTCATCATTATAAGAAATGTCAGTTTGCAAATCTTTCAATAACAGCGCAAGAATTGTCTAATTAGAGCTGAAAACGTTTATTAGTTCAAGCTTAAATCCGGACTAAAGACTTGAAATGCGTGAACAAAGAACTTACGGATACGATAACTTGGACAAACGAACAACCAACTGTTTTTGTCGAAACTGGAATGTAATCGCAAATGTCGTTGGTTTTATGCACAATCGGTAATATAAATGTAAAGCTTCTTTTTTATCACAGCATGGTCATCGGTTAAGAAAGCAGTTGAGAAAGCTACGTATTTCACCTTACTTTGTGTTTCGCCACGTCAACAAAATTCAGTCAGTCATTGCAAATTTTATTACTATCTAATCAGTTTCTTTCTGTTTTCCCATAAATTTTCATTGCTAATTTTCTATTTTTGTAATATCAAGATACAATTATTTTTATGGCAAGACGACATGACAGGGATGTATTTTGTCCAGGTGTTTGCCTTCTGTCTTTACAATTAGCTGACTTAGCTTAAGTAAAGTGAGCTTGTCGCTTTCATAGGGTTGAACCCAGGAAAAACTTTGCTGACTCATAGAATACCCCTGGGCACCTCCCACACACACATGCACACTTAGGAATGCATAGAGAAGCTGCATACAACAATTAACATGGTTTTATCATATAGGAATTTGGGGTTTGGGTCTCACTATCATTAATAACCATGAGGACATTGGAGTTTATTTGATGTAAGTCTGTGCTCAGAAATCTGTTCTCATACAATACACCTCCAATAAATTTGTTCAACTTTTGTTTACATAGATTATGTGCTGTTGCAATGACGATTCTTGAAATGAGCCTCATTATACAAAAATTGCTTTCTACATGCTTAAGGTATATTATGAAACAATGCAACACTTTGGTTATCATTTTCAATAACATATATGATTTTCCTCGATCTCTAGCGAAGAATCTCTAATCCAACAATGTTGGACCTTTGTTGTGGCTACAGATACTTGGAAACGTGCCCTGTTGTACATTGGTTTGTCTGTAGTGTGTTTCATCTATGTTAAGAAAGGTTGGCAAATTCCTTTGGCAGGAGCTCTTATGGACCTTTCAGGTCTATTTTATTTTGTGAAAACATACAATGGAAAACAAAAGATTAAACCATACAGATATAAACAATTATCAGTAACATAAATTGTCAAACCACATTCAGCGACAAAAGAACATTTATACTTACTCTCATGCAATACATGTCTCTCGTTAATTATGCAAACCAGCAATATTTATTATTTCACTTAAAATAAAATGGTGAATGTTAATTATAAAGTATGAATAGTGTTTGGGCAAGAAATACCCACCTAACTATAATTGTCTTGCACGTATAACAACACTAACTATAATTGTATAAAATGAGTACAGTATCTACAAATTCATTGATAAATATGTGTTTTACCACACAGATGTAAGTCTAGAAGACCATGATAGTGATCAACACGGTGTCTTTATTTTGTGACTCTCCAATAAGTGCAAGTAAAGTGATGCAATAGTTTCGCTTGTGTCACCCTATGAAGAAATGCACATAGCCGTGACCTTTTAAATATTCAAACATGGTAAACACGACTGTAATAAAGAATTATTTTTATACAAACTCATGCATATGCAGCAAGTACCTTTATAAAACTTGCACATGCATATGCAGCAAGTACCTTTATAAAACTTGCACATGCATATGCAGCAAGTACCTTTATAAAACTTGCACATGCATATGCAGCAAGTACCTTTATAAAACTTGAACATGCATATGCACCAAGTACCTTTATAAAACTTGCCAAACTCTTTCGGTAATGTCTTTCGAACTCTTGTTTGATATCCAACATGTCAACCTCACACCTGGTGACAACCACTCTTATTAAGGTGGAGTCGTCGGTGCCCAGTCCTTTCATACTTTTATACAATTTCATAGCAAAATAGGCTGGCATGTTTCGTACACATCGCACTGAAAAAAAGGTATAGTGCCAACAAAAAGTTCTGGTTGATTTCAAATTCACCAATAAACACTGTGATTAAATGCCACCTTACCCAATGTCACCATAGAATTTTTCAAATCACCAGACATTTCTCTCTCAATTGACTTTTCTATATCGTACTTCGAGATCTAAAAAACAGTTATTTCAAACTCTGATGGAGTGATTCCTTGATGCCTGCATGCAACTATCAAAATTAAATTTCCTTTTGTCTTGATTGACCAATCAATGAATTGTTTTTCTAGTTGGTCATTTTGATTGGTTGATATTTCTAGCTCCATCAGAGCAATCTGAGAAGTTTCAGAATCGACTGAAAGATATGATTCAATATTTACATGATTTAAAACTTCCCATACTGCTTTTCAAGTCAACGCATATCTTTCTAAACTTATAGAGATGCTTCTTCTGATATGAGCTTGACATATTGTATACCATCTTCATTCTTCTGACTTATTGTTAGTAATAGTGGGCCATAAGTTTATCACATTTGTGGTGTGAGTCTTACTGTCTTCAACAAATGTATTCAAACATTCTTAATACGTCACACATTTACGTAGAGGTTGTTCGTCATACCTTTGCGTATTCGTTAAATGTTGCTCTCAGCTGTGGAAAACTTCGTGACGCCAAGATCGCGTTAAACCTACGTCAAAATTACGGCTGAATTATTTTTATGGTTTGAAGACATTACAGCTGGACAATGGTCTGTCTCGTACGCAGTAACACCACTAGAGCTCGATTATTAGAGAAGGGAGACAAATATTCATGTGTGTAAGTTATAATTCCTAAAAACCAACGATTTCAAAGGAACATCATACGGCAAAACGCGGATTTATGAATACTATACACCCCTACCCCCAATTAACAAGCTGGTGTCACCACTGCTTGAAGAACGAAATACTCAGGGATAGTGTATTGACGACCACATAAAACTTGCTGAAAAGTTGCAACGACTAAATCATTACAGAAAGCAAACAGCCAAAGTAGATTACGCGATAAAGTACTTTCATCGTGGACAGTCAGGCAAGCTGTAAACCGAACAGCTACCTGAGTCCTGGAAACTGGTTGCTCACTTAGTGTAAGGGATTCCTTTCAGTGAGGATAGTGCAAGGGATTCCTTTCAGTAAGGATAGTGCAAGGGATTCCTTTCAGTGAGGATAGTGCAAGGGATTCCTTTCAGAGAGGATAGTGCAAGGGATTCCTTTCAGAGAGGATAGTACAAGAGATTCCTTTCAGATAGGATAGTGCAAGGGATTCCTTTCAGTGAGGATAGTGCAAGGGATTCCTTTCCGAGAGCATAGTGCAAGGATTCCTTTCAGTGAGGATAGTGCAAGGGATTTCGTTCAGTGAGGATAGTGTAAGGGATTCGTTTCAGTGAGGATAGTGCAAGGGATTCCTTTCAGAGAGGATAGTGCAAGGATTCCTTTCAGTGAGGATAGTGCAAGGGATTTCTTTCCGAGAGGATAGTGCAAGGGATTCCTTTCAGTGAGGATAGTGCAAGGGATTTCTTTCCGAGAGGATAGTGCAAGGATTCCTTTCCGTGAGGATAGTGTAAGGGATTCCTTTCAGTAAGGATTAATCGGATTTGTGATTCACAAGGTGAAAAGTTCGGCCAAAATTGAACTGTCGTGTTATTTGATAATCAATGTCGACTGCGCAATAACCACGCAAGGTTTTTGTTATGATCAAATGAAGAGCCAAAATATATCCGGGTATTTGATGGTCACTTACATAATGAATACAAGCCATACGATGAAAGGAAAAGATTGATCTTGAAATAATTAACATTACCTTGCTTCATCTGTTCCCCATCTCTTCTCTCCTGCTGTATAAAGTGCATGGGCGTCAGCTCTCGCTCTGTCGTAATCCACATTCATTGATTCGTCTCTGTTTGCCTATAAACGAAAACACAAAATCAATTGTGAGTTTGCTTGGTCATGATGCAAAGATGTGTTGGAAAATCTCCTCAATAAATTGCTGACGTCTTTAATGCTAGACAAGTAAACAATTAAAAAATTAACAATGGGGGCATTCTCTAAGTACTTCAGCGTCCCCACCCCACCCCATACTCGGGTGGCGTACTATACCTGCAGAAGTGACACAAGGAATTTCTTGAAATGGCCTGACGTTTCGGAGATCACGTCTTTCTCAAGATCTCGACCGTGCACTGCAAACAAAATATTTGACAAGATTATATTATTTCGTGGGCAGTCCCAGACTCCCACGGGTAAAACATACGCCATACATCTAATCTATCCACCCATCCATGTACAAGTAACTACTCATGATTGATTTAAATAATATACGCATTAAAAAACAACATACAATTTTTATAAGTCTTTTTAATCCCATCAATTTCAGTATTTGTTCGCGAACATAAGATCTCTATAAGAACGCTTTCATCCGTACCAGCGCCCTAGAATTCAAGAAATTCAAATGATTCCACAAACACAGCTAATAGATGCAGTCCTCGCCCATACTTTCATTGCTTTCCTAAGTTCCACTGCGTCACTTTCTAAAGGTGAGCGCATCATGGCCAAGAGTAGATTTTCCAAGTTTCCACTTACGGCGTATTTCAGATCCGTATTCAAATCCTATGATAGACAAAGAAAGTAAAATGAATGATTTAAACTCACTACATGTATACAGATGTAGATCGTCCAGGTAAGTGGAGTCCCGACAAAGACTGTTGGTAAGTAAATGGTTTTGAACCCGGGAGTATCGTTACATGTTTGTAAATGTAGATCGTCCAGGTTGGTATAGTCCTGAGAAGGACTGTTTTTGTTGCTGTTGACTGACGTTTCGACAACCTTAGCGGTAGTCATCTTCAGAGTCGAGTGACTACCGCTCAGTAAAATACATGTAACGCTACCTGTCAGTGCCTGGAGCAAATAATTGAAGCCAAATCTTACACCCTAACACGCATGTGTAGTATATCTTCAGAGACAGACTACCGCTAAGGTTGTCCTTTTGACTCTGAAGATGACTACCGCTAAGGTTGTCGAAACGTCAGTCAACAACAACAAAAACAGTCCTTCTCAGGACTATACCAATCTGGACGATCGACATCTACAAACATGTAAAGACTGTTGGTGTTAGTATGTTGACTGATGTTTTAACAATCTTTCAAAATCTACAAACACGGAGATACATGGCGTTAAATATGGCGTAAAATGGCGGAGATAAATACCCCCACCCTCCGTCCACAAAATTGCTAGCTAATAACGTGAAAGATAGAAAGTGCGCCTGAAAATTAAGTGAGTTCAGACTTTACTTAAATAATGTGAGTAGCAAGGACAGAACATACATCCATACCCTGCCAAACTGTGTTTTATACTCTAAGGCGATCTTCCTTCGTTGTTGGTTATTTCGAGTTGACAGAATACTGACTATGGCTTTCACATTTGTACCTACAGGCAATAAATGTTAACTTAGTCGAATAGCTATCTGCCATGAAAAACATGTGAACACGAACAAAGTATACAAAAAACACTCACCAACCCCTCCCACAGCCTTTCTTATCACCTCTGCATCTGCTTGAGGATTGAATGAAGCGCAAGGCTTCACTGTTCCTCTGTTGGCTTTCTACAATTATAAACAATATGCATTCATTAATTCATTTTAACCCATGCAGTCACCCTTCCATTTGTTATTTAGATGGATTAATAAAAGCCAAATGTGGATAAGACTTGACTTAAAATGATTTGAAGGCATTGTAAACAGTGTAGTACTGTATAGTATATATACTATATATATACTATATATACTGTATAGTAAGTTTGAAAATTGGTTATCCAGGCATTTAATACATAAAAAATGAAAGTTTCTCCAGATTGTTTTAAAAATTATTTTATATACTATATAGTATATATACTATATATATACTAGATCTATAATACCGCTGTTGAGCGATGACTTATAAGTGGCTCATATATGATTGCTTTTTTCATGAAAAACGGTATTAAATTACATCAGTGGTAAATGAAACAGTCTTTTATGAACTTCAAATTGTATTCATCTTCTATTACTTGACAAAATCAGTCGTATTTGCTAAAGTACAAGAATTTCCAATGCTCAAACTTTCAGCTACACTGGAATGTTGTTTTTCAAGTTTTGTATCACAAAGGGCATGCTCAAATTTCAAGTGCACTATGCCTTCAAATACACTTTTGGACAATCACAGATGGCATTAAGCTCGCTGAAGTCTTTATGTTAGCTACCCCCCATATTGGTTTCCTTTCCTGGGAAAACTAGACCGACAAATTCTTCATGTACAATACAGAAAAGATGAGATGCATTACAATTTTATAGCATAAACACAAGAAAGTATCAGAGCATAACTGAATACATACAACAGAAGGTTGCTGAGTTGGTCTTGATGGGGTAGAATGTGTCGTAGAAGGCTTTGATGGGGTTCCATGGTATGACTGTGGCTGATGATGAGCAAAAGGAGCAGAAGGAGCAGATGAAATACCATGAAAAGAGTTTCCTTTTGTTTGAACAACATGTTGTTGTGCATATTGCATTGAAGTGGATGCACCCATGGATGGTGGTCCAGAAGGATAGGGAGGGTTGGTAATAGGATAAGACTAAAAACAATCACATTCTTAGATAAATTACCTGTTAATTTATTTACATCATAGAAAGATGCACGAGTAAATTTGAATGCTTACAGTTGGCATTGGTCTTACAGGTGCTTGAAATGCTGTAGCCGCATGAGCAACATTGGCAGCAGTCTAAATACAACAAAATTGATGATTGCAGAAATAAATTTCTTGTTTTACGGTTCCATGCTTCAAAATATTAATTATCACAACATATTACCCCGAAATTTATGCCACTTGGCATTGGAAATTGACTAGCACCATGGGTTGTTTCAGGATAAATAGGGCCATATGATGCTTTTAAAGTAGATGTTAATATTGATCAGTGACAAGTTTGAGACTGAGTGATGAAAATCATTTCAAAAGAATTTCATACCAGGTGGAGCTTCATAACCAGAAAATGGTACTGGTCCAGTGGGGTACGGCACTGTAGGCTAAAAATATGATCATTAACAAAGTAATTAGCAAATTCATAAATAGCACTACACTATAGAGTATGATTGGTTGCCCTATTGAACATAAGGAGAAATTTTCGCAATCATTTTTAGAAAAGCAATGGAAATTATATGAAAAATATAAGTACTTATATCGCACGTTTTCATCATTTCATCAATAAATAATCATTCAAACAAGCTGCAAATCAATCTGCCAGCATTAACTAAAATTCTTCATGGATAATAGTCAAGTAAACAACCATGTTCTTGGCACAGATACGTATGGAAGTCTCGAATGGCGAGACTTCATACATCAAATACAATCTTTGATACAACCTGTGGAGGATACGATGGCCCAATCATTAACTTCTCAAAGCCAATTCCCTCCACATCATTACGAGGCGGATACGCAGGGCCAGATTGAGGAGTTTGGGGTATAGGGGGATATCCAGGATAGCCAGGTGGGTAACTCATAAATTATCTGAAAAAAACGTCTAGATCTATTAAACTTTCATCTTTAACTAAAATCTGACGATATTTTAACTAAGTCAACACACTGTGTGTTCTAGAAATCTGACTTCTGAAACAGAACAGAATAGCCTGGTAATTATGACGCACTTTAAAAGACAGCCACCAGATAAAATACAGCCACCAGAAAAAATACTAGGTTTAGACAAAAGTTTACAAAACAAAACACAAACCTCTTTTGATTATCGAGAGAAAAATATGACAGCATTCATTTAAATCAAAGCAGCTTACGGTTTAACTCCGTTGTAAAACGGTTTAACTCTGTTTTTAATTTCCTTTCTTTTCTTCTACAATTCCGTTAATTCCAGTTTCCCGGATAGAAAACAATTACGTCATTGAAAATTTGCCATACTAAACATAAGCATAGGTACACCCATGAGTACGCCACAAGGCGCCTTCAAGTTTCTTTCTCAACATAGCTCTTGATCAGTGGATAAAACTTTCTGTCGCAGCAAAGGAAAAATTCCAACGACATGATACATTGAGCTGATAATAATCCAAGGTTGCGGCTGTCTTCTGCCGCAAAAATTTAAACACAGCAAATTTAATGATGGCAATATATTTTTAAGATAAAAAGCGTGTAAGATTATGACAAGATATTCAATTGAAGAAATTCTAGGAAAGCTATATGATCTAACATAGCCCCACCTAAACGTCGCTCTCAAATACTACGTGCACATGAATTAATATAAGTTAGAAATCGCTGGTCGCTTATTGGTATAGATTCAACCATGTATCAACAAGTTAAATCAGTCGATGTAGAGATGGTTTTATGTACAGAGCTAGTTTTATATATAATTAATAAACTTATACTGGTTTTATATACAGAGCTTGTTTGATATATACTTAATATATTTATATACATTAGGGAAATTTTAGGTTTTTTCCTATGGCTTTTCTACACCAATAAATTTCCATCGAATTTCTGTATGCGATTTCAAAAACTGCACACTTTCAAAAATAAATGAATGCCGATAAATTATAATGAGCGAAATAAAAACTAAGTTCAAAATGTATTTACGAATACTACGAGCCCGCTTCGTCATTCAAAAAAAAATCAATTTGTAATCTATGCTGATGATATGGGCCGAAGAGTGTTTCTATCGAGACGAAAGAAAGTTCAAGTCTAGGTTTGGTGATATCGTTCAGGGAAATCAAGATTAAAGAAAATTGAATTGGTTTGAATTTGTGCATATGATTCAATGTATATTGGAAGTGCATAATTCTTAGGTTTTTCGGTACAATGGTCGGGCAATACTTAATGCAAGCGAAATAAAAGCAAATGCAAGAAAAACTAAAGGCGCTGATCATAGAACTAAGCACATCTCGATAAAAACACTTCTTACATCGTTATCTGGTTCTATATTAATTTACAGAAGAAAAAAAAAACAAACTAGAAACCTACAAAGTACCCGATAAGGAAATTTTCTATATACCTATTGCTGTTCTACAAAGTAAAATGATAAAAAATAGCCGGCAAAAGCTCATTCGTTAGTCGTCAACAAAATGCAACATAGCAAAAAAAATCAGCTAGCCCTAAAATTCAACAGGACATGCTGAGTGCATGCCAGTCACGTGACTCACGTGATTATTTTAAACATATGTAAGAGATGGCTAGCAATCGTCATTCGCTGAATATGCCATGTGGCCATAAAAAAGAAAAATTTCTTCCGTAGGAAAGATGCAATTATCTGTTAACTAGATGTCGACGAAAAAAGCAACTCTCGTATGGGAATGTGCTGCCTACCGTTGTTGCATCCACTGAGGATTGGCATAGTCACCATTTTGGTTGATCGTTTTGTCCACAAATTCAAATTCAACCAGAAGCGATTGATGGTCAGATGGAAAATGAGGATGCGGCCAGCCAATCAATTTATTCCGCTTAAGATATTCCTGATCGACAGATGCGAGCTCGGCTATTGGCATGAGAGCATTGTAGCTGTAGTACACCCAGTCGATGACACCGCGAAAGTGGAACGTGTAATTACTGTACTCGAGGGATTCGTAAGTTCGTTTCAGTTGGAAAGCGTGCGTGAGCTCCGCGCACATCTCACCTTTGCGAGTGATGCTTAATCGCGACAGGAAACCACCATAATCGAGGGACTGGAAATCCTCGTGATCTGTGGATATGCGACCCTTGTCGAGAAACTCCACCGGTCCGGAGTCTGGGAGCGAATTGAGATCTCCACACATGACGAGTGGGATGGACCTCCCGAGCGTGCCATTCTTACCTGGAAACAGATAAAACTATGAAAATTGGAATATTTGTCTTCACGTTTGAATAACGTGTCGTGAAGTTACTTTTTATTGGTACAATGATATAAACACTACACAAAAGAAAGCCACCCCGCCACCCCCACCGAGATATATTGGTATAAATTCTACATGAATGAATCCCGGATAATGAAACACAACACTACTTAGACTTATGACAATTTACTAATTGCCATATGAAGAACAAGGTCACTCGTGCTTTAAGCAAACAGGTGTCGTCTCTTGAACTCAAAAATACCAAATTTAAAATTATCATTAAAAGTAGTAGTGTTACCAGTTTCACTCACGATTCAACCACATTGTTTGTTGGTAACCTTCATCGTCCAAGTCACCTGTTTTTCATGTGCATATTAAAACCTTGTTAGGATTAATATATTATATATATATACTCTGATGATGGCTTTGGAATAAAGTCGAAACACGGTGCCATCCAATAAACTGCTATAGTGGCGAGAATATCTCGTCCATACGCAGTTTAAAAGAGATTTGACTCGTCTCCAATCCCTGTGGGCTTGGTAGCTCAACAGGTAGAGCGGCGGACTAGTATCTCCAAGGTGCGAGTTCAAATCTCGTCCAAGTCCCATGCTTTTCATGTGCATAGTAAAAACCGTGTTAGGATTAATATATTATATATGTTCATCGTTTAAAGTAGTGTAAAGATTGCCCACATAATCGTATTAAAATAGGACAATCGAAATTGGCCTTTTAGAAACCGACTGGGATTCATTCATTTAGCACTCTTATTAATCTAACTAGTGGTGAACCTTCGTTGTTTTCTTTGTGTGTGTGGTTTATTTCGAGCAGGGGATGATAGAATAAAAAACGCTGTCAACTTTAACTATAGTTTGCGCTCACTACCGTTCACTACGGTAGCTGCTTGACATTGATTTCGTGAGGTGCGTTTAAACTACGAAACCGCACTTTCTCACCTGGCAATATAGAGATATTGTCAACCTCCTCTCGAAACTTCTGCAAAAACTGCATCAATAGAACGGTTTGAATCAACTTGACATCCGAATATTCGGGCTCCCAAGCCATGTGAACATTTGAGACCATAAGCAGACGCTTCGTTCGATCAGAATTTTGACCAAAGCCGAAGTCATCGTTGGTTTCTAACAATGCGACAATACCAATATTGTCTTTCGTCATCACCCGGTTCAACATGTCGGATGCGTCTTTGGAGTTGGCAGCCGCCAGCTGGTTAAACTCCATCATATCGTGTTTCTTTAAAGTGAATCTAGGAAGAAGAGAGTGTATATTTTATAAACCAACAGTCATTGCCACCACGTGCATCACCTGCTGAACCAACAGTCATCACCACCACGTGCACCACCTGTTAAACCAACAGTGATTGCCACCACGTGCACCACCTGCTAAGCCAACAGTCATTGCCACCACGTGCACCACCTGCTAAGCCAACAGTCATTGCCACCACGTGCACCACCTGTTAAACCAAGTCATCACCACTGCAAATACTACCCGTCCTTACCACATACACCACCACATGCACTACAGGTCGGCCACCTGTCATCACCATGTATACTACAAATCCCACCACAAATAACAATCACTATGAGGTGACCACCATATGAATCACCAGTCATCATCATGTATACCAACAACCACACCATGTGACCACATGGTGAATCACCTGTCATCACCACATATACTACCTAAACCCACCAAATTCTAAGCATCGGATACACAATGTATACCACAACACAATTCACAGCAAAAATGTAAACATCTTTTCGTCCGTATTAATGTCTTGGCTTTTTTAGAAAATGTCTAGTGGCATTAGCTGTATAAGACTAATTAGAAATCAGCGGTAGGCACAGTTCCTATGGTAACCATAGCATGTCATGACATACCTCGTAGTTTTAAAAAATATGGCACAGCCATCCACCTTCTTGCTTTCGTCCTCACTCATAGTCCTTGCTCTTGATTTAGCACTAAAGATACCCTCGTAGCCATGCTTTTGTAGCTCTGGTAAGAAGAAATTGTAGAATTGTTCTGTCTCCACTTCCTAAAAAGAAATTTTACCATCTTTGAAAAAAAATCAATCTCTCAAAATTCACATCAACAAATCTGTC
The DNA here is from genome assembly GCF_021976095.1 of Xenia sp. Carnegie-2017. NCBI lineage: Eukaryota > Metazoa > Cnidaria > Anthozoa > Malacalcyonacea > Xeniidae > Xenia > Xenia sp. Carnegie-2017. Next base: position 7,427,097 of record NW_025813481.1, read on the forward strand.
ATTGAATGCAAGCAATTTTGTCATTTTCCATTCCTACATGAGAATCTGTCTGCCATTTTCAAATAGAAAGTTTTAATTTGTTTTAATTTTTCTACTTAAATTACATTTTGGTTTCTAAGACAGTTTATGCACATCTCCTTTCATCCTCACAATATTGAGGTCCTTGTAATGTATAACTTGCACAAAAAGTGATAAGATATCATGTATAATTGCTTTTATGTTACTTCAACTGGGGAAAGTTCCCATCATTTCTTTTAACGGTATTAATGGTATGAAATGCTTCATAATCATTTTAATCAGATGTTGCCAAGAAATTGAAGGAAATTCAAGGCTTCGCATCAATTCATAATGCAAAAGAATGTCTCTAGTCTATGAAACAATAATTGCAAAGACTTCAATATTTTGAGAATGAAAAGAGACATGCAAATTGCTTTAAAAGAAAGTAAACAGTCGTTATCAAAGTTACGCTGAATTAAACTATTATTTGAATGACAAAACTTTTATTTCATAAACAAACAATACGATGAAAGTTATTAACAGCTTAGGAAAGTTTAAAATGTAAAGCAAATATTTGTGCTACCTGTAGACTGAGTATATCTCCTTGATGTTGCAAAATTTCATTCATTATCAACTTTTTCCTGTACTCCCATTCTAGAGCCCAAGATGGACAGTAGCCATAGACAGATTTAGTGCAATACTTGTCACATAAGACATTATAGCACATGACAATAAATGAATCTAAAAAGAAGCACCACTCATGAAGCACTAGTTTTATACTGACTAGGGGAGGCTAAGGTACGGTTTACCCACTGAACATAAAATAACATGAAGACTACTTCACACGACAATTTGAAGGCAAAAAAATCGCAAACCAAACCAAATGTTTTCAGTAAGCTAAAATGCATGAATTTACCACTAAAAACACGAGCCTTGACCACTAAAAACACATGCAAGAACAGGTATGTTTATCTAAAGATAACCTTCCAATTAATGGGTTTTCTAAAAATTGTGTTGTTAATTCGTGCTCTGAAGAAAATGGTCCTTACTCTCAGCTGTACGTCTTTTATCAGGGACCAATAGCTGCCAATGTCGTTCCTCGGGTCTTTCACAAACTGAAAGTATAATAGATCTTATCAAAGAGATTTGTCTATCTTCTTTGCTTTGTCTTTATTCAAAAGAAATCAAAAAAATTCAACACATGTTATGAATTCACTTAAAGTCATTAGAGCAGGTCGTTTCGTAATACATCTTGGCAAAATAAGTTTTATACAACAACATATGCCAAAACTGTCATATTTCTGTGCTGTTCTGTTGAAAAGGTTTGTTAAAAGAATACAGCATAAAAATAAGCAGATTGTATTACTATGCTTGAAAGGGTAGTCAAAGGGCATTCAATGTGTAGTGAACATACTATTAATCATGGTAAATTTAACATATGGAGTCACTTGAGGCAATTACATGCGAGCAATCAGCCCCCCCAAGTAGTATTGTATTAAAATAATATATAGACCAGCTGAAATATAAAAATGTGGGCAAGATCTGACATGCTATCACAGATTATCATTTGTGAAAAACAATGAATTTCCACATCGAACTATCACATGCACTCAGTCCCCTTGCGAAGAACTGATGACTTTTTATAAAGTTGGAAGCTCTCTGGCATTGCTAATACTCATAAAATCCAATTACTGTTGAAATGATTTTTCAAAGGCGGATTTTTCATGAATGTTCAAGCAGATTAAAAATGTCCCCACTGAAAATCGCAATACGGAATGCTCACGTCACGTAGGAACTCGAAACCTTCAAAAAGGCATTCTTCCTAAGAGGCAAAATATTGCCCATACGATTAATTTTGATTGAGATGACTGTGCTCGCGGTCGATTTCACAAGTGAAGAGCTATTTTCTTAGCAAGTCAATAAGGTGAAATCTCGAAAGAAAAATTCTCCATTCACATACTTTGCCTCCCATCTATGAATGAAGGGATTTTACGCCACACATGTGCCCTTGTTTTAAAAGAACAGAATTGTTCCATAACAGAAGGAATGCAACCAAGTATAATGAGATATTGGTTATTGCAAACAACTTGAATTTACTCACCGGACGAACGGTCCAACAAACACGATATTAGCTGAGCGCTACCATTTTTCTTGGCGTTCCACGAGAGCACCTCTTGTGACAATGGATTACCATCCAATCCAAGAATTTGTATCTGAAATAACCGTCCCAATTCGTGCGGTAGACTGTGCAAACTATTGTTATTTAGGTATAGTTCGATGAGATTGATAAGGTCCCCGATTTCAGTTGGTAAACTTCGTAGTTTGTTCGAGGATAAATCAAGTTTCTGTAAAGACGTGAGCTTGCCAATTTCGGCTGGAACTCTTGTCAAGTTTATATCGTTCAATTTCAGAGTGGTAAGGAAGTTTAAACTCCACAGTTTCGGGCTTAAATTTTTGATATTATTGAAAAACTCCAAGCCAGTCCATTTCGAATTCGCAAGATCTTTCTCGTTGGATTTAAGATTTGAATTTTTCGTTCGGTGGTTTCTGTATTCGTTATTTTCATTCTGCATTATTGACTCAAATTCATGATAAAAACAAGTGTACTATTATCAAAGGTCTTCGCGAACGCATATCTTCGTAGAGCGACTAAATCGTAAGTATTAAAAACATATCAACGTAAAATTTATTACAAACAAAAAGCCTTTGCAATACAGTATGACGTCACAAAAATACACGGACACGTGACCTTCAATATTTCAATGGTAGAAGCTCGCGGTTTTTATGCAAATGTTTACTCAAGACACAACGGGGAGTGCGTTGGACAAAAAAAATTCCGAAACATTTTCGGTCGTTTCATTATAAATGTTTGAATTCAACATTGACGCCCAATATTACCAACAAAACTTAAAATTCAGTGGATTCTTGTACTTTCCAGCCGCGGTAAAAAGTTTAAACTTTACATAAACTATCGAAATGAAACAAGAAAAAAAATCTGCAGAGGCGTGTTGCAACCACAAATTCATTTCAAACTCAGTCACTACAATCACTAGCTATAATTGACGACCGTCCTCATGATCGTATTACATATATATTAATATCTTCTGCCTTTACCCGCATCAAAACATCACATTTTTAATTTCTTATGTACTCTTAGTTCGAGAAAAGCAGCTTTTGGAAAAATATAAGTCATATCTAGCTCGACCTTGTCAAGCAACGATTATCGAACTGTAGGATTTCGCGACCAGTACACCTACTTTCGCTCTCTAAGGAATTATTCGGCATGGAGTTACGGTCTTTCGGAAATAGGACACCAGGAGCTTTGTCAATTCCAGGAAGCTTTTGCAACTTGTTTGTGAAATGTGGCTTCAGACCAAAATTGTAGGGATTAGTTACCAAATTGTGATTTTTTATTGGCTTCAAGAGTTTCGTCAACGCCACAGGTTTGATGGGCGCTCCAGGGTCTTCTCTTTGTTCACACACAGTTTCTTTTTCTGCGCTAGGGTTCATCATTGAACATCTGTGGGTACACTGTGTATCATCATTACCCCCTGAGGTCCACATTGCTTCGAGAATTCCATAGCGACTTAGACCTTCATTATGGCATCCTACAAAACAAAAGTGAAAAATTATTGGTTTTCTTATCTCCTGTATCCTAAGTACATGTAAAATTGGAACATGAATAAATTAACATGAAATATCTGTGAGGACTTATGTCGCTCTGTTCCAGCTTCCCATCTCACATGTCTGAGTAATATGAAATGACACTGACTGCAAGCAATATCGAGATCATCAATCACATATATTCATAATTAAATAGATTTGTTTTTTCATAATTAGCTAAATAGATTTGATGGAAATAGCTTAAGAGATACCAAATTGATTAAATTACCAGTATCGATCGTCAGTTTTGGATTCACTGGTAAAACTCTCAAAGTTTCGCCCTCCATCTTTCTATTACCAAGGTTTTTCTTGTCGACCACAGACACACTTTGTAATAACCGCTCACCAATCACGTCATCGTTTCGCGTAAAAATCGCATTTGATGGAGAAGGAAACGTGTAATATTTAAGCGCAGTGCCTTTGGGGGGTAAATTAGTTTAAAATCTTTATCCATTGTGATCATCCGGGGTTCCTCAAGTACGGATGTTAGCGCTTGTGAATGGCTTGCGCATAGTCTATCATTGATTGATATCGACGTAGCTTCTTCAGACGTATCTGAAGATACTTCGTCAAATGTCTTGTCTCTGCGCCATGCATCGCCCAACTTGGCTCTTTTGCGCTCGCTAGTACCAACACGCTTTGTACAACGAATTTTTATCTTCGGTATCAATCGGAATTCAGCTGTTTTATCACGCGAGAGTGATGACGCCGTTGAGACCAGGAAACGTTCTGGGGTTTCTTGAAGATTTTCGAGAAGTAATTGTCTTTCGATACGACGCTGCTGTAATCCTCGAAGTAAGGATTTCCGTCTTTCGTTGTTGAGTGTAGCTTCAAAATGATGCCGGGCATTCTGGGAAGATCGATCGTCGATGCCTGTCCAAGTGAAACGCAAAATACTTATTGAGCTTAATATCATAAGAAATTTGTATTATTTGTGCAATGTTTGCGGTACATTAAGCAGTAAAGTTTTTCGTTCAAAAGCGCAATTTTAAAGATTTAGAAAAGTTTGTTCGATCTTTGAGCAGTATTTTGTTATTATCTAGAACTATTCAAAGGTATCAATCAGTAAACAGTTTACTAACCACGCTGTCAAACAAAACCAAGTTGCAGTTGTCCTTGTCGGCTAAATTACACATATCTAGTGCTCATACGATTAATCAAAACATAAACAGAATCGTGTATAGTTTAGTCGATCACATTTTAAATTATGAATAGTGCATAAAATTTAAATGACGAGTTTACCTTTTACTTTTGAGTCATATTTCATAAACTTATGAACTTTTCCTCTGGATGTAGACCTCCAATGTACAGATCGTTGTTCTATGTCTAAAGCATTAGAAAACAACATTTTTGAATACCATATTTAAGGTGACCTTATAAAAAGGCTATATTCAAACGGCGGCTTCTAGTTTAGGAGCTCTGAGTTAAACACACGATTTTTCTACCTTCCCAAATGAAAGTTCAAATGAAAAAGCAGAGAATTCAGAATGGTCATAAAATTAAAAGTTTGTAGATGCATGTAGTAGGTTAGTGCGGTCTTCACAAGGACTATTGGTGCTGGTGTTGACTGACGTGTCGAAAACCGTAATGGTTCAAATTCAAATGACTACCGCTAAGGATTTCACAACGTCAGTAAATATACCAAAGCATGCAGTCTTTCTATGGACTCCACTAACCTGGACGAACTACATCTATCAACGTGAACTTTAGTGTGAGTGCTCAGTGCTGTACTTCATTGATTCGCCACAGAGTTAGTGGAAGAAACAGAGGCAGCCTCCCTCCCAAGACACATACAAAATGACATGCAGAGGATCATAAGAAAATCCTGTCCATGGAGATAATTGTCTTTATTTCTCGCACTGAATGATTGGCGAAATCAACGGCAAGCACTTACACAAAACCATACAAGTTGACCTCGATATGTTTGAGTTTTGTGATGTGAAAGATCATGAATACATCACCAGGTAATTTCAATACATCTTGAGTTTTTTCATCTTTCACTCGATCATGACTCTTTTGCTTAACAGCAATGCGCGTTGTGCTGCTTATACTTGTCTTCACTCCGTCGATAATTCTTGGGAGAACGACTTTCTCTTGGTTTGTTTGGTTTCGTTTTGACGTATTCCCATCAGCTGGGACAAAAGAATGAATACTTCAGAACATAACTCGGCAATAAATCATAAAATTCGATATTTTTAATTTGGTTGATCAAGTCAATGCTTTTGAATGCACTTTGCCAGACAAAACAACAATCAAGACACCTGCTGAGGTATTCATACCACGTGGAGAGGTATTCATACCACGTGGAGAGGTATTCATACCACGTGGAGAGATGTTCATGCCACGTGCGGATGTTTACACAGCAAGATTGAGACAATGAACTCTGGTCGTGTCAACTTTTGAAATCGACGAATATTAAAAATCCTCGAGTCATTGTAAAATCACACTGGCCCATCAGCGCGTGTGGAGAAATAAAGCACAAGAATGGATTTAAAGGCGTGCAAGGGAGACAAGGGGCTAGAGGGGGTACAGGAGTAGTAGTGGCAATTCTCCTATAGAACACGTATATACGTATATAATGGAGCACACTTCCAAAAATCTCCCAGTCACAATAAAAAGATAACCTAATTAAACATAAAAGTCTGACATACAACGCGAACGAGTAGTTACCGAGCACGCTCCCCCATACCCCCCCCCCTGACTACCGTGGATCCATTCATGATAAAGATTTTTACCTTGTCTCATTGATTTTAACGTTTTACTCTGACCAACTTGCTCACTTTCGTCTTGATCGTCACTTACGGCAATCTTTACAAAAGAGGATCCCTGGTAAAAATAAAGTGTGATTTCCATTTAATCGTTTCGTTCATGATAAACTAAATAAAATTGTTTTTGGTGAAAAGGTGACTGACGATTTACCCTTAACACAAACGAGGGCCTTTCTTCGGCTCTCGAGCCCATTCTCGTCGCGCGCATGTCATAGACATCTAAAGCATCGAATCCAAGCCTTGATAACAAGTTGCAGCCGCTCATTCTGCTCGGGGGTCTGTATTTTAGTTTATCATCAAGGCGAGGTAACATATCCCCTCCTCGAAGATCATGCAAAGACGATATAGAGTGTGTGGAGGATTTGTGAAGCGTCAAATTAACTACCGATACACGTGTTTGAGACTAAATGTGAAGAAAGAATTTGCATTAGTAAATACCCTAGTGGGTACATGTTGGTAAAGTGGGTACATGTGGGTAAATTGGGTAAATGTTGGTAAATTGGGTACATGTGGGTAAAGTGGGTACATATTATTTATGTTATTATATTTTATCATTTTTCTTCTAGAGACACGAAATTTCATTGCCCATTATAAGAAATGATGTTTATTCGAGAAATTAAACCATAGATGAACAGTTCTGAGCAAACTACAATTTGGTGCCAAACTCTTTATTTCGCCATGTTTGTATGATTTGATCGTTTATTATTTACTAGTTGCTTGCTAATTATATTTAGTAGATGTTAAGTATAGTCGCAAACTGTCTGATCTATGCTATGTCGAATGATATTGAGGCACGTGTAGAAACTGACGAAGACACTGTAAATAAAATGCCGATTATACTTTATTTTTCCAACCGCTAGATGTGATGTGCCACTGAATTGAAATACGTAACTTGAGCACGCCGTTAACGCAAGCAAGCATCGAAAGTTCCAAACGCCGTTCTTCAAATGAGTTGCTTGCATCTCGCCGGAAACATTGAACAAAGTCCCAATTTCTGTTTTTACCTGAATTGGATTCAAATTTCTAAAACTTGAAATGCGGCTTTCTCGTTGAAGAGATTGGCTGTCGTCGCCATTGATGTCATCTAGACTGGTAGACAACCATTTTTTTATATAATTACTTTTCTCCAGCTTTTCCTTGGAAATTTTCAGTTTGGAAGATAACATGTCTTCTCTTGAAATTAACTGTATTCCACGCAAAACGGGCATTTTCGACTCCGGAGTTGGAGATGGTGAAAGGATGTTCATTTTCACAAACAAATTTTTAAGACCTTTTTTGTCTTTTACACCTACAAACGTACACAAGAAAATACAACTGAACGGGTAGAAAGCGATACAACTATTTGTTACCATCATAACTAAAGACACTATTCTCAGGTGGAAGGGCGCTATTTATATACCTAAAGATACTATTATCATACCCAAGGATTTTACTGTCATTCCCAGGATCAACACTGTTTGACAATTTGACTGCACTGTACATTCGTAACTAAAGCTACTGATGTCAAACCTATGGATACTATTGTTATATACCTAAGAATGCTAATGACATATCTAAGGATACTGTTGCCATATACCTAAGAATGCTAATGACATACCTAAGGATACTATTGTCATATACCTAAGAATGCTAATGACATACCGAAGGATACTGTTGCCATACCTAATGTCAAACCTATGGATACTATTGTCATATACCTAAGAATGCGAATGTCAAACCTATGGATACTATTGTCATATACTTAAGAACGCTAATGCATACCTAAGGATACTATTGCCATATACCTAAGAATGCTAATGACATACCAAAGGATACTGTTGCCATACCAAATGCCAAACCTATGGATACTATTGTCATATACCTAAGAATACTAATAACATACCTAAGGATACTATTGTCATATCTAAGGATATTTCTGTCATATACCTAAGGATACGATAGTCATACCTATCAAGTTAGACAAAGCATCAAGGGCATCTTGCTGTAATTCCTCAGAACCGTTTGCCAAGCACATCACGAGTCCTTCGATAGCTTTCTCTGTCAGTATATTCAATTGTTGCACAGCTTCAATACTGATACGTCGTATTGCCATGTCTGGATGTTGCAAATTATCCACCACAATCTTCAACATTTTTGACTTTTGTTGATCAGAAATGGCGGCAGATCTATCAAGAAATGGAATCACAGGTAATTAAACGTTGATAATTTGAATTTGGAAATTTGCAGTTATGATCATATTCTGAAAATCAGAAAATTGATCTTGGCCAGCAAACCACAGAAGAATAAGTTTAAGAAATCCCCAATAAAATCATTCATAAAATAACAATAATATAACGCGTGCGCTGATTGGGACAAAGCTTTGTTAATATAATCCTGTGCAAACCGATCATAGCTCAATCAATTAAATCGATAAAGAGAATTGGCAAATCATTTTACGTTCATCCGTTTCGCATTATTGTCATTTTATAAAAGAAATAAAGGCGTTTTTCGTGATTTCAATGGCTTATGCAAACTTCTGAAACGTTTGTGAGAGCTCTCGAGCGGAAGAACGGTCTCGGGTTTGCATTGATCTGCTCTCAAGTTCTCCCAAAAGTCTCCTCCGTTTGAATAAGTTTGTGCAAACACAGTACACATTCATTTATTTCACAGACTAATTCTAAAATATTTTACACGAGATGAGAAAACGACGAAAAGAAGAATGGTAAAATCGGACAAAAACTCGTTTTATAGAACACTTACGATACCAAAGCCAACAGGTCATCGCAAATCTTCCCATAAGTCGTCGGGGCGCAGGACGACATAATGGCAATTATTTCATCAAAGATATTTTCCGCCGTGAATCCGTCAACCAAAGATGCTTTGGGAAACCACGGTTGGCCAACAATGTGTTGTAGAATATCAGGTAATTGCAACGTCGGATCATCGGCCGCTGCATCATGGGATACTGCATCAGAGACTGATTCATCAAGCATAATTGCTTCTCGGTTAGTTGCATCTTGGATTGCTGTATCCGGGACTTTGCTTTTGGCTTCATCGTCACATTCCACATCATGGCCGTCTGGCTTGACGTCATCATCGTCTTCGGCTTCCTATTATCATATAAATTCGTGATGCTTTCACTTGAGATTGACAAAATATGATGTTGAATATGCACTAGTTTTGCAGTGAATTGAGATTATGAACTAAGATGGGCTTAAAACAATTAAAGCTGAATAGAACGTAATTCACGGATACTATAGTGGTTTTGCGCGAAAGTAAAAGATGAGCTGGCTATGGTAGTGGAAATTATAATGAATTACTCAAAATCGATTACCCCCAGAGCGCTGATTATCGGCATGTCCGGCTGCTTGCTGACCCTTCTACGTCCGCGAGCGGACTGACGAGCTCGAACGCTCGACAACATCTGATTCCTTAAAACAACCACAAATTATGAGTGATGTTCAACTTGCTTGTTGTCAACTTAACAAATACGGTAGATGTTATGTACTAGAAAAACGATAAATTCGTGTGACGTCAATCTGTGCTTTTGCATTCCTGTGCAACATGGTCTTGGACCAATCGAATTGCTTGATTATCTAAAGCTGTTACATAAAGCCTGGTCGTCACTTGCAACATAAGCAGAAACATGAGCATAGCAGAAATTGATAATCTTGTGCTTATGCCGCTTGTATCACAAGTAATCACCAGGTCTCGATCAGTCTTTATCATTTACTTATTCATCGTTGTTTTCACTGGGGCTTTCCATTTCTTGGTCATATCTTCTTTCTTCTCCCTTGCGTTGTCATCGCACTCGTCAATAAAATCGGGCAACGGTTGATCAATGACATCATGCAACGCTGCATCGTATCCATCAAAAATTGATAGGTAACCAATGTCGTAAAGATCCTCAAGGGTCAATGGAAGACAGTCCACGTCGGATAATTCTAATAAAGACATATTGTGTTTTGATCACAGCTGGAGAGCGATCGTGAATAGCCCAAAGACGTAACTAACCGATGGATAGTAATTCTCAACCTTCTTAAAAAAGATGCTTTTACTTTCCTCATAAAAATGCAATTTGTCGTTTTGAAAATATGTTTTCTTCCACATATTGTACAAATGAAACTTTTTGCTTTTGAAGAGACTTTTCAAACTATTGAAAATTTACCATCCAATGGTTGAATAGCGCCAGACAAACTTTGTCCATTCTCCTATATAGCTTATTAAGTGGAACGGTTAGCTAACAAAGACTGAATGTGCAGAGATTTTTTCCGTGTTTTCAATTTTTTTATGAAAGAACAATTTTTTATGAAAAAAAAACGAACGACTTTCACCTTATAACTAAAATCTTGTTAAAAACTATAATTATCTTCACACACTAATATTTTTCTGTTTATCATTTTCTTGCTCACAATTGAAGATGCCCGAAAGTTAAAGACGAAACGTTAGCTACAGTTGATTTTACTTGAAGACATTTCATTTTAGAGGCTGTTTTACGGATCAATTGTTGGGCAATTAATACTCATTCAAAATGGGATCTTCGTACGTGGAATACATCAAAACTGTACTCGATCATAACCCAAAGGCTGCACACAAGATGCGGCACAGTATGGTGTAGTCTATCACCATTGAACTAAAATACATGGAACGCATCTGAAGCAAATAATTTTAGCCAAATCTTACATCAGACACGCGAGATTTTACCCCAGACTCGCGTGTATAGTGTTTCGAGATTCTCTCGTGGAGTAATATTTGAATGACTACACATGCGTGTCCGGGGTGAAATCTCGCGTGTCTAGGGTAAAATCACGGCTTCAAAATATTATTAGGGTTTTGTATTACAGGTAGCATTCAATGTATTTTAGTTCAATGTCTATCACACACTTCAAACTTTTGTCTCCCCCCCTTACCTTTGCGTCCTTTTACAGCTTTCCTCTTTCTGGTTTTTGCTATCCATTCTACCGCCTTTAATCCTCTGAGAAGCTTTGGTATGAGATACTCAGGAAGATCTCTTGGTGGAACTCGTTCTCTTACGACTGAATTTGGGATAAATCCATCAGGAGCACAAGGCCAGTAATCATCCGGGATTTTTCGTACATATCGCCGTAAAAGAGTCGACGGAGTTGCTCGACAAGATCACAGGACGATTCCTCTCCTTGTGTTGTTGTCTATAAGACGAAAAATAATTGATATAGATGATAGAGATTACGTAGTTAATAATAAAATACAAAAATATAATGCCGAGAGTCACATTTAGATCAAAAAATCGAAGGGTACCCCAGGACTAAATGTTCATAATAACACATCGGTTATCCATTTGCTTAGTCAGAGTGATTAAGAATTTTACTACACCGTCACTGTGAGAGATGTGATGGTTAAAATGCCACAATCGACAGGTGTAGCGGGTTTTGTAAAGAGAAGGAAAAACCTTTATCATCCTGGAATTTTGGACAGTGCAGTTGAAACCTCCCCCATCTAGGTAAATCTGCATTTGTTATTTTGTATAAAGTAAATGGTTTGAACCCGGGAGTATCGTTATATGTTTGTAGATGAAGATCGTCCAGGTTAGTAGAGTCCTGAGAAGGAATGTTCTTGATGATGTTGACTAACGTTTCCACAACCTTAGCGTCATTTGACTCTGAAGATGACTACCGCTAAAGTTGTCGAAACATCAGTCAACATCAACAACAACAATCCTTCTCAGGACTCTACTAGCCTGGACGATCTACATCTGCAAACATGTTATTTTGTATAGCAAGTTAGGGAAATACTTGTGAACAAGATAAAAAAAAACAACATAGCAAGTTTTAAACATCAATGAAGATTTCAACTTACATGCTCTGACCTATGGCTCCTTCTTCGAAAAATGTCAAACGGTGTTCCCTCGAGTGAAGATGTTTGAGCAAGTGAGCCTCGCTGGCTCATCACGGAGCGTCGAAATTTGCTCAAGCGCTCGTCAAGCTCACTTTGTTCAAGTGCGGTCGAAAATCGCCTGACGGGATAATTTGTTAGCTCTTCAACGTCTTCGTTCTCGGAAAATTCTTCTCGAATGGCAAGATTAACGCTGAATGCATCTTCAAAGTTGGCTAGGAAAAGAATTATACACAAGAACCATTATGCGGTTCAAAAGTATGAGAAGATGAGCTTTCAAATGACTTTTGATCAAGCTTCGGACATTATCACGAAATTCTGAAGTGAAAAAAAAATTTTCTGATCCTAAGCAATGATTAATCTTCCACATAGTGGTGGTTTGATTTAATGTTAGATCATCTCCGGATTTATCAAATGAAACTCTAGATTCAACTCAACAGATTCCATCGAATTCAGACGTCCAATTATAAAATGAAGTATATGATGAACAGAAATTTGGATTGTAGTTCCTTAAAAAGTGTTACTTTCATCAAAATGCTAATGCTTAGCAATCACGTGGCAAATGTAAGTTAATTATAAGCAATCACGTGGCAAATGTAAGTTAATTAGAAGCAATCACGTAGCAAATGTAAGTTAATTAGAGTTCAATTTTTATTCTTCAAGGAGTTTGACTTTTAAATCGCACTATTTTACATAAACGGATTCCAAATCAGGACTCAAAGAAGATCGGATTCCCGATTTCATCGTTGATCAAATTCTTATGACATCTCACCTACCTTTGGATCATGCTGTTCCGCTTGAAGGATGAGTCTTCGCTGTTCAAGATCCAGCGGTAAAGAAGGAGTGTGTGACGGATTGAATGAGAATCGAAGCATGCCATCGAAGGGTACGTGGTGTTCAAAAACATCATCGGGAAACTCCATTTCTGACAACATCTCTAGCATATTTAACGGTAGATAGTTCTTCAGAGGTACGTGACTGATGTGGGACTGGAAACCAACTAACAAATCACCACGCGTGTTGGCAAAGCACACGCCACGCAAGGACTCGTCGAAGTAGATTTCTTTGAGAAGTTTAGCGTTGGTGTTCCAGATTTTTACGCTCCAATCATCACTGGAGGTCGCAAATATACCAAGCGTGTGACAAGCAGAGAGCTACAACAAGAGCAAATCATATAGATAGAGCAAAATTCAATCACAACAATTTGCAAATACTCGAAAACATCTTTATTTGAACGGGTAGTCACTATATTAACTCGATCCATTGACTAAACCTACCCCAGTTATAGCTTTTGAATGTGTTTCCTCCGAAGAAGAGGTATAACAATCAATTTCGCAGAAATTGTCTTCCGTCATAAAATCCTTTTGATTATGTCTTATTTCTGTTGCAGTTTCCAACTCGATATTCATCCTAGAACATTTCGTCAGAAAAACAAGTCAGCAAACGGAATTGATAGTTGAGATCAATTTGGGCTGTTAAACGAAAAGCGAATTCACATATCCTCAAGCGGATGAATTCATTCTGAAAGAAAACAAACTCGCCAATAAAGTAGCAGTTCAGTAGCCTAGACTGCTGAAATTTAACAAAACAAACATGCTCTAACTTAATGACAACAAGAAAATCCGCAGTCAAACGAGCAGGGATTAAATATATCATCAAACGGATGAACAAAGTTTGAAAGGAAACAAGTTCCTAAACGCAGTAACACAACAATTCAGGAGTCTAGACTGTAAACGATGATAAAGACCGACAAATAAAAGAAGCTCTGAACAAAACGAAAGTTTCAAACTTTACAGTTCAAAATCTGTCTCTCTGTCAACAACAACGCATATATATATAAGCTCAGGAAAGTGAAACACTCGCGGGACGCCCGCACAACTAACCAGGCAGCTCCACGTACCTACACGTCATCATTATATTGCCCTCCATAACCAATCCAATCGCGGATCCAATAATCTCCATGTCACGTGGGACGCTCGTCAACTTCACGCATGTCAGCAGCTGAAGCAAAACGATCTTCGTAGGCTCGTTGGAAACCTTCCAAATTTTGAGTTCACAATCCGAACCACACGATACCAAAATGGGGAAGTGAAAAGGATGAGAATCGTCTTTGCTATCATCGATCTTGGACGCACACAGCAATGCTATTGTTCCATAGTGAGCTTCGACTGTCTCGTACATACTAAGCTCTGATAATGTTAAAAGAAAAGCAGACGAAGTTGAGAAAATCATCAGCAAATGACAAAGTAGACTACGAGAAATTATACTATCCCGTGGTCTTATACAAAAGCAAAAAGTCACGTACGAAAATTTATAATTTTGACAGTGTCTATCAATTCCAAGTTTTGCTACGAGTCTACATATATACTTCTCGAACACTATTGTGCACTTTGAAAGTGCTCTTAAAAACAATTTTTTTAAGATGATAAGTGTTAAAAGTATAATAGGATCTTAGTCACACATTTGTATAAATTTATATTTCATGTAAGTCTATTGATTGATGATTTGATGTTAGATACAGGAACCTTACAGTGATAGCAGCATTCGATTATACTGATTCATCCCGCATAAACATTGCTCAACCATAACAACAATTCTGAAAATTATCTTCGCAAAATATGCTCACCATTGCTGTAAATCAATGAAATACGTCCATTGTTTAAACCAGCAAACAACAATGTATAAATGGAACGGTCTTCTTTGTTGTCATGTGATTGATCATTCTCTGCAATCTCCATCATCGCCAGACAGTTAACGCCATACGATTGAGCATTACATCTGGAGTTTCCATTGTCGCTATCGTTTTCGTCGCATCTCCAATACTGGTAAGCACTGAAAAATATACAATTTGACTTGTTTTAAGAGGTAAGACGACCTCATCAAACGCCTAGGGTGGAAAAACAAAGTATCAAGGATTAGGCAAAATAAATTGTAGTTGCTAATTTTAGATTCCAAACACTTTTATGACAATATCATTTGTTGTAAATATCGAAGGAATGAAATGAAAGACGATGATTAAAATAACGCTTGTACATGCCACTAACCGTTCAGCTCATTAGAATAGTGTAAGTTATATAGTAATAGAAGCTAAAAAAGGAAGCAGATGTTTCAAAAGTATGGGTAATGTCCAACGAGCCTCAATGTCGAAATTAACTGACTTTTCAACCAAGCTTCTCGACCAAAACAACTGGAATTAATAACTTATAACAGCGAAAGTAACAGATTCATTAATACTCGAGGACAGCAAGTTCCCATGTCAAACCACATCATCTGTTTTGCAGCAAATAACTCATGTAAACAAAATCTTCCCACTTACCTGCAAGGGTTCGTTCTGGTATCGAAAACCAAAATCGCACCCGAGGAAAGAACAACGTAAAGTCTTTCCTCGCGTGGATTGTACGCATAATCCACGATACAATGAGGGATGGTTTCGAGGGGAAACATAGTGGTAATGGTGACACCATCAGTTGGACATACAATTCTTATAGCACCGTCTTTACCATGCAGTAACAGGCGAGTAGGAAGACCTTCGGACACGACACGTCGAAACGTCGCGATCTCGAACCCCAGCATCGTAAATAAGCTATGAAAGTGGTTCATGTTCCAAACGCGAATGTGCTTATGGGATCGATAAAAAAGTCTTTGTGACGTCATCAGTTCCATATAGTGAACTTCCTCGCCAGTTTCCAAGACGTACGTTTGTGCGAACGTCTCTAAACTCCATAGACGGATTGTTTTGTCGATGGAACTGGAAATGACTAGATGACGAGCTTTATCAACTTCCAACGCGGTTATTGCTTTGCAATGGCCTGGAAACGAACAAAAGAACTAACATATTACCAATGTATGTACACTGTGTGTATACGCAACATAACCGAGTTTCATTCAAGTATTATCTTTTGGATGTTAACTTAAGCTTGGATCATTTAATCTTAAAAGATTTACACGGAGTTCATGCGAGGTGCACCTGCGCGAGAGTTCACACAAACGTCTCAGAGGTTTGAATTTCAAACATGAAAAACATCTTTTACAAAAGAGCGATGAGAAACAGATTAAATATTGAAAAAAACGTTTCATCTTTCCTCAAACAAGTATTTATGATTGGTTTGCAAATTCTCTTTGGTTAACTTAATTGATTCAACTCGGTTTGTACACTCAGCTATAGACCAATCAGCACACGCGTTTCGTTGTTTTTTAAGAAATAAAAGATTTTTACTGTGTTTACGCAGGCTTAAGAAAACTCAGCTATAGACCAATCAGCAAACGTGCTTCATTGTTTTAATTTTACAAGCATAAACGAGAGGTTAATGATAAACAGCGTAACTTTACTATGACCACCAAAACATTCCTATCCCGTATGTTTGTCTACAATAACAAAACGTTTTCTTTGAGTATTGAACACCAAGAGTACTCATTACGATAAACCAAGAAATTGGTAATTTCACTTTATACCACTTGCTAATACATAAACTTTAGCAAACGAATAAATCATAGATATATTAAAATAGAGACTTTGAAATGTTTTAAAAAGAGTAATTACCATGGCGAATGGTCAAAACGATAACGTATAATGTAATAGTATAAGGCAATAGTTCTCGTAGTTTTTTGCACAGTTCTTTTAAGAAATATTACGTTATTATTTTGACCATTCACCATAGATATATATAAAGAATATACCATTAAAACAGGTAACCAGAGGACACTGGTTGAGACTTCTGTTCCAAACCTTGATGGAATGATCCTTGGAACCTAAACAAAACATACAATCGAGCGGATGAATATAACCTGAAGATTTGGGAAAGTCCGTCGTCATATCCATTCACCAGTGATAAAATAACAGCTTGGATGGTAAAACGCGCAAGTGGTGAAAGGCAACTGGTGACGGAAATCAATATCGAAAACAAATTTCACTTCGTAGCTCTGTTCGTCCAACATGACTATAGCTTCTTCACAGTTCAGCAGAAGAAGCCTCGAGGATTTATCCAATCGGATCCAAATGACCCAGAACTCGGGATGGATCGCGGGACATTGGATTTTGTGAGAGGGATATAGTGGGTCGTTTTGCGCATGAGGTATCTTCCATATCATCACAAAACCTTGAATGAAAAAAGTGAAACATCATCCTGAGCAAAGTTTACGAATGTACGTAGGTATTTTTTTACATCATTTCAAACAGAATGAACGCATAGGGGAACATGGTAATATTCAAAACATCCCAATGACCCATTTTGCATTGTGTATACAAAAACACAAGTGTTCTTATCACACTATTTCCTCATACATCGCTTTTATGACATCAACATATCCAGTTAACACATTTCTAAAATGAATGACAACAATGAACTGAAATTTCAGCACCAGTACTAAATCTTGAGGGCTGACTACCCCACGTAGTTACATTCGCAATTTGCCTAGCAATCACCTCAAAGAGCCAACATTAGTCATTCACACCCGCACGGCATTGTGGTAATAAAGTAAAACAAGTACGCGTCATCAAGTGGGCACTTAAACACTAAAACTACAAGAAATTTCCCCCAAGACTATTAAGATACATAACTGTTTCGTTGATTTTTTCGATTTTATTTTTTTTATTTTTTTTTTTTTTTATTTTTATTTTTTTTTTTTTTTTTTTTTTAGAATCTTTCACTCTTTCACAAACAAACCGCGTTCATGAAAGTCTGATGGCGAATAAAAATCGTAAAAACAATATCTCACCTAAACAGCCAGCAAGCACTTCGTCACGACATGCGTTGTAGTAAAGACAGAGAACAGAATGATTTGTTTCAGTTCGTGAGGTTTCCTTGAAGTTCATCGTGGTATACGCATGAAGACTGAGATCGGTCGCGAATGCAACGAAACAACGATGCTTCGGAACGTGAACGATGTGTTTCAGTTGATAGTTAAGTTCCATTGACGCCAGCTTTTTTTCTGCCCTTGAATCTTTCTGATTTACGGTCCATAAATTGAGAACGTAACTTCGTGCTTTACCGTAATGCGTTAGGAATGTGTCGTAGTCATTCATGTGTGGATGAAGCAAGACTCTGATTGGTTCAGGATGGGTGATGTCATACAATCCTAGAACGACGTAAGCAAAAATGACCGATGCTTTTACAACGCATGCAAAACTCTCAGTGGAGAAAAATGAATCATATAATACAACAAGTAGCAAAGCTAGCCCCATTATTTACTCTTGCAATGCAATTTTTCAACAAAATCATTTTTCGTTTCTTAAGAAAATTCATTCATTCATCATTCGTCAATAAAAATATTTGCATCGAAGAAGTGGAAAAAACGGGCTGGCTTGGTCATTGAATACAAGCAGGTTCGAATTTATCAGGCAGTTCAATCTTCAGTCAACCAGTGAATTCGTACAGCTTTTGTCATAAATATCCGGGGCAGAAAGCCTGATAGAACACTGTGCAGGAGTGGGGCACAAGCACCTTTCTTACTTTTCACAAAAGCGCCATTTTTTTCAGCTAAGAATAACCAAAATGGCTTTTTGTATTATTCGTATTGTACTCACACTAGTTCAAACTGCGGCCTTCACTCTCACAGACCATTTGGTAAGAGAAAAGATGCTGCACATTATTGCTTCGTAAAATTGAAACACTGAAAACATAGAGAAAAACAAAAAAGCTGAAAAAACCTTGCATTCCATACGGTAGACACAAAGCGTTCGTGCGCTCTGGATTATTCTCAAGAATTTCTTTTATTTGCTTTTTTACTGTGTCCCAGCAAGCGAGTTTTCGACTTCGCGATAATTTAGTCATTTTTTCAACCGTTTGCAATTATATAAACCAGTTCGCTTCTCTTCTTTCTACATCTTTTGTTTTTTTCCAAGACTCGAATTAGCTACTGGAAACGAAATTCATTTGTGACGTCATAATAGTTCAACATTCTAAAGCGCATGCGCAAGAGTTGTTCTGTATGCAACCAGTGAACTGTAATATAAACCCGAAACGATAACTCCTATAGTTTTGTCCCGTGATTGGTTGAAGCCAAACATGCACCTAAATTTTAATGAGCTCCCCCTGAAATAATGCCTGTTTTGATTGTTTTCTTCGCGACTGACGTTTGTTTTGGCTTCTTGGCAGTAAAAAACGTGAAAAATTAAATATTGTGGTATTTTGACAGATTTTGTGCTGTAAAATTTTGGTCGTTTGAGCGTTTGGCTATGCCTGAAACTTTCAAAACTCAGAAAAGCAATAAAAATCGCGCGGACATTTCCTGATTTTGGACTTTGCTTTCAAACTTTTCAGCAATACTATGACTTTTGGCTAATTTTTTCGACAATCTGTAAATTTGACTAATATTCTTCAAATTTAATAGTATTTAGAAAAAGTAACGCGAAGTTTACTTTTAAAACTTTATAAATATAAAAATTCCATTTAGTTTACAAAAGGACTGGAGCGACCTGCATGGCTGCCATCATCTGGCTTCCATTCCCCCATGACTTATCGTTCCAGTAGTTTATAGTTCACTGTATGCAACACATAGGAACACATCACTTACAACATACTTAGTAAAAAATGATTGAGAAGACAATGCTCATAAATCTATTTATAAATTGCTATAAATACACACCATGAATAAATATTTATAAAGAACAAGAGAATTTTCCAAAGCAATAAAATTCAATCTGATAATATAAGATAAACTGCACGACGTCATTACCATGACGCCTATCGCCATAGCAACGTAAAGCACCGCCATTGCGGTTTAAATTCGATCAGTTAAACGTTAATCATTGTTTCCACTCATTTTATCTGGGAAAATGCTTGACGAACAAAAGCCAACTTTGATAGCAGATATTTCGATTCGCCTCGGAAGAACACTAGCCATAATAAAGCCTGATGCTATAGACCGCAGCGATGAAATCGAAGAAATAATTCAACAACATGGATTCACTATCTTACAGGTCGCACGAACAATTGCCGACAATTATTTGATAACGAAAGAGCGTACTTTGCTTCCGACTTTATTTGTCCTAACCTGAGAAAATCGATTTCACCATGCCTAGTGTCTTAATAACGAAACGGCCTCAAACGTATATTTGTTCCTTTATAGAAACGACAAGTTTATCTCACTCCGGAGCAGACGAGTGATTTTTATGCAGAACATTATGGGAAAATGTTCTTTCCCAGTTTGGTGGCGTATATAAGCAGGTTAACGATGTTCAATATCTCGAAGTGTACAATATATATATATAATTTAACCAAATTTTACGGGATTAATTTTTTTCTGATGTAGTGGTCCCATACTTGCTCTCACACTCGAGAGAGGATGCGGTTTCATATTGGAGGCAGTTAATAGGACCAACGAACACTCTTAAAGCCAGGGATCAAGCTCCAGAAAGGTAATGTACCAGATATATTTTATCAAAAATTCTATCAGGCCCAAATTTGATATTTATGCATCATTGAGTTTTTCACCATAATTCGAAAACATACTCCAAAAAACGTCATCCTGTAAACTCAAGATTCGAGATATATTAACAAAAGATAGCATTTTCACAAGTAATACATCAACTTCATTCATTTCATGGTCATTCTCAAAAGTGACTTTTCTCCAGCTGGTATGATGTTAAGCAGTTATTACAGAGAAATGGCGTTAACATAACTCGAATCTTGATGTTTTTTCGGACTGTATTTTCTCAAATGTACATTTTAATTATCGACTGCAAAAGGTTCTTGGACGTTCGCCATCCTCAATCATTTTCAACGTCACACTTGTTCATGTAACAATGATTACATTTTAATGAAGCAATAATGATGCAAGAAGCTTACAAAGTGACTATGACTAAGTATGATTAGTTTATAAAAATCTAAATACAGTCGCCCCCTGCATTGTTACGTTTATTAGTACAAAGTTGTATAATGTAGTCGGAAACGGAACGTTTCGAGTTTTTTTTTCATTTTTATCTAATCAACGAATCAAATATCACACCATACGCACGCACATTAATGAACGTATAATTGGAACTCGTCCTTAAAAAAACCCCTTTGCCACTCGTTATGTGACAATACTCAACAAGTTTCGTCAGTGTCGACAGCTTTCAGCTCGTCTCCGTCATCTTTTCTCGAAAGACATTTGAACGCGGGGAGAAGTTTACTAAACGTCTCCGTGAAGACCGCTCTAAACTCGGCGTTATGAAATGTGTATATGTAAGGATTTAGACACGAGTTTAAATAGGGTAGAGTATAGAGAAACAGCAAACCAAGGATCTCCTGTGTTTTCTTTGGCAGAGTATCAACATAACTGTTGGCATACTGTTGCATAACCATTATAACGACAATCGGTAGCCAGCAGATCAGAAATGCTCCCACAACGATTATTAAAGTTTTCGTGGCTTTGAGCTCGCGAATTGTAAAGCGCCTAGTCTTTGCTTCGGATCTCGACCCTTTCGTTTCGACTGTGGCTATAAGCGGTTTGCTGTGATTTTGAATTATCTTGCGTTGTTGTTTCACGGCGATTTTAAACACCAAGCAGTACAAGACAATTAGTATTACCATGGGCACAAGAATGCCTGATATAAGAGAAAAAGCGTAAAAAAGTTTGTCCTGTTTCGCACACTGAGGATGCGATACAAAGTTTCCGTCCGAAGACCACGTGAAGAACGACAAGACTGCAATCGTGAATGCGTACAACCAAACTGCCAGGATTGCTTTGCAACAACGCGAGAAAGTCACGATCGTAGCATAACGTAAAGTCCGCGACAACGCGAGGTAACGATCGGCGGAGATGAGGGACAGGTTGATGATTGATGCCGTGTTACACAATAGATCTATAAATATCCAAAATTTGCAAGTGTGTTCCCCGAGATCCCAATTGACGTTGAACGCAAAGTAAACACGAAACGGCGCGGAGAATATCACAACTAAAATATCGGACACGGCCAAGGATATAAGAAAAAGTTTGAGATCTTTGCAATCGTCGTACCCAGTAAACAGCCATGCATACGAAGCCGTTACCAAATAACGCAGCTGCAATCACGATAATCAAGAACGAAGCTTGAAACCTTTCCGAGAACTTTGAGTACTCAACCATAGGGAGCGTTGTTTTAGTACTTACAGCCATCTCCCTTGACCTGGACGGTGCGATTTCCAAATTGTTTTTCCTAGAACTCCGAACAAGCTTTTCAAATTTGACAGGTGAAAGTTTTTTCCTCGCAATTTGAAGTGAACGAACCCGGGAAGTGATGACGACGCCTTCTTTTTCTTCGTTAACTTTATCGACTTTTGCGGTAAATTCGTCTCTCGTGATGTCTTCCCAACTAAATATTTTTACAATGATCGAGACAGCCCCCACATTAAGTCTGGTAGCTTTTCCAAATGCACACCTGCGAGTGCCTGAGTCACATAGCGCAACTTCTCGTTCCGACCAAAAACAATACCTGTGAAAACTTTACACGCCGCTTTCAAACTCAACGGGTAATCCTTTCAGAGAACGCCGCTTATTTCACAAACGATAAAACGCTGGATGAAGGAAGAAATAAATTGTTTTGTCATCATTAATGAATTTCAATCTATTTTTACATCGTATGTGAATGCAATAAGTCTATTGCAAAGATCAGATCATATATAAATAATTAGTCACGAAGTCGTGTAGGTAGTTTGTCGCCCGATTGTCAAGCGACAGGACTTGATTAATGCTTTCGTAGACAATATCATGAATATATATGGCATTATCATATATTTACATAAATATGATGTCTTAAAAACAGCTAATACTCGTTTTTCCATTTTAAATATTGTTTGTTTTCGTTAACAAAGCAATTTTCTTCAGCTATGCGATCTGCACATGCGATTTTCATCCGCGCTAATAGGAACCAATTCTACATTCTCTTTCGCACAAAGTGCAAAAAAACCTCGTAAATGCGCTTTTTACCAAAGGAAACACGGGACAGATTCAAGTGATTAAAGCAATACTCCATAACGCGTTTCTTTCAATTAACATTTAATTATAGTTGCTATAGCTGCATACGCTTTGCGTTCATGTACAATTAATAGGATTTTCTTCTCAAAGCAAGCGTGCATCCAATACATAATCGACTTACAAAAATCTGTTTAATGATGCTCGCTGTCGGCTTCTAGTCTCGTCTACGGCGTCGTTGCTTCCACGTCCCGTTAAATGAAATAAAATAGCAATGTCCTTCGCGTTTCAATGATGGCACGATGAAGCGAGATCGTAAACGGAAAAACAAGACTGATCTTAATTAATTAGTATCTGAAAACAAGGCGTTAAAATATAAATGACAATACGCGAGACTAAACACTGTCGGCGTTTTCAGTTCAGGACATTAAATTCAGGCATGAGGCCATTTACTCGTAACTTTAACTAATATAGTTTCCCCTTTCATGTGAAAACTGCAACACGTCAAAGATTGTTCAAATGGGAAAATGAATGAGGCATCCCGGCCACAGAACTTAAGCGATCGTTCATGCATGATTTTTATGATTTTTCTAGTATTTATTTTACAATAATCATCCACGCAAAAACACCCAAAGTTCTCATGGATAGGAAGAAAATTTTCCAAACCCAACTGATCCCAGTTGTGAGAATTTCTTTACTACATTATACGCAAATTGCCAAATATACTGTTCATTAATTAAAAAATGAATTGTTTCGACGCTTTATTCTCTAATAAAATAGACATAACAATATTTCAACATATTAAGGTATTAAGTCGCCAATATATTGCTTATTTTATACGGCATGGCATGTGGAGCAAAACGTTGGCATGAATGAAAAAATGAAAGGATGATTTAAGGCTCGCAAGATTAAATAAAACTTTATCATTGGCTATTTAATCGAGTTTCGCGCGATGACAATGTAATTTTTTCTCATTGCAACGTAAATGCTTTTCTGATTGTGTAAACGAAATGGATGATTTGTCAAAATTATTATTAAATGTGCTTGTTAACAAAGTGATCTTTCCCAGATGTGCTTCGTTCGTTTCATTAGGAAAGGCCAACAAAACAATACAACAAATTTGGATATACATGCATAAACACAATTGCCTTACTTAAATACACGCTGAGACTCAAAATGATTATGGCATACTTACATTTCGTTATTTTACACATCATACAAAAGCTTCGGTGCTGGTGTTAGTTGGTTCTAAATGCGTCAACGCAAAAATAGACTAGTCGCACTTATTACGTATTTAAACATTCCTTCAGAAGGGCCCGCTGTCTACATCGTGTAAATATTTTGCTTCGTGGTTTACATTTTAAGTTTCAGAAATTTTGTTTATTGATTGAAATGGGCGACAAAAATCATGTATATCTACCTGATATCGACAACAGATAACAAGAACCAATAGGAATTCGTAATTCTCATCAAAAATTGATGACCTTTCTGTTTCGGAAACTCGTTATACACCTAAAGTCTTTGTAGCTAAGAAGTCGTTTTTCACGATCGAAAGTAGTTCCGTGTGTCGACGTTTTCGATTAGTTTACGGCCGCTCGGCGCTGTTCATTCACGTATGATGGGTAAGGCTAGTCTTATAATGTCTTGGGTTCTATTTTAATATCTTCTCAAACGTCCCCAATCTCGTGAAAACGAATTCATTCAACATTCACGAACTGATTGTTTCGAGCAGACCAATTTTTTATGATTCCACCGTTTTTTTTTTGCCACGTCGCTCGCTTCCCCCTTTCATCTAAATCATCACGATCCTGTCCTAATCCTTTGTGTACACCAATTGCAACGCAAAGGCTCATTGGAAGCAAGTTGATTAGAAAGTCTTAGCAACAAATATTTGTACACATTAATGACAAAGCATTGAGCCGACTTTCAGGCATGCATGCATGACGTGAAATTATCGTACACAAACATTTGTCTAGCAAAATCCGAGAAACAACGACTACATGTCTCATTGCTAACGAATTGAAAATCGTGAAAAAATCGTGTGGCGATACGAATAATACATTTCTATGTCAAACTGCGCGAATCAACATGTTCGTCCTGTTTGAACTATCGCTAAATAGCATTGAACGGACGCATATTTCAATAGCAACAAAACACAAAAAACGCGGTGTGCAAAAGCGCCAGTCTGAATATGCATGGAATTAAAGAAACTACGGATGAGCACAGTCTCCATGATAGATGTCATAGCATCAGAAAAACTATATATAATTACGACCAGATGGAAACCAAACCTTCTCACCATGGCATGTTGGCGCATCTGTAACGACAATTTCCACTAAAATATATAACTGGTTGAAGTTCTTTCGACGTATTTCACCTTACGAGTCTAAAATTGCCATCTCGTGTGAACGAACGCTATTTTAGTTCGTATGTCAAAAGCAAACGCCGATTTTGAGCCAGAGGCTAACTCCAAAGTATGACAACATGCGAGTTGCGCAAATATGTGGGTAATTCTTGTGGCATCAGAAACGCTTTAACAATGAAACATTCGACTGAGCAAAATAATTCCCTTAACAATGCTTGATCATATTGGAATGCTTTGAGTTGAGCACAATCAGCTTGATTAGCGGCCATAATTTTTTCGACTGAATGCATCGAGAAAATGTTCGGTGTCTCATTCACTTGTGTAATCAACACATAAATGTAAATTCATTAGCACGAAATCCATCCTCGGCCCTATTTTGTTTGCGAAAGTCATTAATGTCCTGTCAGAACATCCAACATGTGTCGTACCAACGTTTTTGCGACGATCTGGGAATAATGTCGGACCGTACAGAAGAGCAGACGTACAAACTTGTGACATGGCATGTGGAATGGAAAGAAACGGATAGACACTGCTCATAAAACTAGCGATGTGTTAGAAGCAGCAAAAAAGGCGAATGAAAAGCTGATATAGAAGTTTGCCATGAAGCAGACGTATAACAGGTGATTTATTGCGAGCACTTGACATGGATGATTGTCAACAAAGAAGCAGGCAATTAGGAAACGCAGTGAAGGGTCAAGGATAGTTCTTACAGAAGGTTACGTCAATCTAACTGAAAAACGAATAATCACGAAGCTGAAACAGAATGACTAAAGCCTGAAGGTGTATCCAAATCTAATTAAACTGTGTTGATATTAACGGGTGAGAATGCCGATACTTGAAGAAGAATCGATCGAAGGATACTGTTGAGAATAAAGATGAACATGCTGCGAAAGTCCTCGAGGGTGACACAGCAAGATCGGTTAAGAAACGTAGAAGTTAGAGAGAACCACAGTGATAGTGATTGACAAGCACAGTGTGAACAGCGAAGAGAAAACCTCCTCCAGTTTGGCCACGTTGTCTGTGTAAGCAACGATATTGTAAAGCATAGGAAGAAGCTGTGGGAGAAGAAGCGGCGGAGAAGGAGCGGTAAGGAAAAAATTGGTAAGGAAAGAAGGAGGGGAGAAGGGGAAGAAGGAAGGGAGAAATCAGGAAGGAATGAGGAGGAAGAAGAATGGGAAGAAATGTGAGGGGAGAAGAATGGAGAAAGGTGGGGAAGAAGCATGAGGGAGAACATGGGGAAGAAAAAGGGAGGAAAGGTGGAAGGAGGAAATGGAAAAGAATGAGGGGGAATGGAAAGAATGGAGAACAGGAAGAATGAAGGAAGGATGGAGTGGAAGAATGGAAGAAAAGTGGGGAGGAAAGGAATGAAGAAAGAAGAGGAAGGAGAAGAATGGAATGGAGGAAATGGAGGAATGGTGGAGAAGAAGGATGGGGAATGGAAGGGAGATGGAAGAAGCATGGATATAAAAGAAATAGAATGGAGCAGAAACATTCGACTTCAAACATTAGGAAGGATGGTTTAAGGCAATGACGATTTTAAGCTATGTAAGCACAATTAAAAATCCACACGAATCTCTATTTGTTGCTCTTCCCAAAAAAAAGACCATCACCGAAAACATTACATGGGTAAATGATCGATGTTAGAAAACAGTGCTTTTCGCTCGGCTTGCCTTAACGTTACATAGCTAAACCAACACTGACAAGATAAAAAAAATCCCATCAATCCAGTAACATAGTTATAAAAAATAGCAATTATTCCGATGGGTTGAACAAGTCGAGAAGTTCGACTGCCGGTTCTTGTGCAATGCGTTGACAAAAGCAACTCTTTGCATTTTTGGTAACTTTTACAATGACGAGTATATTCCATATCAAGCTTAATTTAAAACTAATATACTTTTTGAAGTAAAAATTGCTCATATTCGTGAGCAAACTCAATTGCAGTAAAATTCCAATTCCACTGCGAGTCAAGGGGAATCTCTCCATATAGGTCACGTGACTTATGTAGTTAACGTCAATACCAGTCCACCACCGGAAACTCTCTATTTTCGTTGAAATATAGTTTACGGGCGATTTACGGCACGGACAGCCAGAGAAATGCACTCCATGGAAGCGACAGTGGAACGAGTGCCGAAAGAGAAATTCACTTCTTCTTTCCGAACAGTAAGTGAGAAAGTATTTTCAAATTGTCATTTTATGAAAGATATCAACGATTCTATTGAGGATTGCCGTGGTAAATGTCTGGCGCAAACAACGTAGAGTGACTGCCTGAAAAAAATTCACCTTTCTTCGGAGGGATATTGCTTTTACTCTGCCGAGAAAAAACTGCATTTCAAATTTCTCGTTGTGGCATCAGGTAGAGCTCGGAAAGCGGTGAAACTAGTTTAGCTATTAAACCTGAAAAACCCTCTAATTGTTATTAGGTTGCCCACAAAGGGGGCATTCTTCCCAGAGCCCCAGAACCTTTATGGACCCCAATGTTTGGGAGAGGACCTAAACTTTTCAAAATTCCTTCAAACAATTTGGGGACGGTATAAGGAGCTTTTGCATTTGAAAGAATTTTCGAGGTTGCTGCAAAGCTGTTTCAAAGTTTGTTCTACATGCGATCGCAGATTTTCTAACACACGACTGATGTAGCAATCATGACGTAACGAATGACTTCATCATCATAACGTAATGAATGACTTTATCATCATAACGTAATGAATGACTTCAACATCATAACTTAACAAATGACTTTATCATCATAACGTAACGAATGACTTTATCATAACGTAATGAATGACTTTATCATCATAACGTAACGAATGACTTCATCATCATAACGTAACGAATGACTTTATCATCATAACGTAACGAATGACTTTATCATCATAACGTAACGAATGACTTTATCATCATAGCGTAACGAATGACTTTATCATCATAACGTAACGAATGACTTCATCATCATAACGTAACGAATGACTTTATCATCATAACGTAATGAATGACTTCATCATCATAACGTAATGACTGACTTTATCATCATAACGTAATGAATGACTTCATCATCATAACGTAATGAATGACTTCATCATCATAACGTAATGAATGACTTTATCATACCCAAGGTATCGTACAACCAGTATCGTATGGTCAGCGAGCCAAAGACTATCTTAGTCGAGCCGTCAACAGCACTCTTGTAAAAGGATTAACTGAACTATGCAAGAAAACCCGAGGATCCAATAGTGAGTGAGAATTACATGTGTATGTATGTATATTGCGCTTACTATAGAATACATAGCATTGATTACGACACATTGCGATCAGCAAAATGGCTGTTTGAACAACTATGACGTTTACACAGTGAGATATTGAACCGAGAAGAATAATAAAACAGAGAATAAAAGAGGCAAGGCCATAAAATAGCTATTTTAAATCTATAACAAACCAGATAAGCTACAGTCAGTCAGTCAGTTAATTATATGGTAAGAATGAACCTTTGAACTATCGTTGTTGTCAATGCACAACGTTTCCACAATGTGAACAATTGAAGATATCAAACAACTCATAAACCCAATAATCAGCCAATAATCCTAATCCACGACTACACAAAGCAACATATGGTTGACATGCAAGATATCAACCCACTAATCAACCAATCATAATCCATGACTCCACGAAGCAACATATGGTTGACATGCAAGATATCAACCCACTAATCAACCAATCATAATCTACGACTACACAAAGCAACATATGGTTGACATACAAGATATCAACCCACTAATCAACCAATCATAATCTACGACTACACAAAGCAACATGGTTGACATGCAAGATATCAACCCACTAATCAACCAATCATAATCTACGACTACAAAGCAACATGGTTGACATGCAAGATATCAACCCACTAATCAACCAATCATAATCCACGACTACACAAAGCAACATATAGTTGACATGCAAGATATCAACCCACTAATCAACCAATCATAATCCACGACTACTCAAAGCAACATATGGTTGACATGCAAGATATCAACTCATTTATTAACCAATCATAATCCACGACTACACAAAGCAACATATAGTTGACATGCAAGATATCAACCCACTAATCAACCAATCATAATCCACGACTACACAAAGCAACATATAGTTGACATGCAAGATATCAACCCACTAATCAACCAATCATAATCCACGACTACTCAAAGCAACATATGGTTGACATGCAAGATATCAACTCATTTATTAACCAATCATAATCCACGACTACACAAAGCAACATATGGTTGACATGGAATATATCAGACGACAAATCAAACAATGATAATCTATGACTCCAGATAGCAACATTATGATAATTTTTTCTGTATTTCTATAGTTATGGCTATCAGACTGGCTAATCGAGAACAATCCAAACAAGCCAAAAATCAAACAACCCGATTATGAAGTAGAAGAACCCGAGGATATATAAACTGCTTACGATGAAAATTGATCCTAACTTAATAATAGTGAACAAATATTTCGGCATTGAAATAGCAGGGAAATAATATGCATAGAATATATTCCATTTTGTAAATAAAATGCAAACGAAATTCAAACATGCCTCCGTATATTTGGGGTTTTTTTGCTGCTAGTCAAAAAAGGCAGTTTGCCCTGCGCGTCTAAAGTCGTGGTGAAAA
This sequence comes from Xenia sp. Carnegie-2017, assembly GCF_021976095.1. Taxonomy (NCBI): domain Eukaryota; kingdom Metazoa; phylum Cnidaria; class Anthozoa; order Malacalcyonacea; family Xeniidae; genus Xenia; species Xenia sp. Carnegie-2017. The sequence continues at coordinate 7,457,285 of NW_025813481.1, forward strand.
CTAGCTGCGTTCTTCCTTTATTCTTATTCATCCAAACCCAATTGCTTAAAAGTTCTGGTTGGTAAGTATTGCAAAATGTTATGGAAAAAATTTCAATTTTTAATTTTATAACATAAGCTGTTTTGACCACGATTTGCAGTTAGTTTCAGGCACTTGCAGTTAGCATCTGGGAACTTACAGTTAGCATCTGGGAACTTACAGTTAGCATCAGGCACTTTCAGGCAGCTTCAGGCACTTACAGGTACCTTTAAGCACTTGCAGTTAGTTTCAGGCACTTGCAGGCAGCTTTAAGCATTTGCAGGTAGCTTTAGCCACTTGCAGGTAGCTTTAAGCACTTGCAGGTAGTTATGGGCTCTTGCAGGTAGCTTTAAGTACTTGCAGGTAGCTATGGGCTCTTTCAGGTAGCTTTAAGCACTTGCAGGTAGTTATGGGCTCTTGCAGGTAGCTTTAAGCACTTGCAGGTAGCTATGGGCTCTTTCAGGTAGCTTTAGGTACTTGCAGGTAGCGAAGCTACCTGTGATTATAAAATCTGAAAGTGACACTCTTCAATTAAAATGGTACGTACGGTCGTTCCAATCGTACGACAACATTCCAGTATTGAATTAGAGATCAGTAGTTGACGCAGTTTATTATTATGGCGTCATAAGCAGAATACTAATTGCCAAGCACCTTCCACGACCAATCAACAACGCATCGCAACAGGCAACACCATCGCCGAATACTTCTCAGAAAACTCAAGTCATAAAATGAAAAATTTTAAAAGTGAACCTTCTCGCAAAGACTTAACCAATGCGTGGATTCCAAATAAACTCAGTTCTCGAGTGGCACAGAGCGAGCGCCAAGAAAGTCGTGGTAGTTTGTACAGTCGACATTTAAATCATCAACGCCAAAAGGATAAGCCCGTAGACTTGGAAAAGCAACAAAATACTCTGTCGAAGATACCAGAAAATGTGGACAAAAAATGGAAACGTAATTTGATTGCGCCCTTCTCGTCGTCAGGTAAAGCAACCTGTGGCTATTTCTTCTCCAGAAACACTGACCATCGCAAGCGAAAAATTGGCATACCACCATCAAACTTGGTTCAATGGAGATCACATTTATCTTAATGGATCTTCACACAGGACCCTCGCCAGGCAGTGACGTGACTTTTGCATTTTGAATACCAAGAAATGGAAAGGCTTTTTTGGAAAAACATTCTTTGAGAAATAAAATTGTTGCCAACCGTGTACTTTATAAAAACAGGGCCTCTGTCTGTGGTAATTGGCAAACCGTAGCAATGGCAACTTTACCGTCACGTGATGATGACGACGCACTTCAATTTGCTTAATGTTACATTTGTCTTTCTTAAAAAGCCATTTTGCTTTTGAATGCGGAAGCATTGATTTGCTTGGCCTTCGCTACTCGAATGTTTAATAACAGTCTCACACATGCAAGCACAATTACTTTTTGCTCAGGTAAAATGTAGCTTAGCGAATATCACAACGCGTTTATTATATCATAACATCGCATCTTACGTAGGTACGTAAGAAACGAAATCGGCGTGTTCATTTTTGCTCATTAAAGACATAAGCAGCGATCACTTTAAATGCGTCACGTCTATACCGAACTAAAATTTTCAATAATAAATTTTCATGTTGTAATGTCGATCGTCCAGGTTGGTAGTCCTGAGAAGGACTGCTTTTGTTGTTGACTGACGTTTCGACTTAGCGGTAGTCATCTTCAGAGTCAAAATGTAAAAATCTCTTTTGACTCTGAAGATGACTACAGCTAAGGTTGTCGAAACGTCAGTCAACATCAACAAAACAGTCCTTCAGGACTCTACTAACCTGGACGATCGACAATTACAAACATGTAACGATACTCCCGGGTTCAAACCATTTACTTTAATAAATTTTCAATTAGCTATGACCGTAAATCAACTTCGGCTGAAAGGACGGTAGCTACCTTTATTGAAAAGATATTCGTCCTTTTTGAGAGAAAATTCGCCTGTGTGCAATTCATTTTACCATGTATTAGACACAGCAAATATTCATTGATCTGTTGCATTGAATCTAGATAAGGAATCGAATTCATAGAAACCTAAAAGAAAATAAAACAAATTCCGAAAACGGACATCTCGTTTTCTAGATATTCAAGATAATACAAGAGTTTTAAAACAAAAGATGGTGTATTATTTCGTCTTTATTCAATTATTCTTTTCGGAATTTGTTTTATTTTGTTTTACTTAAAATTGTCTGCTTGTCCTGGTTATTAGAAACCTAAACGCGACGATTTAAATTTCACGAGCAACAAGAATTCAACGCTTATTCACAAATGAGCAAATTCTCGTTAACTCAAAAAGTCCAGGTTTTTATGTAAGTTTCAAAAAATCACTAACGAATGGGATAACCCAAGCAGGTCCGCGCCTACAAAGGTGGCGACAGGTTTGATACTTGCATACCTTTTGGAAACTTGAAAGACTCCTAAAGCTTTATGATCGAGATTCGGACATTCAGTAAAGATAGTTATCAACAAAAACTTTAAAAAATTGAAAAATTCATCATGGCAGAGCATCAACAATGTGGCTTTCCCCATAGAGGAAAAGAAGATAACCAAAGATACACTTTGACTGTTATTAACACACGCACCAAAGTTTGCTAGTACATCTCGCTCAGAAAATATGATTTTTACGAGCAGTTTATCGAAATCGAAATGCAAGCAAAGAGACGCATGTTCAATTCAATTTTAGTCAAAAAATGACTAAAGATCTTTACTAATGACGAGCTTTTTGACCACACGCACGAACAGTGAGATGGCTAACTAGTACGTTCAACTGTCATACCTCTCAGCTGTCCTTGAGATAAGTTGATTGGAAAAGAATAAAATACAAATAATAATATACAAATGGTTCATCCACCAGAGAGCTATTGAGCTGTTGTCGCCGAAACACTCATAATAAGTGTTATATTGTCTCCCTTTAACAATATGCGTCCTAAAACACAGTAATCTACAGTAAATGTGTTGAATAAATGAGGGTGAGGGGAACAATTATATTTCCTATGAAATAGAATGGGTGGCTTGCAAATATCCCCTAGGAGTAAGAGAATAATGGAATGCTCGCCATGTTGGATGAAATTTGCGTTGTAAATAAGGAAGATCCTTTGTTAAATTCATCCAACATGGCGGCTATGACCTAGCTTGCACGCCATAAATGTTCAATGATTCTGAGTTTGTTGTATGTCGTCATCACACTATACGCCTTCATTAGTGCTGAGTTTTCAATCCAAAAGATGATGTGGAATGCTTACATTAAAACTAGTAAACTATACTCTTGCAAAAACTAGCTGAAATATAGCACAACTAAAGATGTTAAAAATCTTCTCATTCAATCTATTAGTATTTTTATTTAATCCAAAAGTACTCCAGTCTAAACTATCACTATTTTCTTGTTATTTAAATATGAACTGTAAGTACTAAGCTACAAGATAAAACATACTTCAAAAACATCATGTTGTAAACTCAACATTCAAGGTATATTAACCCGAGACAAGATGTACAAGCAACATTTTGACTTTATTTGAAAGTCATTATCAAGCCAAACGACTGTGAAATGAAGTCAAGACTTTGCTTCTAAATCTTGTCTCCAGCTAGTATATCTTGAATATTTCTACTTTACACGATGTTCGTTTGGAGTATGTTTGTATGTTATATTTCTTTAAATTCTAGGATGGAAGGTAATTAACTACCATACTGGGGCCAGCTGCACGAAGCCTGGATAATGTTATCCATTTGATAGCAAATTTTTTTTAAACGGTTAAAAAACTTCTTAAAAAGGAAAAATATAAGGTTTGAACTGAGCAATAACCGAGATAGAATATTTCTTCGACGATTACAAAATTTCTTTGTCATAACAAAAATACAAACACCTTTTCTACAACTTTAAAAAATTTACTATCAAATGGATAACGCTATCTGAGCTTCGTGTAACCGGCCGGTGAAATTCAACATTTACACTTCCTTCCTCCAATGAAAACACAATACAAACCTAATGGCTTTCTCGATTTCCTCTTTATGTGAACTTCTTCAGCTTCATCCAAAACAAGATTCATGTACTCATCAAAACCCTAAAATTTGAGTCAATTTTATTTTATTTCAAGATTTGTTCAAAAACAGAAGTTAAGTTAATGCAATAAAATACATAAGTAGTTTGAACACCATCAAAATACAAAACTTTTCAATACTGACAATGATATGTCCCTCAATTCTCATGTTTGTCTGTTCATAAAGCCACACTTGGATTCTTGATCTCTATTAATATAAAGCAAAATTCTAATAACTTGTCTGATACAATCAACCAGAGGTGGAGCCAGGATGATTTGTGTTAGATTTTGGTAGCTACTTTGTTAATGTTGCTGTGCCATTTCAGACATTTTTTTTGTTAAATTCTTGTTACTCTTATACCATGATTGAGAAATATTTTTTGGAAGGTTGCTCCATTAAGTGCAAATCATAATTGCTTTTTTTGATTTAATGCTTGATATTTTAATACTTTGTATGGACATTGGCACCCTTCTGTCCCCCTTCTAGTAATGCCAAGAAGGTGTGCACCTTTCCAAACCCACCCACCCCACCCCCCAACCCCCACCCAGTGAGTCCTCCCCTGACGATGATATCATCATAACTCAGCTGTGCTTTCATATTCATAGCAAGATATATTTCATGCTTGCTAATTTGCGGGTCAATATTCTATCATCATAGCATACTTAGTATGGAAAAAAGTGCATGTGGCTCTCAAATGCCAATGCTAAAAATACTCACGTTTTGAAGATACCTGAATATAAGATTCTATTTGGCAATAATAGTTAAGGAAGTTCCTTGATCATTCAAATGGAAGACGTTTTAAAGTTTTCACTTTGACAGGTATTAAAGTATGTGTTTCATCTAGTAGAAATCGTCCTCATGAATAAAGGGCATAAAGTGACTACTATATTCACATGACTAATTTTCCAAGCCAAGCAGTCAATCCTGCAAGAGTACCTTCTCCATTATTTTTGCACGTGTTCACATGTTTTATATAATTGTTAACACTACCGCTAAAGATATTCGCACTTTTGACCGTTCACAAAACGAAAGGATACAATTGGCTGGACCATAACTTTCTGTACTTTCTGCGCTTTGTAAGCCATAATGTGAAGAAGAATAATGTTAAAGCAACTCCGAAATATAAACTTTATCAATTCCACTTTTCGAATTTCGACGACCCCGAAACGTTTCCGTAAAGCACACGGGTAACACTGGTTGTGCGCATGCGTGGCAATCTCGTGATAATAATAATAATAATAGCTAATCTTTATTGAGGATGCCAACATCACTAAAAGTGGTTTACAGAAGGGTCCTCTAAAATCCGCAATAAGCGGATTCAAACTGTTTTGAAATTTTAACTCATTTTGAATTAACAAATTCTTTGTTTTGGGGAAAATTTTTGATACTCTATGAGTGATGAGATGGCAGTATAGCATACACTTCCCTAAAGATAGACAGAAAGGAAGACATAAAGGTATCATACATAAAGACTGACATTATCATTGACAAGCTTTTGAAACATTCGAGCTCATGGGCATTGCCACTGATCTGTATTGCCCATTGCCAGTATTTCTCCGTCCACTGCGAGCACGCCTTGTTCTTGACCAATAGTCTCAACATTTATCAGACAACCTTGGTTTGAGGCTCCTATTCAAGGCATTGTGTACTTTACGGTTAAAACTGAGCAGTGTTCAAAGATTTGGCTGATAGAAATAAGAAATTGATTTTGGCTGAAAGAAATAAGTATCTGATTTTGGCAGATGGTAATCAATAGGGTAATCAATGAATATAAACATGGCGAACTGTTGTGATTCAGACGAAATTGATTTCAAAAAAGAAGCAGAATCTATCATTTCCGATATTAGATTTGCTGTTCGTAGTATAGACATATCCAAAAAATTAATCAGCACAAAGCAGTGCGTATTTATAAATATAGTTACTCGGGAAGATTCGGTGTTCTGCGTACAGCTAAGTACAAACGGTTTAAAAGTATGTTTCAAATATATTTTAGCACCAATGAGAACGATCATTATAACATTTGCAAATTGAGACCTTAACGGAAAGTTTGTACCGTTTTAAAACGACCTTTTATTTTCTCTAGGTTGTTGGACGTGAAGTGGACAAGGATACGGAACATTCGGGTCGAAGCTACGAGTCAATTTATGCCCTTCTGGATTCGTTGAGTCCCGCTTATGTTGAGGCGTTTGGAGCAGAAATTGCGCGTAAACTTTCCGAATTGCAGTAAAACTTAAACAATTTTCAACTGTATGGATTAGTTGCAATTTTTTAATCGTAATTAGAACGATAATTGTGACATTATCGCCAAAGTACTTTGTATTGCGACATCGCAATAGTATTGATATTTTACCAAATAAAATAATGCACTAAGTGCAACTTAAATACATATGTAATGTATAAATGACTTGCCTTGTTTATGTTTTGCTTATTGCTGGCAGATTTTGTAGAGTGCTTTTGGACTACACTATCAACAATGCTTTGCCTTAGTTAGTATTACTCTGCCTGTCAGCAAAATGTAAACAAGGCAAGACATCTATTAATGTTTTCCCTGCCACCTGCATGTCTTTGGTCGGGAAAAGTTTGATATGTGAATGCTTTTATTGACTAGATTACTTTTGACAACATATCATGCTATAGCTTAAAGACAAAAAAGACCTTGACTATACACTTACCTGTTTTTAAAGTGTCAAAGTACATTAGAATGTTAAATGGTTATGTTGTGTATGTTAAAACACACATATTTCAGTCAATTAGAAAAAATAACTGTGAGAGAAAAATTTGCATAAGATGTGCAAAGCAAAAAGTTTTAATTGGAAATAAAATATATTGAAAATGCGCAAGAAAAATGTTTAATTTATTAAAATGTTTGAGCTTTTATGCACTTCAGGCAACATCGCGCCTTCTACTAGGAAGTGTGTCAACCTTCAGCTGCATTTCAAGCTTAAGCAATAAGGTAAACCAAGAGGTTTCTTTGCTGTTCTAAATCTTTCCATGATTTTCTTTGGGTGAGCAGAGTTTTGGAGTATTCTTAGGTTGGGCTGTATCCTCGTTTCCAGATGTAGGTGTTTTTCCATTGGAAGCAACATCAGCTTCAACTTGTTCTTTTCTCTTAAATGCTTGCATGTGACCTGATGGTGATGGAATTTCCGCCATGTTGGTGGAAATTGAGCGTCGAGCTTTAGGCTTTATGGTTTGTGTTTCCATATTTTTGACCAGTTTGTTGGTACAAGGAGTTGGCATCATAGAGCACAGTTGAGAAATACCGGGGCTTTTCATTTGCTTAGGGTCAAATGGTATGGGTGAAGACTTGATCGATGGCGGGCAAGAATTGCTCTGGTATACAGGTTGGCTTACTACACCATACATATGACTAGCTTGGGATATTGGCCCACTGTTCATAGATGGTTGATGTGGAGATGGTGGGAAGAAATACCTTGTGCCTTGAGTCAATGGGAGCATTGGAGAGGATCTGCAACTTGCAGATGTGGGATAAGGAGAGGTTACCCGTCGTGAATATTGTTGTGTGTATTGACTTTGAAATGGTCCTATGTTGTTTTCGTAGGGTAATTCGGGGGTTGAGGGTGGCACAGGTGGAGTGGGAATAGGAGAGGTTAGTTGTGGCTTCCATGGTGATTGAACATTTCTGTTCACATACACTAGCGGTTTTAGCGGACTGATATTCTCAATTAAACTAGTTTGTATGGCTATGGAGGCATGTGGTACAAGCTTACAGGGTGGAATAGGCGATGATGCTTCATCCACAAAACGAACAATAGGACTATGATGGCCATTATGAGGTGTAAAACGCCCGTCTATTGGTTGCCATTGACAATTGCTTTTAGGCTTGTGCTCAAGGTTTGATCTGTCAGACAAGTCACACGGCAAGTTGACTGGAACAAATTTTGAGAGATGACTTCGTGGTAATTCGTTGACGCTAGACATGACTTTGAAAGAAGGGTTCACGGAATAGATAGGTTTCTTTTCAATTTCTGTATTTCTGCCGCTACTTACGGCGATGATGTTCTCTTTATTGGTCAACACAAGAGCACCTCGGTGCACATCTATCGAAAGTTTTAACGCAAAATTAACACTAGCAAATGCTCTCCGATGCTTTTTGCTCGTCAATATCTTTCCCTTATTTTTGTACTCTACTTGTTACAAACCACAGTCAGTTTAGAAATTTTTGTCAAGAAAAGGGGTGTCACCCAAAAGCCCTTCCGCGACATGCTCTTTCCCGCCCTTCATCACACTCTTCTCGTCCTCCCCCCCCCTTACATTTGACTCCACCAGTTTGGATTTCCTGGGTCTACCTAATCCCTGTTATGTATAGGTTTTGTGTATGCCCAAATGCATTCCTGCCCAGTTACCTTCTCCCTTAGCTCCTCTACATCCTTCTTCTTTATCATTCCTTGGAAATGAGTTGAAGTTTCCGTCAGAATTCGTTCGCAAACGTTTGACGTTTGATTGCGTGCAACTTTCAGCGTCCGATTTGCTCTTGTTGAAAAGCTTTCTTCTACTTGACTTGTTGATATTGCTGCTTAAATTAGCTGGCCTGAACTGTGGCTGAACATGTGCCAGCAGTTGGGACATGCTTAATGACGGTTAAGGAGAACATTGTTAAATGATTCAGAATTTGTCTGTCAGAATATGAACGATTTTAGCTTCGCAGAGCAAGTTTTAAGCTATTCGTGAAGCAAACAGTGTATTTGAAGGGTTGTAAAGAAGTTAGAAGCCTCTTTCATGAATCACTGGTTATCGACAATCAGTGATGTCATCGATAATCAGTGATATCATCGATACCCTATCGTATCATCGATAACCTGTCGTATCATCGATAACCAGTAATATCATCGATAACCCGTGATATCATCGATAACCCGTGATATCATCGATAACCCGTGATATCATCGATAACCCGTGATATCATCGATAACCCGTGATATCATCGATAACCCGTGATATCATCGATAACCCGTGATATCATCGATAACCCGTGATATCGATAAACAGTGATATCATCGATAACCCGTGATATCATCGATAACCACCAGTGATATCATCGATAACCGCCAGTGATATCATCGATAACCGCCAGTGATATCATCGATAACCGCCAGTGATATCATCGTTAATCAGTGATATCTTCGATAATCAGTGACATCATCGATAATCAGTGATATCATCATAACCAGCGATATCATCGATAATCAGTCATATCAACAGTGGAAGCATCGTTTATGAATCAATGACATTACTCTACTTTACAAAAGGATATGTTCTGGGTGTTTCTCTAACATTTTTTCCAAGTCTTCATGGAATGTTCTTTCTGTGGGGCTACAGAAATCCATGTCACGACCTGTTCGACGAAAAAAAAGATTCAATTTATTCTCTCAAACCCGTTCACGTTGACGGTTAGCAGTGATTTCAGATATGACCGCGCTGTTTGGTTGTTTTTAACAGAATCTGAATTTGGTCATTCCTCATTGGGATCAAATTATTAAGGAGTTGCATTTCCTCGCCACAAGTTTTAAGTGCAAAATCAGCAATTTCTCCACTGTCCGATTAAATTATGAATTGATTTTGATCCTACTTAACAAACCGACAAATTTTCACAGTGATAGAAAATGAATGCTCTTCAACAATGCAAGACCTCGAGTGGTAGCACCTCGAGTAAGTAAGCATTATTGTTATTGTTAAAGTGAATGGTTTGAACCCTGGAGTAATCGTTACGTGTTTCTAGATGTAGATTGTCCGGGTTAGTGCAGATATGGGGAAGGACTGGGTTCGGTAGACATCATTTGTGTCGGAAGATGACTAGCAAGAAAGTTGTGGAAATATCAGTCAACACCATTGAACTAAAATACATGGAACGCTACCTGCAATAGAAAAGCCTAATAATTTTTTGAAGACAAAGCTTACACCCAGATACGTGTGTGTAGTCAATTAATTTTCACTCCGCGGGAGAATCTGAAAACACTAAACACGCGTGTCTGGGTGTTTTCTCACGTGTCTTAGTGTAAGATTTGCCATCAATTATTTGCTTCAGGTAGCGTTCCATGTATTTCAGTTCAACGGTCAACACCGACACTTCATCTCAGGACTGCATGATATGGACGATCTACATCCACAAACACGCATTATTATTTTTCTCTCCTTTCACTTATCGTGTTCTTGAATGATTCGCCTTAAAAATGTATAATTATTTGTTTCGTTTTGTGCGATTGGAAACATTTCAAATATTTACACGCCGGCTCTATTTACCAGAAGATTCAAACTCGTGAACTTCGAAGCCATCTTTTTCAGCTGCTCCTTTCGATCCTCCTTCGTCTTTCTCCAAGTCGTTTTGGGAACTTGAATGTCGCACGAGCGATGCTCCAAACGACGCTGACTTCCTCCATCGTGACCTGGGAGCAAACGTTGCTGGGCAAGGAAGACTGGGTTCTTGCAATAATGGCGGTCGTCCAATTTTGACTTGCCTGTTTTGATTTGTATCTGGTAGAAGGGAATGCTTTGTTTTGTAGGTCACAACGTCTTTACTGGCCACTGAGTAAAGAGAAGAAACAATAGAAGTTTTGGTCGCAATGGAAAAAGATCTATTCTGAGCATGAGCTGTTCCAAAGGCTTAAGTCTAATGTTGGGTCACTACTATTCAACGCAAGGTGGCAAATCTCAAAGTTTTATAAAATGACGAAGTATTCTTCGATTCAGCATATTTCATGGAGCTGATGGAAGTAGACATCGGTGAAAAAGTACCATGCGCTCCCCCCCCCCCTAGAAATCCCTTCCACTTACTTGTGCTATCTGATAAACTCTCGATATCCTTGCCGATCCACTTAAATCCTGGTTTCTTTCCAGTTACCCCTCGTATGTGAACTTTCTCTATGAGCTTTAGACTTTGCAAGATATTGGCAATATCGTAGAGGCGGCGCACTTTGGCTGGAAAGAATGACGAAACAAACATTCTCTTAGAGTTCTTTGCATTCAACGGTGAGGTTTGTGTGTATTTTTTGAACGAGCAGTCACATCTCCGCAACGTAGACATGTTGAGAGAGACAGTGCTATACATGCTAACAACGATGGTAAAGCGGGAAAATATTTCTATTTGTCAGATTTTCAGATCATTCTTGGACTAGGAATATATGAGTAAATAACTTACACATAAACATCGTCATTTTGCTCAAGGAATATCGTCATATGTTTGTAGTAAATTGAGATCGTTCTGGTTCTCGGCGTTCTGAGAAGGAATGTTGATGCTGAGTGACATTTCAAACTTTCGACCACCTTAGCAGTAGTCATCTTCAGAGTCAAGTGACTACCGCTCAGTAAAATACATGTAACGCTACCTGTCAGTGCCTGGAGCAAATAATTGAAGCCAAATCTTACACCCTAACACGCATGTGTAGTGCTTCGAGATTCTCTCGCGGAGTGAAAATTGATTGATTACACACGCGTGTTCTGGGTGTAAAATTTGGCTTCAAAAAATTATTAGGCTTTTCTATTACAGGTAGCGTTCCATGTATTTTAGTTCAATGCTATCGCTAAGGTTTTCGAAACGTCAGTCGACATCAACACCAACAGTCTTCTCAGGATTCCAATAACCAAGACGATCTACACCGGTGGGTTATAATGAGTTATTTCCCAAGGATTCGATGCGTGTTTAATCCCCTGTTATTTATCTTGCAAATTTCTTTGCAGAGTTGAGAAAATGTTTTGCATTTGCTTTGCCGTTTTGAAGGGTTTCTTCTGAGCGCACTCTTTTTGAGAAAAATGCCGTTTGTAACAGCCCTAAATTTGCACTCTTACTTCTATACTTGACATTCGTCTCGTCGTGTTGATCAAGAAGAACTGTCGCAGCATCTTCTAAGGTCACCACACCACCCTGCAGTGGAAGATTTGCAGACGGGTAAATAATAAGCTACGCATGCGCGCAGTCAGCCACAACTTCAGGTCGGGCTATATAAATATTTTGGCGTTCGCTCACTGTAAGAACAATGAATTCAAAAAGAGAGACTTTGTCGTGGTGACAAATTCGAACATTGCCTGGAAAATTATGGTGAATGGCCAAAAATTATGCACTTCTCAAGAGCTGTAAAAACCGAGAAAGAGACTGTTTTATAATGATAACATCGTCAAGAAAGGAGTGTTTTACCGATCCATAGGCCTGTTGTGTCGTGTAATAAGGAGGAAATGTATCGTCAACAAACCGTTTGTGCAACCCAAATGGTACAAGCGGTTTGTTGATGACACTTTTTCCCTTTTTTTACACGACACATCTAGCCAATGTATTTTTCAAGCAGGTCTTTTCAGAACCCATGGATTTCTCTTGTTTTCGCTTAGGTTTCTTTTAGTTTTCAGAACTCTTGGGAACTCCATAATGTTTGACCATTCGCCATGGCAATTGCGCACTACAGGGCAAAAATAAATTTCCCAAAGAAGTAGCTAATGTTTTAAATTTACAAAGCAGGACCAAACTTGCAGGCCGGCTACGACACTACTCGTGCGAATGCATTTGAAAGTACGATAACATGAAAAACTATATCGTACTGCAAGTTAGATTGTGAAAACCTACCGTTGAGAGTAGGAACATGATCAGAAATTTCTGACTTAAAACGCCCAGTGATTTGTCCTATCTGCAGTTGTCCATCATGTACTATATTGTACTGCAAGTTAGATTGTGAAAACCTACCGTTGAGAGTAGGAACATGATCAGAAATTTCTGACTTAAAACGCCCAGTGATTTGTCCTTTCTGCAGTTTTCCATCATGTCGATTGCAGCTTCAAAGAAAACGGCGTGGTTTAACGGTAAAATAGTCACTTTGCCCTGGTCGTTTCGTAACGTATAGATAAGCTTGCGAGGTATCGAATTTTGAATTATACTCTTCAAAGTGATTCGCGTGTCAAGTTAAAGCACTTGGGGGGTGGGGTGCAGTCTCGGTGGACAGTAGGGGTGCCAATTTTCCAGGGAGGGGGCATTGTCATCTTATGGGGCCTCGGGATGTTGTGGATATTTAGGATTACAGATGATTTAAGCTTGGGCAATGACAGTGTAATCACCTTTTTAAAAATTTTTTTTGTTTTTTGTTGATAAATGCGCGGTTAGCAATTTACTTCAATTTTAATGTTTCGATGAACACGCGCATGGTGTAAAACTCTATTGCAAATGGTGGTTGTATAAAATATGTAATTGCCTTTGAAATGAGAAGTTCTACTTTTACTTAGTCAGACTGTACAATTGAATAGCCTCTAATACTGTTAAATTAATCGTCTAGTGTACGTAACACCATTTCATAATTTGTCGGGAGGGTGGGGGGTGCTAGAGAATTTTAAGGGGGGCGCACCCTACTGTACCCTCCCAGAAAATTTACCCCCCTGAAAAAACTTCCTCGCCAATCGACTTTTGCTTTACAAGGGATGTAAACCAGTTTGAAACCAGTTCGGATACATTTCAGTGTGTTAAGCTTGAATTGAAAAAACAGATCAAACATCTAACGGTTATTAGGAATTCTGATAATGCGCTATCTGTTAAATGGTGGTGACCAGGGCTAAACCAGGCGGGAAGCAAATTCTTATAATACATATCAAAGGCCAGCGAAGTGCTTTCAAAAGAGCAACGTCACACAAGGCTATATGTATAAAAAAAGGAATGTTTATTAAAAAGCGTAACGTTCCGTTATTACTTTCAAGACATTGCGTATTTTTCACGGAGAATCCTCGCGCAAAAACTTCCTATGTATGTATATGTATAATAGGAACATTTACAAAAAATTAAATTACATAGTGGGAAGAAAAATGTGACAGTACGGATGGGATGAGTTGGTATAAAGTGGGACATGAGGATTACATGAAGGATACGAAAAACACACACAATCACGACTGAACGGCAATGGAGTTTCCTTGGACGTTAAGAGAGGGTTTTATTGTGTTAATTAAGAAACTTTCGCATATTTGTATTTGATGGCTATTTTGAAAGCACTCAGTTGGGTTTTGATATTTATTATAGCTCAACATAAGTACCAAGCGAATGGATACATGGGGTAAAATAGGTATATCAATGAGATATGTGGGTGTATGATTGACAAGACTACGTCATACATAGCTACATGTACCTTTGATCATTGCACGTTCTTCCTCTTGAGATAAAGCGGGCTCATTGAATTGTCTACTTGGACTTGGTTCGTCCCCAAAACTGTAAAATCGTTTCATCTGAAGGAAATAGAAAAGACAAATGGCTGATATTTTTTTCCATCTTAATTATGGATCTTCCATATCGATGAAGAAACCGTGGATGGGTTCTTTGATGCGTGGGAAATTTGAGGAACTATAATGAAGTTAGCTCAGTAAAATGCAAGGCCAAATTGTGCAAAAAAAGAGGCATTATATTTTACAGTACAGGACCTAGAGAAAGCGTGAGATCGATAAGCTGTTTTAGAACAACATCGGGGATGACCAGCTTCATACGTAAATATATGAATGCATTTTACGTGGTCGTAAGTCGACCAATGATAATGCAGGAAAGAATAAGACTGTACAACCACAGAAAACAAACATACATAAGGCAGTGGTGTAGACAGCCCGCAAGTTTGTACGTAAGTATATGAATGCATTTTACGTGATGGTAAGTCGACCAATGATAATGCAGGAAAGAATAAGACTGTACAACCACAGAAAACAAACATACATAAGGCAGTGGTGAAGACAGCCCGCAAGTTTGTTCGTAAATATATGAATGCGTTTTACGTGATGGTAAGTTGACCAATGATAATGCAGGAAAAGGATAAGACTGTACAACCACAGAAAACAAACATAAATAAGGCAGTGGTGTAGACAACCGCAAGTTTGTTCGTAAGTATATGAATGCATTTTACGTGATGGTAAGTTGACCAATGATAATGCAGGAAAAGAATAAGACTGTACAACCACAGAAAACAAACATAAATAAGGCAGTGGTGTAGACAGCCCGCAAGTTTGTACGTAAGCATATGAATGCATTTTACGTGGTCGTAAGTTGACCAATGATAATGCAGGAAAGAATAAGACTGTACAACCACAGAATACAAACATGCATCAGGCAGTTCTGTAGACAGCCCGCCAAATTGTTTGGGCTATATAAATTTTTCCAAGTTTACTGACTGTAGTAACAATAGATTTGTAAAGAAATGCACATGCTGACGACGTGAAATTTACATAGCACGACCAAACTTGAAGGCTGGTCGTGCTACA
Organism: Xenia sp. Carnegie-2017; assembly: GCF_021976095.1. Lineage (NCBI taxonomy): Eukaryota > Metazoa > Cnidaria > Anthozoa > Malacalcyonacea > Xeniidae > Xenia > Xenia sp. Carnegie-2017. Next base: position 7,472,585 of record NW_025813481.1, read on the forward strand.
GAAAGAAGGTCACAGATTCCTCCATTTTGTGGAAGTAACCTCCTTCCCGCGGATACATTGAAAATGATATTCAGAAGACTTGTGCAAAATCTATTAGGGGAGTATGTCAGTATTTGGTGATGAAAGAATAGTTTAGGATGAATGACTAGAAGAGGTGTTTTCCTTAGATGCTCGTTGAAAATAGTAATCGTGCCGTGCACCTTTTGTTTTCCAGGTGTTTCCACTATACTTTGTAGGTTTTCCTTTTGGCGCTCTTGTATCGTCTGATGTAGACTTTTCCTCGAGAGGAACTAGAAACATATCGAAAATTCACAGTAGGTAAATGGAAGTCGTAAAAAAAGGTACGCATCGAAAGTCGCTTTCCATTTTTAATGATACAATTTAACGAACTGGACTCAAAAAAAATCGATGTAAACCTTTAACTTTCCAAGAGTTTGCGTTATTTTTGATTTCCCGTGCCAAAGATAACGATTCTTGGCCAAGCGACTTAACACATCGACACTTTCAAGTACGTTAACTATATCGTAAACTCGACGTCTTTCCACACCTAGGAATAAAAAGAGACGGATGCAACCCGCGTATAAATCGTCTCGAGATTAATTATCAAATGAAAAGTTCCAAGTTTGGCAAAAACCAAAATAAATTACATCAGGGATTGATTTCTGGGAGGGAAGCGCCCCAGTGACAAATTACTAATTACGACGAAATTGTGACAAAATTGTGGGCCTTTAAGCGATACCTATTCCTCCACTGAGTTCCATTTTCCTTTACTTTTGCATTTTGTGTTTGTAACCCACAGGGCCAAAAATGGGGAAATGTTCATTTTAAAGATCAAACGAAATTTCGAAAATCATTGACATGGTCAGGGAAATGGCAATACTTCATGAGTTCTGAGTATTATCCATTTGAACAGTAGATGGTACGAAAGCCATTTTTCTCTACATTCAATTGCTTGTTAGGTTTTCAACAGCATAAATAAATCAAACTTGAGCACATTGGACATTTGACTGGCAAAAACGTCTAAATCCTAATTATGTCTAGATGCAATGGGCCTCTCGAAAGCTTGGGCCTGTAGGCTTAAGCCTACTTAGCCTACTGGATAATCTGCCAGTGCGCACCACCAATAGCCACAGGGGTTGGGAGGAGTGGATATCTCACAACAAATCCTAATATACGAAGCAAAACCATCTTTGATCAGTGTTTAATGGACGTTTTAATGGAAAAGCAGGAAGGATTTAGGGGAGGGGTGTGGGGGTGCAGGGGGGGGAGGGTAGTGCATGCACCACTTCTCACCATTTTTAGCTTTGGCTAGAAGGGGTGCAGTGGGGTGCAAATTCCCTCACGAAATATTTACATACCAAAAAATTAAGCAAAAACAACTGCGGGACTACACATTTCCCAGGGTCTTAAGTCAAACCTATAAAAAGTCTGACATGTGAATGATAAAACGTCATCCACAAAGAAGCCACAGAAATCTAATCAAAACTAAACTGAACAAACGACAACTTATAAGAACTAGACTACCCCCCTCATACAAAATCATCCTGGATCCATCCTTGATAAAAAGGTAGCAAAATCATCCTGGATCCATCCTTGATAAAAAGGTAGCTCACAGAAGTAAACAAAAAAAAGTATGACATGGTCAAAGTATAGGGAATATACAGTAGGTCCACTTAGCTGTGCAACTGCCTGCTGTATATCTAATTTGATTACTGGCAACTTTTGCAATGTCAGCACTCTTATTGATTAGGAATTGCAATTGACTGGCTGCCACTATGGTAGTCACATGTGCAATGAGATATGCATGGCACAAAAAAATTTGATGGCGTGGCTCTACTGTATGTTCTCTGCACTGTGACATGGCACAGCAACAAGTAGGCCCCAAAATCGAAACCCAATATTATATGGAGCGACTTTGAATGTTACAGCTAATCACGTACATATGGTCTGGTCGAGCAACATAAAATGGTAACACTTACGTAGATCTTTGGCAACTTCATCTAATGATACTTCAACAGACCCATCAGGGTTCTCGGGGAACAAGGCTAAAAACCTGTTTCGAAAATCACAATGTGGTAAACTAATGTATTGCATCCAAAAGCAGAAAAGAACATGTAATGAAAATGAACTGGAAGTAAAAATTTTTAAATCTATAATTTCTCATTGTTAAATCCCACCTTTGACACAAAAGTCCCAGTGACCTATCTTTTCGACTGTAGATAGGTTTTTCATCTATGACTTCTGCCTTGAAAGTGCGATTGACAAACAGATCTTTCTTCTTTTCATCTCTGTCTCGTATTGCTGGGCTTACAACGCTCATCAACATTTTGAGGTTGGCAGTTGGGGTCAGAGGATCATCACAAGTTGTTTTCTCGACCGAGGCAATTTTAGTCGGAGTAGAATGAACTTCCATTTGAGCAGCAACATGGTTTGCGGGGAAAATATCTTGTTCTTGTCTACTTTTATCTATACAGGTTATCAAGGTTTCCTGACTTTGCGAGTTCTCCCACTTTTCAATGAGTTCTTTTTCATTCATGGCAATGGTGGTAAGCTCGGCCATTGAGCCATGTCTGGAGAGCAACTGACTAGCTTCATGTGACTGTTGTTCATTAACATTGCATTCTTTGGTCAAATGCTCAAGTGTGGCTTGTGTGAGTGTGATATCTAATTTACTATCCTTAGATTGTTTTACTGTTTCATCATACATTTCTTATATTTCATTAGAAAGCTATAATCTGATGTTCAAGACGGTTTTCTGCTTCTAGGCATCAGATTTCATATGTTTGTTACGATCCATTGGGTTCGCCTTCAAAGGCAATTTGAAAAGGCACCTAGAAATCATTGTTTACGTCAATGTATCGTGGGTTGTGTTATACGATTGCGATAGATATTAACAGTGAGTGAAGTCTGCTACAGGGTATGCATAACACATGCTTTTAATGCATTTCGAAAGAAGCAAAATTTAACGACAGTTCACAGCTTGAAAATTGAAAGGCAACAAAGCTGGGTAAATAAAATGTTGATGCTGACGATGCCTTTAAGATATCGCGTGTGCAATTACGCAGACAAATTTTATATTTGCTTATCACCTACGCATCGAATCTCTTGAGAGCATTTCAATGACACTTTAGAAACTATAATACTTCAGACAATGCAATTTTCATATGCGAGGGTGGCAGCCGAAGTCCCAAAGAGCAAATTTATGTTTGAATTTGTACGAGCACTGACAATAAATATGGCACTCACCTTGATGCATTCTAAATCCTCCAGAGTCCTAGTGTTTTTATTCTTAGAGCTTTAGAGTCAGAATATTCAAGTATAAATTCATAAATATCAGTGTTGGTATGCATTTCTTCTTGTGTGACTTGAATTTCAGTTGATTTTGGCGCGTTATTTCCGCGGCATTATTCAGTTGGTCTTTTCTGAGAGAACGTGACCAATTGAAAGCAGCAAGAGATTGGCCAATCACGAATAGCCATCTTGACTCAGGTCAACCAATGAAATAAGTCCCTTTCCGTTCACTTGAAATTCAAATATTCAAATTTTGAAATTGAGCCAACAGCCAAAAGCTTCTTCGGTCGAATGGAAATACTTTACGTTGCGAAAATATTGCATTCATTCTTCCGTTTGGATTTTCTTTTTTTTTAATGAAATGGATTTCATATGTGATATCCACTTTAGGTATAATATTTTGTGTTAGCTTACGCCGAAAAGTGAAATAAAAATAAAAAAATTTTTTATCGTCATAAAAGACAACCGATTCAAAGCAAAGACTCATTAAAGATCCTTAACGGTGCTTAATTACCGACGGACGCTTTACTATTGTGAAGGTGTCACAAGATTCATGAATTAAGACTCACTGATTCAATACAACTCCCATATAACAAAGACTTTTTGAAATGGCCTAATTTGACTACAAGACGATATTTGAAATGCCTTTTGCTTATGTGAGTTGTGTCGTCTCCTAAGTTTTTGTCTGTTAGAGAACGATCCCGTATCTTTTATAGGATTTAGAATCCAAAGCATTAGATGCGCCCAAGTGAGTTTTTAAATCCCATAGGTAGGACAAATATGGCGCGCCAAGATGGACAATATTACCAAAATTGAAAATATTTATAACGAAACACATTATCGAATGTCGAAAATAATATACTGGCAACTTTTTCAATATTTGTAAAACGAAACGCAAAATATAAAAAGAAAACAAAATTCGTTTACCATAATTTATATATACACAACGAAATTTATTTTCAAGTTATGAAAGTTATTTTATAAAACGAAACTCATTTATATAAAACGAAATTGACATTCATAAAACGACATTTTCTTCGAACAAACGACATTTTTTACCGCTTTTTTGCGGCCATTATTTTGTAGCCTGCAAAGAGCCATCCACTACAAAATTTTGAGGATGTCTTCGCGAAGGAACTTACATAACTTGACAAACCTTGTTGCAACAATCACCAGCTCTGAAAGTGATTGTCCAACAATTGTGAAAGAACTTTTGAAGGAGATAACGATGCTAACGCTAGCAATATTGAAAGTACGATACGCACTCTGTTCCCTTCTGCAAATGGTCGTTCATCCACAACCACAACAGTCGGAGGAGCAGCGACTACAGCAGCTATTAAATACTTCAATGCACCACACGTCTCCACTGTTCAACCCAAGTGTAAATTATGGAGGAGGAAAAAAGTCAAAACGCCGTTTTTTCTTTGATGTCAGTGGCAGGGCGCGGTAAAAAATGTCGTTTGTTCGAAGAAAATGTCGTTTTATGAATGTCAATTTCGTTTTATATAAATGAGTTTCGTTTTATAAAAATAATTTCCATAACTTGAAAAATAAATTTCGTTGTGTATATATAAATTATGGTAAACGAATTTTTGTTTTCTTTTATATTTTTGCGTTTCGTTTTACAAATATTGAAAAAGTTGCCAGTATATTATTTTCGACATACGATAATGTGTTTCGTTATAAATATTTTCGATTTTGGTAATATTGTCCATCTTGGCGCGCCATAGACAAAAGTGATCATGCTCTAACCCTCTCAGAACGTGGCCAACGGTGGCTTAAAGTCATATTGGACGTGTCTCGTTTGGTATTCATTCACTGCTTTAGTTTCAACAAAAAGATCTATGAGATAGACAGGAATTATAGACTGTTTTTTAATTGATACATTTGGGTGCATGTCTTACGTAGATTCGCCTGCTCGTTGGTTTCAGAAACCGTCTATTTTTGCACTTATATAAGAGGCTATTAATCTCCAAACTATATCGACAAGTAGGGAATGTAATTATGTAATCGATCCAATAAATGACAACACCCAGAGCGCAGAGCCCAAGCCTGTTTTTATTGTAAAAAAAACAACACATAAGATCTAGCAAAAAGAGACCGGTTATATGATTTTTGAATATATGTATTATACAAACAGCATATCTTATTTGAATTATAATCAATTATCAATACGCTGCACGGGAGTGCCTTTGAGATCTTTCTTGACTGCCTTTTAGACGTGGAAGTTGCTCTTTTGATAACCTCAAACTCAGAAAGTTTTCATTCATTTTACTATTCAGTCCATCCTCTGTGTGTTCAAAAGATATGACTTGAACTTTGAAGGAGCTAAGAGGTGAAAGTATACAGAAAAGCAAACAACGAGGTAATCATAGAAATAAACATTCATTAACAATGACTTTGATAGGAGCTTGCGAGCATTAAATGATTTTTAAATTCACGATGTGAAACGAAAATCACTACACATATTCCTATGAATGAGATGTCGTTGAAAACACCTGGGTTTGAGGAAGGAAGACGCCCTGCAAACATTTAAAATGTTGTTCAAGAAGAAAGACAGTAAGGAGATACATCAGAAACATCAGCTCAAACGTAGTTGTCTGCTCAGTGGCTTCAGCAGCAGTCTACAAGTGCATTTAGAAACTTGGATAAATCAATTTTTTTTGAAAGATGTCTTTGTTCACTTTCAGTTAAAGTAACTTAGACGAGCGACCTACAAACAATTGGTGAGTAAATGAGGATTGAGTTAGTAAGTGAGGATTAAGTTAGTAAATGAGGATTGAGTTAGTAAATGAGGATTGAGTTAGTAAATGAGGAATGAGGATATTTTGAAATATCGATTCCAACTATGAATGGCGGCTATTTAAAATGAGGACTCCTGTTAAATGATGACATTTTGCCAAAAGAGCTCACGTAAAGTTTTATAGATACTTCAGCCCAACTGTGCTTCACATCAGATTCTCGAATTATATAAAACATTTTCCCCGTTTGAACTAATTGTCCCTGTCGACATACATGGTATCTTTCCCCATAAGGACATAATATACAGGGTGCATAAGGCAACAATTAATATTCTAAAGCTCCTATTTTTCTTCAGAACAATCAATTTTAGGCCTCTGGGAACTTAAATTGACTTCTATACGCAAACTGAAGGTATTCAGCATTGCCGAAGCTTTTCAGTTTTCCCAAAGGCCAAACATGTTTTACTGTAAACAAAATACTCATGAATATAAAGTTTTTAATACACCCTATACTATAAATCAGACCTAGCATTAAATGACTGGTTTTATACGATTTGAATAATGACCAAGAAAAATAAGTAGCAATAAGCAGCATCTAGCGTTTAAGCCATAACATCACTTCAGATAAACTTGACGCTGAGAAATTAAGATCAAGGGAGAAATCAAAATGCCTGTGATGATGGAGATGAGTCTCCTGATTTGATACCTATTTGTTTCGGCCACGCTGCAAGAAATTCAAGAGAGTTGGGAATGAATTTGAGGTGTTGCAAATGTTTTGAGAAAGGAGAGTAGATAAGGTGCAGCTTTGTCACACTTTTGTCAAAGAGCTCTTACCCGTGCCAGTTAGTTTCCAGTCCCCTGAAGTTGATCGGTGTGCGCGCATGTCAACCGGAAATAGGGGTTAATAAACATGGCATGGCATTGGATGGCGTGAAAATCGGAAATACGACAAAGCTGGAAGTTGCATGCTATTGACAAAGTAACATTAGATCCGCCTTATGTTTTATTGGTTAATAAACCGGATCTATGTCATTGTGTATTCATTCTTCAAACTATATAGTCGAACTATCGTCTTAAAAAATGTTATTTGCGTTGTTTATTTTTGCATTGCTTTTGGACGTTTTGAAAAAAAAAACAAAAAATATGGCACACATGTTTAATCAGATATATGCAGACACTGTTGAGTTTGAAGAAGTTAGTCACAGCGATCTTATCAATTTGATTTTCGTCGATTTTATAAGTAAAAAGATTCAAGAGCTACGAAGAGCTGAAAAGGATTAAAGTAAAGCAGACCCTTGGGTAGAGTATCAAAACGTTTTAGAAATGATGACTGAGGAAGATCGTTGGTTCAATTTTGCAGCTCGAGCAGTCGAAACAATTAATCGCGAACATGTCTGGAATGGAATATGTGAAGCCTTTAAGTTTCTAAAGAACTGTGGACCTTCGAACTCTCACAAGACATATTTTGACAAACTGTTTAGTGTTACTTGGGTAGAACTAATGTTAATGTACACGGAGACAAAACGTCCTCCTTTTTATCAAAATCTCTTTGACTATGCTGATTGTAGTTGTAAACTGAAATACAGATCAACTATGTAATTGCTTTGACAAAAAAAATAAAATATAAATTTCAATGTTATTGCATTTTGACTTCAGTTGTTGTATGACCATGTCATAGTGAAAATGGGAATCGGTAGCAGCAAACGTGAAAATAGAAATGCAAAAAGGGATAAAAATCACAATCGTAAGAAAATGTTTCGCTTGGGTATAAGTTTCGGACGCAACAATCTCAATCTTGAGGGTCATTTGCAAGCAGGATACACAAGTAAAACTGTTAAAAATTATGGACCCGCCGCAATTAAAATTCCAACAGATAATGCGATAGAAGAAACACTGCCTGTAACTGAAAACATTGAACCCATCGATAATGAGTAGTTAAAAGAAATTGACATCTAATTGCAAAATTATTATCAAGAGAACATTGTCATGAGTAACGTTGACCAGTACTTAGCCGGTGTATACTTCAATCCAAAACGTCCTGGAAGCTTATAAAAAGAACCCATTCAATTTCCAACATTTCATCGTTAGGCATTTCAATAAATGGTGAATCTGTACCATTTAAACCAATCAATTTGTCCTTTGGTGCGAATCCAAGATTTATAGAAGCATTTCTATCGCAGTTTTCTGGCACTGGGAAAATGTATTATGACACAGGCAATGGCATTACGCGTGAAGATTTCCCAAACGGTTTTGCCCTGTTCGGCGCGGACTTTACCCCCGATATGTGCAGTGCATCCGAACATTTTAACACGGTGCAAAAAGGAAACCTGGCCATTGACTTACAATTCTCGACACCGCCAACTCATGCAGTTAGCCTTGTCTGCTATGGAGAGTTTGAAAATATAATACAAATCGATGGAGAGAGAAATGTCGTTTATGACTACATTGGATAAATGAACACCTCACAAATATGGACCGCTTTGAAATCTGATCCGGTAACAGGAAAAAAATTTCTCGGTGTTTTTCCAGCCGACCGTTTGCCTAAAGAAATCGAAAGCTACCCAAAAGGATTTATCGCAAACACGGATGTAAGCGGAAAACCGGGGACCCATTGGGTTGCCTTTTACTTTCCTTCAGAAGAAAAAGCCGAATTCTTCGATAGCTATGGACAACCACCAGGGCGATTTCATAAGTTCTTTAGAGATTATTTGAAACATTATGATTGGGGGTTTAATAAACGTCAATTGCAAAGTATCTGGACGGATGTATGTGGACAATATTGTACATTTTACCTCAGCCATAGAGTGCGAGGATGTAGCTTGAATAAGATTGTAAACATGTTTGATGGTAATACTGTTGAGAACGATAACAAGGTATCAAGTTTCGTTAGCAGACATTTTCATATAGAAACTAGTGTAACCCTAAACGATAGCATTCAGTCAAGTATAAAATTTGTTGTAAAAGCTTGAGCCCTTTATTATCAATAAAATTTTCTTTGTGTAAACTAATTGCCTCTGTTTCTATTTGCATAATCTAATGATAACAGTCAGGAAATTGATATCAACTGCTCTATTTATTTAAACAAAACAAATCTTTACATGTCAAATTTTAATAGTCTATCCAACGTAAACGAGTTTTCTTTAGTGTAGAGGATAGTTTAGGCGTTGTCATTTTCGTTCTTGAGCCTCTGTGGTGGGCTATTCCGTCTTCTTCATCGGGCGAAGTTTCCATTTGAGCTTCTTCCCATCTTACATCGTTCCGAACCAAATCACGAGGAATGTTTATTTTTGATAAAACGCGAAAGAATTCTCTAGAACCTGTAGGATTGAAATTCTTTCTCCCTCTTACGGCGTCGCTAATGAGGTCTGATATATTTGATTGAGGGATAATAACACCGTCAAGTTTGACTTGTCCTGAATCATCCCAAGTTATTATATCCGGTTATGTTTTAAGACGCTGCAGTATTGCCATAGAATAGAGAATACTCTGGCCAGTAAAGTGTACAACATTTACTATGAAAATATATGGAGTGGAAGCCGTAAAGTGGGTTAAAATGTAGATTTTTTGAGCTGTTGGCTGTTTTTGGCATCTTTTTGAAAGAAATTGAAATAAAAAGGCAAGTATTTTGTATATATCATGTAACAAATGCATTTATTTAATATATTTATAGCGAAATTCAGTCGGAAAGCTTGAACAGGTTCTGAGGTTCACAAGTCCTGAGGACTTAAATGAACTTGGATGTATTACATGTTAAATATATTATTGTGATATAAAAGCTTTTGTTTTCAATTTAGTTTTATAAAGGACAAAAATTATATGCACAAAGCCCTCAAAGGTGTGTGACTTTAATGTACTTTCTGTCTTTCTTTTTAGTTGTTGCGAATATGCGGTTCGCAAATTTTATGGCGTAATAAATGCGCATTCTTACAAAAAGTTTCTGCAAGAACTCAAATGGGAATTCCGTACAGCAATCAAATTCCTTTGGTATGGACTTGACGGTGTCTAATATACTTCGACCAACTCCTTCGCTCTTTGTGTAGACAAAAAACGTCTTAATAAATGTGTCTTCAAGTTTGATGATGTATTCCAGATAAGGAGATGGTGATTGTAGTCCTCCTAAATCAGATTTCTTTTCATCGAATGCTTGAAAGTGGCAGAATAACTTTCTGCTATCATCCAGTTCTGTAGATGAAAGAGCATTGGTGCATTTCAGACAAGAGTGGAGTTTGAAACTCTTCATTAGAAGAAAACCAGACACATATGCAATGGCATTTTCCCTCATTATGTTAATAACATTTGGCTCCTTGTAGTCAGTAGGACCAATTGCTAAAATTTGTGGTTGCGGAGGTAGAAAGACTTGAACCGTTTTCTTCTGGCTGACTTTATTCTTTGCAACATTTTTGGAATACTCAACCAGCATAGAATCAAGGTCGTTGTCACAATTTCCAGATGAACAGGTTAGAAGGGAACTGAAGAAAAGCTTTCTAAGTGCTTGCATAAATTGGGTTGGAGTGGGGTTATCACTATTGCCTCCCTGGCGACGAATAGTACCAAAAATGGAAAATGTACAACTTTATAATCTCGAATCAAAAAGTTGCAGTAGAGACGCACACGTGAGAAAGATCCACAGCAAACCCAATATACAATGCTTTGGGCGATTTGAGAATTGAATAACATTGGAAAGTTATTTTGATAAAGACATTTCTGAGTGAAAAATATGTACAAAATAACAGCAATATAATAAATATTATATTTTCTTAATTGTTAAAAGGCTAAAAACATGTCTTTGCCATTAAAGATTTACATGGTGCACAAAAATCTTTAACACAAAACAATTTAAATTTAGAATGTGTGCATTTCATGCAATAGAATATACAGAATAAAATACAGCAATTCAGTACACATATTTACATTTAAAAAATTTAATGACAACTTTATTCAGAGATGGATATAAGAGAGGGGTGTGCAGCCCTCCTGGCTTGAGCTAGATGGGGGTGCAGAAGAAATGCTAATTTCTCTATAAATATTGGTATACTAAACAATTAAGCTGAAGAAATTGTGATCAATGTTTAATAGAGCACCCTTACAAAAACCACCCAATCATAATAAAAACGTAATAGAATTTAATAAACAAAGTTTAACATGCTACTGCAACAAGTAGCCACTAAAATCTAATCCAACCTACTAAAACTACATAACATAAGACACTTGCAACATAATCCTCACTTGAGAACTGAATGCCAAAATAACAACTAGAAAAAAATATCAGAAAATCAATCATAACTATTGGTAATAAATTTAATAGAGCACAAATCACAGCAAGGCAAAATTTATAAATAAGGCAAACAGAGTGTATACCTCACTAAAACTACATTTGGTATTAAAAATGCCCAACTATTATTATAGAACTCAATGACCAAAATCCGCCATTACCGCCATGTTTTTGACCACGGGGTCCAGGCCCCTTTTCCCCTCCAGGTCTTATAGAGCTCAATGATTCCGAGCATATTCATGGCGTATTCGGCAAGATTCGAGACGCTTTCGGTGATTTTACAATTCAGAGTTTAACTGGATGATAATACTATTTTAACAAGACGTTTAATTTGAAGTTTTTGTTCTGTTAACACAAATTTTTGACAAAAAATTACAAAATTCATTCAATTTTTGCTTTTGATCGAATTTTGCTGTATTTGAGCAAAATTTTTAATCATGAAAAAGTCAACCCTGGAAAAACTTAAGTGGCAGAATTCTGACCGTGGCTCAAGCCACTTTCGCCATGGCCTAGATCCGCCCCTGCCTTACATTTGATCCACCAGTTTGGATTTCCTGGGTCTACCTAACCCCGGTTATGTCAGGATTTGTGTATGCCCAAATGCATTCCTGCCCAGTTATCTTCTTCCTTAGCTCCTCTACATCCTTCCTCTTCATTATTCCTTCGAAATGAGTTGAAGTTTCCGTCAGAATTCGTTCGCAAACGTTTCACGTTTGATTGCGTGCAACTTTCAGCGTCCGATTTGCTCTTGTTGAAAAGCTTTCTTTTACTTAACATGTTGATGCTGCTTAAATTAGCTGGCCTGAACTGTGGCTGAACATTTGCCAGCAGTTGCGACATGCTTAATGACGGTTAAGGAGAACATTGTTAAATGATTCAGAATTTGTCTGTCAGAATATAAACGATTTTAGTTTCGCAGAGCAAGTTTTTAAGCTATTCGTGAAGCAAACAGTGTATTTGAAGGGTTGTAAAGAAGTGAGAAGCCTCTTTCGTGAATCAGTTGTATCGATAATCAGTGATGTCATCGACAATCGGTGATATCATCGATAACCAGTGATATCATCGATAACCCGTGATACCATCGATAAACCGTGATATCATCGATAACCACCAGTGATATCATCGATAATCAGTGACATCATCGATAACCAGTGATATCATCGATAACCCGTGATATCATCGATAACCCGTGATATCATCGATAATCTTTCATATCAAGAGTGGAAGCATCGTTTATGAATCAGTGACATTACTCTACTTTACGAAAGGATATGTTTTGGGTATTTCTCAAACATTTTCCCCAATTCTTCGTGGAATGTTCTATCTGTGGGGCTACATAAATCCATGTCACGACCTGTTCGACAAAAAAACGATTCAATTTATTCTCTCAAACCCGTTCACGTTGACGGTTAGCAGTGATTTTAGATATGACCGTGCTGTTTGGTTGTTTTTTCTTAACAGAATCTGAATTTGGTCATTCCTCATTGGGATCAAATTATTAAGGAGTTGCATTTCCTCACCACAAGTTTTAAGTGCAAAAATCAGCAATTTCCCCACTGTCCGATTATATTATGAATTGGTTTTGATCTTACTTAACAAACCGACAAATTTTCACTGTGATAGAAAATGAATGCTCTTCAACAATGCAAGAGGACCTCGAGTAAGTAAGCGTTATTGTTATTGTTAAAGTGAATGGTTTGAGCCCTGGAGTAATCGTTACATGTTTGTACATGTAGATCGTCCGTGTTAGTGCAGTTATGGGGAAGGACTGGGTTGGGTAGACATCACTTGAGTCGGAAGATGACAAGCAAGAAAGTTGTGGAAATATCAGTCAACACCATTGAACTAAAATACATGGAACGCTACCTGCAATAGAAAAGCCTAATAATTTTTTGAAGCCAAATCTTACACCCAGATACGCGTGTGTAGTCAATCAATTTTCACTCCGCGGGAGAATTTGAAAACACTAAACACGCGTGTCTGGGTGTTTTCTCACGTGTCTTAGTGTAAGATTTGCCATCAATTATTTGCTTCAGGTAGCGTTCCATGTATTTCAGTTCAACGGTCAACACCGACACTTCATCTCAGGACTGCATGATATGGACGATCTACATCCACAAACACGCATTATTATTTTTCTCTCCTTTCATTTATCCTGTTCTTGAATGATTCGCCTTAAAAATTTATAATTATTTGTTTCGTTTAGCGCGATTGGAAACATTTCAAATATTTACACGCCGGCTCTATTTACCAGAAGATTCAAACTCGTGAACTTCGAAGCCATCCTTTTCAGCTGCTCCTTTCGATCCTCCTTCGTCTTTCTCCAAGTCGTTTTGGGAACTTGAATGTCGCACGAGCGATGCTCCAAACGACGCACACTTCCTCCATCGTGACCTGGGAGCAAACGTTGCTGGGTAAGGAAGACTGGGTTTTGGCAACAATAGCCGTCGTCCAATTTTGACTTGCCTGTTTTGATTTGTATCTGGTAGAAGGGAATGCTTTGTTTTGTAGGTCACAACGTCTTTACTGGCCACTGAGTAAGGAGAAGAAACAATAGAAGTTTTGGTCGCAATGGAAAAAGATCTATTCTGAGCATGAGCTGTTCCCAAGGCTTAAGTCTAATGCTGGGTTACTACTATTCAACGCAAGGTGGCAAATCTCAGAGTTTTATAAAATGACGAAGTATTCTTTTATTCAGCATATTTCATGGAGCTGATGGAAGTAGACATCGGTGAAAAGTACCATGCGCCCCAAGAAATCCCTTCCACTTACTTGTGCTATCTGATAAATTCTCGATATCTATGCCGATCCACTTAAATCCTGGTTTCTTTCCAGTTACCCCTCGTATGTGAAATTTCTCTATGAGCTTTAGACTTTGCAAGATATTGGCAACATCGTAGAGGCGGCGCTCTTTGTATGGAAAAAGTGACGAAACAAACATTCTCTTAGAGTTCTCTGCATTCTATGGTGAGGTTTGTGTGTATTTTTTCAACGAGCAGTCACATCTCCGCAACTTAGACATGTTGAGAGAGACAGTGCTATACATGCTAACAACGATGGCAAAGCAGGGAAATATTTCTATTTGTCAGATTGTCAGATCATTCTTGGACTAGGAATATAAAATAACTTACACATAAACATCGTCATTTCGCTCACGGAATATCGTCATATGTTTGTAGTAAATGGAGATTGGAGATCGTTCTGGTTAACGGCGTTTTGAGAAGGAATGTTGATGCTCACTGACGTTTCAAACTTTCGACAACCTTAGCAGTAGTCATCTTCAGAGTCAAGTGACTACCGCTCAGTAAAATACATGTAACGCTACCTGTCAGTGCCTGGAGCAAACAATTGAAGCCACAATCTTACACCCTAACACGCATGTGTAGTGTTTCGAGATTCTCTCGCGGAGTGAGAATTGATTGATTACACAATGTCTAGGTGTAAAATTTGGCTTCAAAAAATTATAAGGCTTTTCTATTACAGATAGCGTTCCAGATGTATTTTAGTTCGATGCTATCGCTAAGGTTTTCGAAACGTCAGTCGACATCAACACCAACAGTCTTCTCAGGATTCCAATAACCAAGACGATCTACACCGGTGGGTTATAATCATTGAGTTCTATAATAACTGGAGCGGCTATCTCAAGCGCGGCCTTAGATATCTGATGACGCCAAAAAAATGGCGGATTTCGTCCGTTGCCGCTGAGATTTACCGAAATTGACCGCTTTTCCGAAAATTTCACAATTTCCCACCCTCCTGAGGAAAGAGGAGGAAAATGTACGTGTATTTGGGATTGGCAAGCAATTTTTGATGAAAATCACGTTAAAACCTACAATTCGTAACAGCGAGTCAACCTAGCTTCCAGTTATCGGCCCTACGAGGATGTATCTATAACTATCGACGAAAGAGCTATATGTCGGCTACACATCTATGAATGCAGATATGCGTCGTTTTACCAGCGTCAAACTTGTTTGATCGATTAAACTCTTTAGTCTATACAAAAAAGTATATCATAGTTCATCTCCACGGTTCACGAGAGAGAAGTTAGCTTATTTGTTATCATTGCTATTTTTCTTCTTTTCATGCAATGGGCAATGGCTTTTTTCGCCACAATTGTAGGATTTTTACTTGTTTCTTTAAAAAAGTACATATAAAATCTCTGGATATTTACGGATTTTCTGTAATTGAGTTTCACATGAAATTTCAAAAAGACTCAAGTCTGCATAGGTTTGGTAAATGAAAACAAACAATATTGTATAGAAATTACTTTAAGTAACCTTTTTGTGATGTTCTGAAGTGCAACTGCATCAAATACTTGTAAAGTTGTACATTTTGATTTTGTTGTATTGATATATAAATTGGGCAAAATGCAAATAATCATCAAAACACTTATGCTTCCAATGGTGTTTATAATTCATTTTTAGTTTTAATACTTCTACCCCTTTTTTTCACTTTGTTTTTTTTTTTCCTATATTTTCAATATAAGTGCACAATTTGAATTATTAACACAGTTTTCACTTCAATAATAAAGTTCATAAGCAGTTGGTAGTGCATTTTGTTCTCTGAGTATCCACATTTGGTGTTTTCTTCATACATGAATGATGAAATGCTTATGGATGTGTCATAACAAGGCAATAAAACCAAATGAATTAAATACCTATAGTGTACTTTTATGCTAGAAGCTTAAAAGCTTTCTAGAAATTATAAAGTTATTGGATTATATTACCTCTATATCATCAATCTCATGAAAAGAAATAAGAAGCAAAATATTTGTAGAAAAGCTTTGAAAAGTGAAAAACATTTATTTAAAAAGCAGCAATGATGCATATGATAACCCCATTCTGTACTCTAATAGGTAAATAAGCTCAAACTGTTTCTTAAAGAAATATAAGAAATATATAAGAAATATACAGTACAGTAATTTTAAAGGTTTCATCACTGAATCTTTAATGCTTTAGTATAGTGCATTAGATATTAGTAACATTTAAACAACACTCAACTAAAATATTTTGATAAAGATATGACATGATTTAAACATTATGTTATATAAAACCCAATGGCTTATTCAGTTTAATGCTTCATCTGCATCAAGTCATCATCAATCTCAGTACAAATGTTTACATAGACACAAACTTTATGGCCTTTCCATTTTTATATGTTGTGAATTGACATTTAATTAAGCATCAAAAAACAAACAACCTTCTTGCCATCTTTTTTGTTCATGAACTTTACTTCAAAGCATTCAAGGCATCATTAGTGAATCCATTGTCTCCATCCATAGAATTTGACCATGATCAAATTAAATAACTCTGGATAAGGCAGACAATAAATCAATTATCTTTACAGCATTATCATTTTTAAGACTCTGCCTGGTCAATAACATCTTCCAGTCATCTTTACTTGGTCTTCCCTGCATGTTGTCAGCAAATAGAACATAACAAGCTCTGCTCCAAATCATGGGTACCTTGGGGCTGATCATTTCTTCTTGATACTTTTCACAGAGCAAAATGTGTGCAGGGTCTTTTTTGCTTTAGGGAAACTATTTTGCAAATAGATAGGTAAATTTTACGATTTCATGCATTAACAAATGACAGAAAAGTATGCAGAATTTTATATAGACAAAACAGGAAAAACATCAGTATATTTTATGTTCAAGTCAGTCTTAAAATTACGATCTATGGAATGATGATAAATTATGATCAAAAATTATGTATTTTATGGCTTTTCAAGTGCATGTATAATTGCTTTTCAATCGTTGACGGACTAACAAAACAAACAACTACCTCACCTGTGAGAAGCGATATGTTCCTTTTTGTGGAAACTACGACATCCAACAATTGAACGATTGAAGTGTTGGCATTATAAAAGAAATGCCAAAAAAGATATCGTCACAGAATATGGAACTAACGATATCCATATTCTGTGATATCGTGTTTGTTTTTGAAAAATTCTTTATAATTTACTATAGACACCAGGGGGAGGTCGAGAATATTATTTTTCTGCAAAGCGATCATTTCAGCGGAAATACGTCCGTTGGCCGCCATTTTTTTGGCGACCTCGCCCCAGTAAAGATAGCCGCTCCAGTTATTATAGAACTCAATGGTTATAATGAGTTAATTCCCAAGGATTCGATGAGTGTTTAGTCCCCTGTTATTTATCTTGCAAATTTTTTTGCAGGGTTGAGAAAAATGTTTTGCATTTGCTTTGCCGTTTTGAAGGATTTCTCCTGAGCGCACTCTTTTTGAGCAAAATGCCGTTTGTAAAAGCCCTAAATTTGCACTCTTACTTCTGTCCTTGACATTCGTCTCGTCGTGTTGATCAAAAAGAGCTGTCGCAGCATCTTCTAAGGTCACCACACCACCCTGCAATGGAAGATTTGCAGACATGTAAATAATAAGCTATTGCGCATGCGCGCAGTCAGCCCCAACTACAGGTAGTGCTATAAAAATATTTTGGCGTTCGCTCACTGTAAGAACAATACATTCAAAAAGAGAGACTTTGTCGTGTGACAAATTCGAACATCGCCTTGAAAACTGCAATTGCCATGTTGAATGGCCAAAAATTATGCACTTCTCAAGAGCTGTAAAAACTAACAGAAACCCAAGAAAGAGACTGTTTTATAACGATAACATCGTCAGGAAAGTTCTGAAAAGAAGTGCTTTACCGATCCATTGGCTTGTTGTGTCGTGTAATAAGGGAGAAATGTATCGTCCGCAAACCGTTTGTGCAACCCAAAAGGTACAAGCGGTTTGTTGATGACACTTTTTCCCTTTTTTTACACGACACATCTAGCCAATGTATTTTTTAAGCAGGTCTTTTCAAAACCCATGGATTTCTCTTGTTTTCGCTTAGGTTTCTTTTAGTTTTCAGAACTCTTGGGAACTCCATAATTTTTGACCATTCGCCATGCCAATTGCACATTACAAGGCAAAAATAAATTTCCCAAAAAGATAGCTGATGTTTTAAATTTACAAAGCAGGACCAAACTTGCAGGCTGGCTACGACACTACTCGTGCGAATGCATTTGAAAGTACGATGACATGAAAAACTATATCGTACTGCAAGTTAGATTGTGAAAACCTACCGTTGAGAGTAGGAACATGATCAGAAATTTCTGACTTAAAACGCCCAGTGATTTGTCCTATCTGCAGTTGTCCATCATGTACTATATCGTACTGCAAGTTAGATTGTGATAACCTACCGTTGAGAGGAGGATTTTGATCAGAAATTTCTGACTTAAAACGCCCAGTGAATTTTCCTTTCTGCAGTTGCCCATCATGTCGATTACAGCTTCAAAGAAAACGGCGTGGTTTAACGGTAAAATATTCATTTTGCCCTGGTCGTTTCGTAACGTATAGATAAGCTTGCTAGGTATCGATTAAACGTTCTTCAAAGTGATTCGCGTGTCAAGTTAAAGCACACGGGGGGTGCGGGGGTAGTGTCATTGGACGATAGGGGTGCCAATTTTCCAGGGAGGGGGGAATTGTCATCCTTTGGGGCCTCGGGATGTTTTGGATTTTTTAGGATTACAGATGATTTAACCTTGGGCAATGACAGTGTATTTACCTTTTCAAAAAGTTTTTTTGTTTTTTGTAAATATATGCGCGGTTAGCAATTTATTTCAATATTAATGTTTCGATGAACACGCGCATGGTAATACTCTATTGCAAATGGTGGTTATATAAAATATGTAATTGCCTTTGAAATGAGAAGTTCTACTTTTACTTAGTCTTACTGTACAATTTCATAGCCTCTAATACTGTTAAATTAATCATCTACTGTGCGTAATACCATGTTATAAGTTGTCGGGAGGGTGGGGGGTGCTAGAGAATTTTAAGGGGGGAGGCGCGCCCTATTGCACCCTCCCAGAAAATTTACCCCTGAAAAAACTTCCACGCCAATCGACTTTTGCTTTACAAGGGATGTAAAAAAAACTGGCTAATGCAATATATTCTTATTTTGAAACTAGTTCGGATACATTTCGGTATGTTAAGCTTGAATTGAAAAAACAGATCAAACATCTAACGGTTATTAGGAATTATGATAATGCGCTATCTGATAAATGGTGGTGACCAGGGCTAAAACAGGCGGAAGCAAATTCTTATAATACATATCAAAAGCCAGCGAAGTGCTTTCAAAAGAGAAACGTCATACAAGGCTATATGTATAAAAAAGGAATGTTTATTAAAAAGCGTAACGTTCCGTTATTACTTTCAAAGCATTGTGTATTTTTCACGGAGAATCATCACACAAAAACTTCCTATGTATGTATATGTATAATATGAGTACTTACAAAAAATTAAATTACATAGTGGGAAGAAAGATGTGACGGTACGGATGGGATAAGTTAGTATGAAGTGGGACATGAGGATTACATGAAGGATACGAAAAACACACACAATCACAACTGAACGGCAATGGAGTGTCCTTGGACGTTAAGAGACGGTTTCATTTTGTTAATTAAGAAACTTTCGCATATTTGTATTTGATGGCTGTTTTGAAAGCACTCTGTTGGGTTTTGATATTTATTATAGCTCAACATAAGTACCAAACGAATGGATACATGGGGTAAAATAGGTATATGAATGAGATATGTGGGTGTATGATTGACAAGACTACGTCATACATAGCTACATGTACCTTTGATCATTGCACGTTCTTCCTCTTGAGAGCAGGAAGCAGGTTCATTGAATTGTCTACTTGGACTTGGTTCGTTCCCAAAACTGTAAAATCGTTTCATCTGAAGGAAATAGAAAAGACAAATGGCTGATATTTTTTTCCATTTTAATTATGGATCGCCTATATCGATGAAGAAACCGTGGATGGGTTCTTTGATGTGTGGGAAATTTGAAGAACTATAATGAAGTTAGCTCAGTAAAATGCAAGGCCAAATTGTGCAAAAAAAGAGGCATTATATTTTACAGTACAGGACCTAGAGAAAGCGTGAGATCGATAAGCTGTTTTAGAAAAACATCGGTGATGACCATCTTCATACGTAAATATATGAATGTGTTTTACGTGGTCGTAAGTCGACCAACGATAATGCAGGAAAAGAATAAGACTGTACAGTCACAGATACAAACATACATAAGGCAGTGGTGTAGACAACCCGCAAGTTTGTTCGTAAGTATATGAATGCATTTTACGTGGTCTTAAGTCGACCAATGATAATGTAGGAAAGAATAAGACTGTACAACCACAAAATACAAACATGCATCGGGCAGTTCTGTAGACAGCCCGCAAGTTTGTACGTAAGTATATGAATGCACTTCACGTTAAGTTGACCAATGATAATGTAGGAAAGAATAAGACTGTACAACCACAGAATACAAACATGCATCGGGCAGTTCTGTAGACAGCCCGCCAAGTTGTTTGGGCTATAAAAATTTTTCCAAGTTTACTGACTGTAATAACAATACATTTGTAAAGAAATGGACATGCTGACGACGTGTAACTTACATAGCACGACCAAACTTGAAGGCTGGTCGCGCTACTGAAAGAAGGTCACAGATTCCTCCATTGTGAGGAAGTAACCTCCTTCCCGCGGATACATTGAAAATAATATTCAGAAGACTTGTGCAAAATTTATTAGAAGAGAATGTCAGTATTTGGTGATGAAAGAATAGTTTAGGATGAATGACTAGAAGAGGTGTTTTCCTTAGATGCTCGTTGAAAATAGCAATCGTGCCGTGTACCTTTTGTTTTCCAGGTGTTTCCACTATGCTTTGTAGGTTTTCCTTTTCGCGCTCTTGTATCGTCTGATGTAGACTTTTCCTCGAGAGGAACTAGAAACATGTCGAAAATTCACACTAGGTAAATGAAATTCGTAAAAAAAGGTACGCATCGAAAGTCGCTTTCCATTTTTAATGATACAATTTAACGAACTGGACGCAAAAAAATCGATGTAAACCTTTAAATTTGCAAGAGTTTGAGTTATTTTTGATTTCCCGTGCCAAAGATAACGATTCTTGGCCAAGCGACTTAACACATCGACACTTTCAAGTACGTTAACTATATCGTAAACTCGACGTCTTTCCACACCTAGGAAAAAAAGTGACGGATGCAACCCGCGTAGAAATCGTCTTGAGATTAATTATCAAATGAGAAGTTCGAAGTTTGGCAAAAACCCAAATAAATTACGTCATGGATGGATTTCTGGGAGGGAAGCGCCTGTAGGCTAAGACAAAATTGTAGGCCTTTAAGCGATACCTATTCCTCACACTAAGTTCCATTTTCCTTTACTTTTGCATTTTGTGTTTGTAACCCACAGGGCCAAAAATGGGGAAATGTTCATTTTAAAGATCAAACGAAATTTCGAAAATCATTGACATGGTCAGGGAAATGGCAATACTTCATGATTTCTGAGTATTGTTCATTTGAACAGTAGATGGTACGAAAACCATTTTTCTCCACATTCAATTGCTTGTAAGGTTTTCAACAGCATAAATAAATCAAACTTAAGCACATTGGACATTTGACTGGCAAAAACGTCTAAATCCTAATTATGTCTAGATGCAATGGGCCTCTCGAAAGCCTGGGCCAGTAGGCTTAAGCCTACTTAGGCTACTGGATAATCTGCCAGTGCGCACCACCAATAGCCACAGGGGTTGGGGAGGAGTAGATATCTCCCAACAAATCCTAATATACAAAGCAAAACCATCTTTGATCAGTGTTTAATGGACGTTTTAATGGAAAAGCAGGAAGGATTTAGGGGAGGGGTGCAGGGGGGGAGGGTAGTGCATGCACCACTTTTCACCATTTCCAGCTTTGGCTAGAAGGGGTGCAGTGGGGTGCAGATTCCCCTACGAAATATTCACATACCAAAAAATTAAGCAAAAACAACTGTGGGACTACACATTTCCCAGGGTCTCAAGTCAAACCTATAAAAAGTCTGACATGTGAATGATAAAACGACATCCACAAAGAAGCCACAGAAATCTAATCAAAACTAAACTGAACAAACGACAACTTATAAGAACTAGACCACCCCCTCATACAAAATCATCCTGGATCCATCCTTGATAAAAAGGTAGCTCACAGAAGTAAACAAAAAAAGTATGACGTGGTCAAAGTATAGGGAATATACAGTAGGTCCACTTAGCTGTGCAACTGCCTGCTGTATATCTAATTTGATTACTGGCAACTTTTGCAATGTCAGCACTCTTATTGGTTAGAAATTGCAATTGACTGACTGCCACTATGGTAGTCACATGTTCAATGAGATATGCGTGGCACAAAAAAATTTGATGGAGTGGCTCTACTGTATGTTCTCTGCACTGTGACATGGCACAGCAACAAGTAGGCCCCAAAATCGAAACCCAATATTATATGGAGCGACTTTGAATGTTACAGCTAATCACGTACATATGGTCTGGTCGAGCAACATAAAATGGTAACACTTACGTAGATCTTTGGCAACTTCATCTAATGATACTTCAACAGTCCCATCCGGGTTCTCGGGGAACAAAGCTAAAAACCTATTTTGAAAATCACAATGTGGTAAACTAATGTATTGCATCCAAAAGCAGAAAAGAACATGTAATGAAAATGAACTGGAAGTAGAAATTTTTAAATCTATAATTTCTCATTGTTAAATCCCACCTTTGACACAAAAGTCCCAGTGACCTATCTTTTCGACTGTAGATAGGTTTTTCATCTATGACTTCTGCCTTGAAAGTGCGATTGACAAACAGATCTTTCTTCTTTTCATCTCTGTCTCGTATATCCTGGCTTACGACGCTCAGGTTGGCAGTCGGGGTCAGAGGATCATCATAATTTGTTTGCTCGACCGAGGCAATTTTAGTCGGAGTAGAATGAACTTTCATTCTAGCAGCAACATGGTTTGCAGGGAAAATATCTTGTTCCTGTGTACTTTTATCTATACAGGTTATCAAGGTCTCCTGACTTTGCGAGCTCTCCCACTTTTCAATCCTTTCTTTTTCAATCATGGCAATATTGATAAGCTCGGCCATTGAGCCATGTCTTGAGAGCAACTGACTAGCTTCATGTGACTGTTGTTCATTAACATTGCATTCTTTGGTCAAATGCTCAAGTCTGGCTTGTGTGAGTGTGATATCTAATTTACTATCCTTAGATTGTTTTATGTTTTCATCATTCATTTCTTATATTTCATTAGAAAGCTATAATTTGATGTTTAAGACGGTGTCATAGAATAGAGAATATATTCTCTATTCTATGACGGTGTTCTGCTTCTAGGCATCAGAGAGAACGTGACTAATTGAAAGCAGCCAGAGATTGGCCAATCACGAATAACCCTTGACTCAGGTCAACCAATGAAATAAGTCCTTTCCGTTCACTTGAAATTCAAATATTCAAATTTTGAAATTGAGCCAACAGCCAAAAGCGTCTTCGGTCGAATGGAAATACTTTACGTTGCGAAAATATTGCATTCATTCTTCCGTTTGGATTTTCTTTTTTTTTAATGAAATGGATTTCATATGTGATATCCACTTTAGGTATATTATTTTGTGCTGGCTTACGCCGAAAAGTGAAATAAAAATAAAAAATTTTTTATCGTCATAAAGACAACCGGTTCAAAGCAAATTTTTTATGAGTAAATAAGTGGTCATTAAGTGCTTAATTACTGACGGACGATTTACTATTGTGAAGGTGTCACAGGATTCATGCATTAAGATTCACTGATTCAATACAACTCCCATATAACAAAGACTTTTTGAAATGGCCTAATTTGACTACACGACGATAATTGAAATGCCTTTTGCTTATGTGAGTTGTGTCGTCTTCCAAGTTTTTGTCTGTTAGAGAATGATCTCGTGTCTTTTATAGGATTTAGAATGCAAAGCATTAGACGCGCCCAAGCGAGTTTTTAAATCCCATAGGTAGGACAAAAGTGATCATGCTCTAACCCTCTCAGAACGTTGCCAACGGTGGCTTAAAGTCATATTGGACGTGTCTCGTTTGATATTCATCCACTGCTTTAGTTTCAACAAAAAGATCTATGAGATAGACAGGAATTATAGACTTTTTTTTAATTGATACATTTTGGTGAATGTCTTACGTAGATTCGCCTGCTCGTTGGTTTCAGCAACCGTCTATTTGTGCACCTATATAAGACGCTATTAATCTCCAAACTATATCGACAAGTAGGGAATGTAATTATGTAATCGATCAATAAATGACAACACCCAGAGCGCAGAGCCCAAGCCTGTTTTTATTGTAAAAAAAACAACACATAAGATCTAGCAAAAAGAGACCGGTTATATGATTTTTGAATATATATATTATACAAACAGCATATTTTATTCTATATATAATCAATTATCAATACGATGGACGGGAGTGCCTTTGAGATCTTTCTTTACTGCCTTTTAAACCTGGAAGTTGCTCTTTTGATAACGTCAAACTCAGAAAGTTTTCATTCATTATACTGTCCAGTCCATCCTCTGTGTGTTCAAAGGATATGACTTGAACTTTGAAGAAGCTAAGAGGTGAAAGTATACAGAAAAGCAAACAACGAGGTAATCATAGAAATAAACATTCGTTAACAATGACTTTGATAGGAGTTTGCGAGCATTAAAAGATTTTTAAAGTCACGATGTGAAACGAAAATCACTACACATATTCCTATGAATGAGATATCGTTGAAAACACCTGGGTTTGAGGAAGGAAGACGCCCTGCAAACATTTAAAATGTTGTTCAAGAAGAAAGACAGTAAGGAGATACATCAGAAACATCAGCTCAAACGTAGTTGTCTGCTCAGTGGCTTCAGCAGCAGTCTACAAGTGCATTTAGAAACTTGGATAAATCAATTTTTTTTGAAAAATGTCTTTGTTCACTTTCAGTTAAAGTAACTTAGACGAGCGACCTACAAACAATTGGTGAGTAAATGAGGATTGAGTTAGTAAATGAGGATTAAGTTAGTAAATGAGGATTGAGTTAGTAAATGAGGATTAAGTTAGTAAATGAGGATTGAGTTAGTAAATGAGGATTGAGTTAGTAAATGAGGAATTAAGATATTTTGAAATATCGATTCCAACTATGAATGGCGGCTATTTAAAATGAGGACTCCTGTTAAATGATGACATTTTGCCAAAGAGCTCACGTAAAGTTTTATAGATTCTTCAGCCCAACTGTGCTTCACATCAGATTCTCGAATTATATAAAACATTTTTTCCCGTTTGAACTAATTGTCCCTGTCGACATACATGGTATCTTTCCCCAAAAGGACATAATATACAGGGTGCATAAGGCAACAATTAATATTCTAAAGCTCCTATTTTTCTTCAGAACAATCAATTTTAGGCCTCTGGAACTAAATTGACTTCTATACGCAAACTGAAGGTATTCAGCATTGCCGAAGCTTTTCAGTTTTCCCAAAGGCCAAACATGTTTTACTCAAAACAAAATACTATGAATATAAAGTTTTTAATACACCCTATACTATAAATCAGACCTAGCATTAAATGACTGGTTTTATACGATTTGAATAATGACCAAGAAAAATAAGTAGCAATAAGCAGCATCTAGCGTTTAAGCCATAACATCACTTCAGATAAACTTGACGCTGAGAAATTAAGATCAAGGGAGAAATCAAAATGCCTGTGATGATGGAGATGAGTCTCCTGATTTGATACCTATTTGTTTCGGCCACGCTGCAAGAAATTCAAGAGAGTTGGGAATGAATTTGAGGTGTTGCAAATGTTTCGAGAAAGGAGAGTAGATAAGGTGCAGCTTTGTCACACTTTGGTCACAGAGCTCTAACCTGTGACAGTTAGTTTCCAGTCCCCTGAAGTTGATCGGTGCGCGCGCATGTCAACCGGAAATAGGGGTTAATAAACATGGCATGGCATTGGATGGCGTGAAAATCGGAAATACGACAAAGCTGGAAGTTGCATACTATTGACAAAGCAACATTAGATCCGCCTTATGTTTTATTGGTTAATAAACCGGATCTATGTCATTGTGTATTCATTCTTCAAACTATATAGTCGAACTATCGTCTTAAAAAATGTTATTTGCGTTGTTTATTTTGCATTGCTTTTGGACGTTTTGAAAAAAGACAAAAAATATGGTACACATGTTTAATCAGATATATGCAGACACTGTTGAGTTTGAAAAAGTTAGTCACAGCGATCTTATCAATTTGATTTTCGTCGATTTTATAAGTAAAAAGATTCAAGAGCTACGAAGAGCTGAAAAGGATGAAAGTAAAGCAGACCCTCGGGTAGAGTATCGAAACGTTTTAGAAATGATGACTGAGGAAGATCGTTGGTTCAATTTTGCAGCTCGAGCAGTCGAAACAATTAATCGCGAACATGTCTGGAATGGAATATGTGAAGCCTTTAAGTTTCTAAAGAACTGTGGACCTTCGAACTCTCACAAGACATATTTTGACAAACTGTTTAGTGTTACTTGGGTAGAACTAATGTTAATGTACACGGAGACAAAACGTCCTTTTATCAACATCTCTTTGACTATGCTGATTGTAGTTGTAAACTGAAATACAGATCAACTATGTAATTGCTTTGACAAAAATAAAATATAAATTTCAATGTTATTGCATTTTGACTTCAGTTGTTTTATGACCATGTCATTGTGAAAATGGGAATCGGTAGCAGCAAACGTGAAAATAGAAATGCAAAAAGGGATAAAAATCATAATCGTCAGAAAATGTTTCGCTTGGGTATAAGTTTCGGACGCAACGATCTCAATCTTGAGGGTCATTTGCAAGCAGGATACACAAGTAAAACTGTTAAAAATTATGGACCCGCCGCAATTAAACTTCCAACAGATAATGCGATAGAAGAAACACTGCCTGTAACTGAAAACATTGAACCCATCGATAATGAGTAGTTAAAAGAAATTGACATCTAATTGCAAAATTATTATCACGAGAACATTGTCATGAGTAACGTTGACCAGTACTTAGCCGGTGTATACTTCAATCCAAAACGTCCTGGAAGCTACGGAGGTGTTGAACGTTTGTACCGCGATGTAAAGGCAGAAGGAATATATGACATTAGTCGTGAAAGAATTAAAGAATGGCTCATGCAACAAGACGCATACTCTTTGCATAAACCTATTCGAAGAAAGTTTGAAAGAAATCGTGTCGTAGTGAGTGGTATTGACGACCAGTGGCAATTGGATCTTGCAGACATGCAATCTTTGCAAAAGTATAATGATGGTTATCGCTATCTTCTTATCTGTATTGATGTTTTTTTCCAAATATGCATGGGCTGTTCCATTAAAAAAGAAAACAGGATCGTCGTTGGTAGAAGCTTTTAAAAAGATTTTGTCATCAGGACGTAAACCGACACACATTCAAACGGATCAAGGCTCGGAGTTTTTTAATCGAGACTTTAAGAAACTTTTGGCAGAAGAAAACGTTACCTTGTTTAATACATTTAACGAGACGAAGGCATCCATCGTTGAACGTTTGATACGTACACTGAAAACTAAAATGTGGCGCTACTTCACAGCAAACAAAACCATGAGATACATTGACATGCTTCCCGATCTACTGTATTCTTATAATCATAGCATGCATCGCAGCATTAAGGAAAAACCGATCAACGTTACAAATGAAAATGAAGATAGAATTCGGCAAAATTTATATGGTGATAGCAAATTAAATAAACCTACGCATGTAAAATATAAGTTTGATATAGGTGACCAAGTACGAATAAGTAAAATAAAACGAAGGTGTGAGAAGGGGTATTTACCGAATTTTTCAAAAGAAATTTTCACTGTAAGTCAAAAAATACCGCGCAATCCTCCTGTATACAGACTGAAAGATCATGAAGGGGACGAACTTCAAGGAACATTTTATGAAAAGAACTTCAAAAAGTCATCAAGAAAGACGATGTTTATGAGATTGAAAAATACTTAAGAAACTTAGTAGGGGCAATGTACAATATTTTGTAAAGTGGTCTGGCTACCCCTAACAAATTTAATTCATGGGTACCAGCATCGGAAATACATATATAAAACGTAACCGTTTTCATGATTTTTCATTTCACATTATACCTTAAAGATGAGCGGGACACACTTCTATCTGACATTACCTAGTAATGCATCTCTCTGTATTTCCTGAGAATAAGATTTCAGGTTATCGCAAAACTACCTTACGTTGTGAATTTAAATGGTAATTGGGAAGTAGGATTGTATTCAATTACATATCCTCATACATGGTACACGTTGAAAAAAGGTTTGGACATATATATGTAACTCACAAAACAGGTCTACCTACTCCGATATTTGTCGACTATGGCTCAGTTAACGAGACTTTTGACAAAGAAGTAAAAGACAATATCAAATTGAGCTTTGACCCCCGAACAGAAACAATCAAAGTGCATGTAAGACAGGGTTACAAAATATCATTTAATCAACGAATGTCGGTCTTACTCGGTTTTGGTGGAAAAGACGTAGAGATTTTAAAAACAACCGAAAGCCCTTATGCTTATGATTTGCATGGATCCGTCATGATATATGTATATTGCAACATTGTACAACCGCAAGTTGTTGGAGACGTCAATGTAAAATTACTAAAGGCAGTTACTATTCAAGGAAAATAAGGAGACATTGTTTCAAGAACATTCACTAATATCCAATACATACCCGTGCAAACAAAATCTTTTGAGGACATCGAAATTCTCTTAAGGGAGGAGATAGGAAATCCCATCTCATTTGAACGAGGGAAGTCGATAGTGACACTTTATTTCAGAAAAAAATCTTCCTCTTCTTTTACATAAGAAATATGACTTTAACAAATCGCTATGTTCAATATTATCTCAACCAACAACGAGGATACGGTTCATCACCAGTGTTTAAAGGAGCACCTTGGCAAAGAGGATATGGTCAAGTGGGTTATGGTCTTGGTGGCTTGTTTCGCAGTTTGACTAGAGCTGTAATACCTCTGGCAAAAAGCGGTGCAAAAGCTCTGGGTAAAATTGCTCTTAACACAGGAGCAAACGTTTTAGGTGATGTTATCTCCGGGAAAAGTGTGAAAGAGTCTGCAAAATCGTGAGTAAATCAGGCTGCTAAAGATGTGGGGGAAATGGCTGTAAACAGAATGCAGCAGTTTGCTCAAACAGGAAGAGGAAAGTCTTCAGAGAAACGGTCAAGAAAACCAGCTAAAAAGAGAAAGGCGACGACTTCCATTGCCATTCACAGTTCAGCCAAGAGACGCAAGCAAAAGAAGCAGAGGACATTTTCGGCTAAATATGGATTTCGTTCATCCAAAATCTGTAGAATGTACCAAAACCGAACTTGATTTATTTGTCAACATATTATTTTGATTTAATGACTGAAGATGATTCAAGATATTGGTAGCTAGAGCAAAAGTAACAAAGCCGATGGTGGGGATATCGATGATGACACTAAAGTTGGACCTGTAAACAATTTCTTGCACAGTTTGTTCAAGCAAGTTGACGTGTTTCTAAAGGAAAGTTAGTTACACAAGCAACAGGAACATATCCATATCGTGCATATCTCGGAACACTTTTAAATTATGGTCCGTCAGCCAAACAATCCCAGCTCACCGCTGCGTTATTTTACAAAGATACTGCAGGTCAGATGGATAATGCAGATCCTGCTCACGCAAGTCCAAACAGGGGTTTGAAGACAAGAAATAAGTTTATCATGGAAGTAAAATTGTTGATATGGCAGGTCCTATCTTTTGCGATGTTTTCTTTGGTGAACGTTACTTACTTAGCTATGTTGATTTGAAAGTGGTCATGAACCGTACCAGTGACGAATTTGTCTTAATGTCATCGGTGGACGGTGCAGCCTTTAGAGTGAAACTGATAGATGCATACCTTAAAGTTCGTAAAGTCAAAGTGAATCCTAGTATATCTCTGGCTCACGAAGTTGCCCTGAAAAAAGGTCCAGCTATTTACCCTGTAAGACGTGTGGACTGTAAAGTTTTATTATTCCTTCTGGAAACCCTTCACTGCAAAAGATAACCTTTTCAATGGTTTAGTGCCTAAATCGTTTGTTTTCGGTCTTGTTGAAAGTGCGTCATTCAACGGAGCTTATAAAAGAACCCATTCAATTTCCAACATTTCAACATTTCGTCGTTAGGCATTTCAATAAATGGTGAATCTGTACCATTTAAACCAATCAATTTGTCCTTTGGTGCGAATCCAAGATTTATAGAAGCATTTCTATCGCAGTTTTCTGGCACTGGGAATATGTATTACGACACAGGCAATGGCATTACGCGTGAAGACTTCCCAAACGGTTTTGCCCTGTTCGGCGCGGACTTTACCCCCGATATGTGCAGTGCATCCGAATATTTTAACGCGGTGCAAAAAGGAAACCTGGCCATTGACTTACAATTCTCGACACCGCCAACTCATGCAGTTAGCCTTGTCTGCTATGGAGAGTTTGAAAATATAATACAAATCGATGGAGAGAGAAATGTCGTTTATGACTACATTGCATGGATAAATGAACACCTCACAAATATGGACCGCTTTGAAATCTGATCCGGTAACAGGAAAAAATTTCTCGGTGTTTTTCCAGCCGACCGTCTGCCTAAAGAAATCGAAAGCTACCCAAAAGGATTTATCGCAAACACGGATGTAAGCGGAAAACCGGGGACCCATTGGGTTGCCTTTTACTTTCCTTCAGAAGAAAAAGCCAAATTCTTCGATAGCTATGGACAACCACCAGGGCGATTTCATAAGTTCTTTAGAGATTATTTGAAACATTATGATTGGGGGTTTAATAAACGTCAATTGCAAAGTATCTGGACGGATGTATGTGGACAATATTGTATATTTTACCTCAGCCATAGAGTGCGAGGATATAGCATGAATAAGATTGTAAACATGTTTGATGGTAATACTGTTGAGAACGATAACAAGGTATCAAGTTTCGTTAGCAGACATTTTCATATAGAAACTAGTGTAACCCTAAACGATAGCATTCAGTCATGTATAAAATTTGTTGTAAAAGCTTGAGCCGTTTATTATCAATAAAATTTTCTTTGTGTAAACTAATTGCCTGTGTTTTCTATTTGCATATTCTAATGATAACAGTCAGGAAATTGATATCAACTGCTCTATTTATTTAAACAAAACAAATCTTTACATGTCAAATTTTAATAGTCTATCCAACGTAAACGAGTCTTCTTTAGTGTAGGGGTGGCTTTAGGTGTTGTCATTTTCGTTCTTCAGCCTCTGTGGTAGGCTATTCCGTCTTCTTCCTCGGGCGAAGTTTCCATTTGAGCTTCTTCCCATCTTACATCGTTCCGAACCAAATCACGAGGAATGTTTATTTTTGATAAAACGCGAAAGAATTCTCTAGAACCTGTAGGATTGAAATTCTTTCTCCCTCTTACGGCGTCGCTAATGAGGTCTGATATATTTGATTGAGGGATAATAACACCGTCAAGTTTGACTTGTCCTGAATCATCCCAAGTTATTATATCTGGATATGTTTTGAGACGCTGCAGTATTGCTGTTGCGCGTTCACGCATCGTCTTCGGCACACTTTGTACAATGACGGAGTCAGCTAATGTACGCACTTCGTTGTTTATTACCGAGTTTCTTTCTTTCCCGTCGGTTGTATCCATCACGCGTACTGTGGGTATCTGAATATCTTTTTGTTTCTTCAAATTAAGGAATTGCTCAAAGTTTGTGTTGAAAAGTTTTTGCCTTTGATCGTCACTTAAACCGTCTTGGTGAAGGATGTACGAGAGTTGAGTATCTTTTTGCATCATGTTCATCGTAATCGGCGAAACTTCAAATTTTTGCTTTTGTTCATATTTATTATAAACGTCTTCAGGTACTAAAATCATTCGCTTGGCATGCTTCATTATTTCAGCAAACTCCCTAGTACGTTCAAAACCGGCGGTAGGAAGGCGCTCAGTAGATTGCCTCCTTTTTGATTTAAAAGTTTTTTCTTTTTAGCTCTTGAAATTCTCTTGTTCGCTAAGGCTCTGAGATGTTTCTTATACCTCAACAAGCGTCGTTTTTGACTCGCAGATATCGGTACAGTTCCTTTTAACACATTAACTGCGCATTCACAAATGCACAACATGACATCAGATGGTCCATGTTCGATGATAACCTTTCGAATTTTCGGCTTAGATTTTGCAAGTACTTGCAGGTACGGAAGATTGCTTCTAATTCGTTTAGACATGATGCTTAAATGATTGTTGATGTCGATGCTTATCACTTATGTACATAGACAATCTGCTTTTCACCGGGCAAGATATTTGTTCGGACACGCATATTGTCAGATGTGAGTTAATGCAAATAGAGCAAAAGATAACCGTAAGGGCGGCATATGGCGTCTTGAAATGACTCCAAAAGGTAATTCGTTTTCTTGGGGTACATTTGCCGTGCCAATGTTGCGATACCTAGCGAATCTCTGGGGTTTTTAAAAATGATCATGTAGTGGGAATTTAAGCTGATTGTTCGGGATTGTTTACCAGGCGGAAATAAATTTTGTGTTAGATACATGACAGATACACCACGGTGATGTGACCCGCGGGTAAATAAATCGGACATTCGTTGATCGCTAGAACATTCTGACATCAAATCGTCAACGACCACTAAAGAGTTTTGACAACCTTCCAGAATATCAAATAAGTTGTCAGGGAATCCTTCGACGAAGCAAATGTTTGGAATTTTTGATTCCATTTCACCAAATTCACTTTGCCGTTCGCCATAACAGTAAATAATCTTATTCGGAACGGGATAAAAAAGTTCGTTTAAGTTATAAAGCATCGACTTAACCAAATAGCTTTTGCCCGACTGCTTTGACCACACATAAAAGTTGGCAGGTGTTCTAAAACGTACGTCCATTGTCTCGCAAATAAAAGCAAACATGCTCTGCTTTCACTTTTATAACCACTCGCTAGTAAACATTTTGACATATTCAAAGAAAAAAGGATTGATTCGACTGGCAGCTTGAATGGGGAGGTATTTGTAAAATAGTGAACAAAGTGCACACATTAAGAATACATTGGACAATGAACAATTTTATTAAATATTTTCTAATTATCTACATCAATCAAACAACAAAAATCTCTTTTGATTACATATGAACACATCATACTTTAGCAGATATTTATGACAGAAAATTTTAAAAGCACTTGAGGGTTTACTTTAAAATCCTCACAAGCATAGGCATGTCTTTAATCGTTCATTCATTTTGTAACTACATTCATAGTTCGCAACATTCATAGTTCAAGAGTTGTTTGTAACTTTTCCAATTTTCCATAATGAATTCCTTGCTGTCTGTATGTTTTTCCTTATGGCTGCGTAAACCCATGGTGAAAATGTGGTTATGTGAAGCGATATCGTATGTTAGATTGTTCTAACATGAATCTGAAGCATGTTCCTGTCGGAACGGTAAAAGATGCACGAATACGGATCTTGTCGTTGAGACGAAACAACATTAAAGCTGTGAATGAACTGGATGTTATTCGTGCATACCCAAGACTTATGTACATTGATTTACGTGAAAACCTCTTGTCCTGTCCTGTCAATTTCGATGTTAAATGTGTTTTTGATCCGTGTCCAGCCCGAAAGAAAGATTTATATTTGTTGTCTGTGAACTCATTTTCGTCTGTGACACCACTTTTTCCGTATACGTCAACCACAAGGAATCGTTTACCTCAGTCATCCGTCAGTTTTTCTCTTCTACCATCGTCGTTGATTACGTCCACCCCGTGTAAATCATCTCACGTTCCGTTGTCCCACCAAAAGTTTTATGTTCGCCCCTCACAGATTTTTTTTTTTAACATGTCAACCTCCATTTCAACCTCATCACCGTCGCTGTTATTATCGTCTACATCTTTGCTGTTGTCGCCGTCAACGCCGTCAATACCTCCACATTCAACGATATCATTCTCAACTTCAAAGTCATCACCTCTGTTGCCGTTATTACCACTGTTACCCACACTATCATCATCAGCAACACCACCGTTTCATTCGCAGCTGTCGTCTTCGTCTTTATCGTTATCACCGTCACTGTCAGAATCAATGGTATCGTCTTCATCGTTCATGTATTTAGTTCCACCAGCGAAAGAAAAAACTGTCAACTTTTATGTGTTGGTTCCTTCTACGACAGTTTCCATATTTGTCTGTATAATGTTGATGTATTGCATGGTTCACAATTGTCGTCGCTGTTTCCCGTCTGTACATACCGATCACATAGAAATGACTGCGTATCGTGTTCAATTATCGTTAGCCTTGTCCAGTGTAGAAATGTATCAAACAACCTCAGTCTAAAAATATGTATATTTGTTTGTTAGTTTACATGTCATTGATTCGAAACTGTTTAACTATTCAACGCTGTTTGATTATATGCATGTCACTTTATTAATTTACCGGTCTCGACTGTATACTTGATTATCAATCTGTCTGTAAAACGAAAGTTCACTGTCGGAGTGATCAATGTCGTTAAGAAACTCCACATCGGATTGTCTTTCGGAAAAGCTTTCTTCGTCTTCAGAGTCGGTTTCCATTAAATCAATCGACTCGCTACATTCACCTTGACCTGTCATACATTCCTTGTAATTTTCTAGTGCGGCTGGATGCACGGATGTGAATAAAATATCATTAGCCACGGCTTCGCGTGCGATCTGACTCATCTGAGGTAAACTGTTGGAAACCAATTATAGCCGTTGGGAATGGTATCGGCACCTCCGTCTATTATTATACGTTTGTCAAAGACAACTTGATATTTCTTAATTTGATTTCTATTTACAAGTTTATGCGACCATTTCTCCCTGACTATTTTACATTCTTCTATTTGTACAGTTGACGGTTTTTCTACATAATTATAAATCATATCTTTTAACGTGTCGAAGTTTAAAAGCAAGCTATTTTTAAAATTCAATGTAAGGCCTCTTATTTTACAGTGTTGCATGCCATTACTAACTGTATAAGCATAATTCTTAGGACCCCCACAGACAAATTCAGTAATGTGTTCGCCTTCACCAATTTCATCGGTCAAATCTCCTAAATAGACTCCTAAAGGAGGCTTTGGAGAATCAGGCTTTGCAACATACACACAACTGTCCGTGTCTACATAAATCGAGCTAGGTCCTAGTAAATCTAACAGACTGTAGAGCTCCAAACGTGCCCATGCAGTTGTAAAAATACCAATAAAAATATTTGTTTTATTTTCTTTTTGAAACTCCCAATCACGCTTGTATACAACATCGACTAAATCGTCATTCAGTAATTGCATGTCGTGAATTTCAGTGTCTGCACTATTTAGTCGTTTGTAAAATACAAGCGGATCGTGAATAAACTCCGTAATTAACATATCATTACGTTGTGCAAATTTACCCCAAAGCGAGTTTAAACAAAGTTTTGCTAGCGCTCTTAACCCTGGATTTTTCACAATTTTTTCCTTACGCAATAGAATCCCTCATGCTTTAGATAGTCGTCGATATATTTTGCCCGGTCTGCGTCTGAGTTTACCCAATCCGGAAAGCCCGAAGCTTCTTGTTTCAACCGCAAAAAGAAATTTACATATTCACTAAATAAACTGTCCGATGTTTCTTCAAAATGCCAAATTTCATGCACCTCCAAAATTTTGTAGCTACAGTTGGTCGTTGTCTACAGTTGGTCGTTGTCATGACCATGAACTGTCATGACCAACAATGTCTACATTCAATTCCAAAATGTAAACCTTTCGATAAAGTATAAGCTATAAAATGCAATCACCTCGTTTTCTACCGCTTTTACCTTCGATTGTGAAAGGGAAACGGATCTAATGTTACTTTGTCAATAACATGCAACTTCCAGCTTTGTCGTATTTCCGATTTTCACGCCATCGAATGCCATGCCATGTTTATTAACCCCTATTTCCGGTTGACATGCGCGCGCACCGATCAACTTCAGGGAACTGGAAACTAACTGGCACGGGTAAGAGCCATTGAGTTCTATAAGACCTGGAGGGGAAACGTCAACCAAATTACTATAAATTATTAGCGCGCGGCCGCGTGGTCAAAAACATGGCGGATTTTGGTTGTCAAAGTCAGCGGAAAGACGCGGGCTCATAAAATGAAATTTTTTTCGCCCACCCGGATTTGACAACCACAATTGCGATTATATAAAATATCAATGCCAAGCACAAAAACTTTACAAATTTTATCTTTAAAACATGCTGCACACTTGTTTGGTATACGGATGCTGAAGAAATGCTAGAAAAGGAAACATTTCATGACACCGGTAAGCAACGTAAAATTGTTTACTATTTAAAGTGTTCAGTGTTTTGTTGTAAGTCAATACTTGAAGTGTGATGGTATATATTTTGTGAATGTTATTCCTAAGTTATAATTTAAGTTATGTTTATCCAGTCTTATTTGTTCTTTACTTAATCGCTTGCTAGACGAGGCAAAGCAACCAGTTCTTATCGAGATATGCATATCTTAAAACTCCTTGTTTCAACTGAGTTGAAATGGAGGATTTTTTCATGATAGAGCTGTATTGAAATCAAATGCAGAGCAGGATTAATTAATGAGCTCTATGGTACATGTCTTACAATAAAAAATACCTGTATTAAACAGCTAGCCTGAACAATTTGAAGGATTATGGACAATCATGATGATGGTGTGTAAAGGTTTGCTTTATGCTAACAGTTTTAAATGCCATCTGGTGTCTCTGTAAATGAATTGCTTGTTATAGAAAACAGGTTAGTACATCAAAACCAAGATAAAAACTACTTTGTTCAATAGTGTGCCAAATTATGCTCCTTTCTTGAAATTTTTGCTCAAGAAAAGCTTATAATGAAATGCATGAAACATTAAGTATAGTACTGCATCATCTGACAAAATCCATACGTTTTTCAATTCCAGGTGATTAAAAATTCACATAAGATGCATTGGTTGCAATGAAGTTGAATGTGGAAGAAGCAAAAATTGATGGCAAAGAACTTTTTATGTCTTTTGAAGAATTACGATATCATTTAAAAGAATAAGAGTAGCAATCTAGTAAAAAAAGCCACATCTGCCTTCAACATGAGACTTTTCCAATTATGTATAGTTACTTTGTACAAAATACTATTTTAGATAAACTTGATTTTTAAGTCATTTACTGATATTTTTACCAAAAGACAAAAAGAAAAATTCAAAGGCATAATGTAAAATTCAAAAATTTGTCAAGTTGTTTGAACCTAGAAAAAATTAGTACAGGT
Source organism: Xenia sp. Carnegie-2017 (assembly GCF_021976095.1). Taxonomy (NCBI): domain Eukaryota; kingdom Metazoa; phylum Cnidaria; class Anthozoa; order Malacalcyonacea; family Xeniidae; genus Xenia; species Xenia sp. Carnegie-2017. The sequence goes on from NW_025813481.1 coordinate 7,510,035, forward strand.
AACTATAATTTGTAAGGACACAGGAGAAAAGTAGTGCAAGAAGGTTAGTATTTTTGAGAATTAATACGTTCTTCTTGACATACATTACACAAGGCCATAATATTATAAATAATGACTGTACATTAACAATTATACAACCTGCTAAATATCTTCATCTACATTAAAATTATTTAAACAGGTTTGCCTTCATGCAGCAATAAGAAAAGTGTTATGTCAGAGAAACCAATGCACTTTAATTTAAGAAATCATATTTTCAATGGTAAATTAATGTAGTTCTGTTCAGTAGTAGATCCATGGTTGTCAATGACAATCCAGTTTCTTATATCTTGGCTCAAAACAGAACCAGCAACATGATTATAGAATTTCTGAATTTCGATCTTTTGCTCTCCTAGTTCAAGATATTTTCTTCATAAGTTCTCAGTAGTTTTATCAGAATATCATCATACCTTATAAGACACCCAGAATCAATCCTACCAAAAAAAAACTCAAAAAAATTACATACCTACTTATAATATATTTCCAGTCGACTTAAGTCGTAGGGGTAAGCTAACTTTTTCTAACTCCTTTTTGGACATTTTAACTAAGATTTACCCATCTATTCAAGAAAGACAGTTGCACGAAGCTGTTAAAAAATAGTCAAAAGCACAAGTATTCCGATTATGCATTAAAGCTTAACGACACATTGACAGTGTAAAGAATGTCGTTTGATATTTATTTTCAACATAGCTAAAGCATTACTTGACAAAATATACGTTATTTTACAGTAGATTTACCTCATTTAAATGTGTGTGTCTATTTCACAAAAACCTGAAGCATTATTTTCAATATTTTATGCTTACGGTATCGTGGTTGTTTTTGCTGGTTGTCATTGATATAAGCAGTAATAGAGTTCCGGATTCGGGAGGGAGCGAATGTTAAAAATTTTCCTCAAAGTGGAAGTTTTGACAACCAAAATCCGCCATTACCGCCATGTTTTTGACCACGGGGTCCAGGCCCCTTTGCCCCTCCAGGTCTTTTAGAACTCAATGGTAAGAGCTCTGTGACAAAAGTGTGACAAGGCTGCACCTTATCTACTAAGGAGGGCTTGCTTCAGTTGTGAAGGTAACTTTTTATTACATACATCGTTTAAATAGACGGTAATTTGGTCATGTGAAAGAAATTTTGCGCGTGATTTGGAAATGCTTTATATACGCTTAGGTACATAATAAATTGACGGCTGTCTCTATGCGATCAAAAGAATTTATTTGAATCTGAAAAGTGCTATCTTAAAACGCAAAATTGGTCGAGAAGAGAAGTTCCTTTCTAGATTGAATCATGATAATATTGTAAGATAAAAAGAAAATTTCTATCCAAAATGAATCAAAATTTTATAACATAAGGGTTGAAAGCGAGAATCAATTTAGACGATACAAATTGCATGGCTTGTTAAATGTTATCTTTGTAGAAACTATTATAAAAACGTAGATAATCCCTTTTTATCATGAAGCCCATGGATACTTTTGCTCATGATGATAGATTTATATTGTATAAGGATGCTCTCGTTCGTCACGAGAGACTTATGAGAAAGCTACATAGTAAAAGGTAACATGTAAAAAACTTATAAGCATGTTTAGAGTTGGTTGAATTATAAGTCAAAGAGGTAGAAGTATTTCGATTCTTTGCAGTATCCTTGGATGTTCTAGTTTCTTATATAAAGATAAACAAAAAGATAAAATTCAAAAGCAAAAAACCCCGTTCGTTAGAGCATGCGCAGCTGATTTCTCTATTAAGTTGTTCATAAGCATGCTATTTACTTCAAAATCAGTGCTAGTAGATGCAGTTGGTCGTTGTCATGACCATGAACTTGTGCAGCTAACCAATTCGACAGCGCATGCTCAAGGAGACTGCGCGTGCGCAGATGATTTTTCTGAAAATTTGTGACTGTGCAAGCTAACTACTCTATATAATAGGCATTTGTTTTTAGCATGCTAGTTGTCTTCTTAAACTTGTTTTCATTTTTCTCCGTAATTTTGTATCTGCATGTTTTGTGCTTAGACGATGCTCTATTCATGAGAGATGTTATAATTCGTTGATTGATGTAGAAGAAATAATTGAAAATGAAACTTCCAACAGTGAAACAAAATCAAGCATGACAGAGGAGAAAAAATGACGCCAGATTGAAGATGACGTGATGAAATTGAACGTAGTTGAAGCACCTAGCGTACCCTCGAGAGTTTTGGATGAGGGCTCGTGGACCAATGGAAACATGAATGATTCCAAACATGTTGACGACGATAAAAGCTCTAGCGAGGACGAGGCTCCAATACAAAAACAATCTATTAATAACACCGAGTCTTCTGAAGATATGTTCAAACGAAATATCGCTGCATCACATATACAGTTTGGAAGCTCTTTGGCTCACGTAGTATATAGTAGTGGGAACTCTTCATGATGTTGCTGAAGATACGTAAAATTAGTTACCAGCGTCTTTACTTTAGGACAAGGCATCTGATTTGAAAGGGAAGAGGAAGCACTCGCCACAAAGGTTTGCCAGAAGATTGAAAGTTTACTTTGCAAACCCTTGTTATATACAGATGAAGTATTGTGTGAAGAGAACTCTAAGAAATGTTATTGACAAGGGATAGTACAAGGACCAACAGAGAATGTAGCGACTTCTCCGCGAGATTGTAGAAGAATAAGTTCACGTTCATTCACAGGTAGATACTTTCGATTATTTTATGTGTTAACTGTATGTATGTGTAACTAAACATGAAAAAAATGTGAACAATTATCGTTTAGCTCAATAAATATATATGAAGACTTATTAATTGCTGTTTTTCTCTCATTTTTGCCAATAAAACAGGGTATGATTCTTCACATTTTTTAGGTGTTTTCTTCAAAATGTCAACTAATGTCAAGAAAAAAGAGGTTGATGACTTCAGCAGCAGTCTACTCAAGCATACAGATTTGTTCTTTGAGCAGGTTTTTCAATTGTTGCAAACCTTACAGGAGTAACATCCTAACCATGTTAAAGGAAGTGGGTAAATTAGCAATATCGTTACCAATTTCACATTTAGGCGTAGCATTTACACGTATTAAAAACTGGAGAATTTATTTGGCTTCATCACCGATATCAAGCAGCACCGGGGGCTTAAGCTGCAAAATTTCATCAAGGTTATCTCGAAAATAACAACTGCTTGATATTCATTAATATCTGGGTTTTATTATACGCAGTTTCCAGGATAGAGAAGCTTGCATTATTTCTAATATTTTTTCAGCATATTTCACAGAATAGATATCTTAACAGAAGGTCCACTCGTGTCGAATCCTTTGATGTTCGTGTCCCCCAATTTTCTGAAGCAAATTCTAAAGCAGACATACCTTCCAGCAAGATACTTCCGCTAGATCGCAATAGAAAATATAGTTTTTTTTACAAATATATCGTTTTACAAAACAACAGCTTGGAACTTTATCTCCTTCCACAGATGATAACTATTTGTAAAAATTTCGGCAAACTTTTCCTTCCAACGTGAATTATTAGTAAAATATCATTCTCGTGGAATACTATTCCATATTGATTTTGTGAAAGTATCTTGCTGGGAAGTCGCGCATGCGTAATGAAAAAATGCGCCACGATTTTAGCCGAGTGGGCCTTCTGTTAGATGTCTATTCTGTGATAGTAGTTCAAAATGTTCGATTAGAAGCCACTGTTTTAATTTTTCAAAGTCATTAACGCTTTTCAAAACTTTTATAGTTTGTGCGCAACCTTTCCCCGGGGAGTGAGAGAACAATAGAACGCTCGACATGTTGGATGACATTTGCATTGTAAATAAGGAAACTCCTTTGTTAAAATCCTCCGATATCGCGGCCATGACGTAGCTTGCACCCCAATAATTACTTTTTTCACTACGCCCTGTATTCTTGACTTGACATTCAGGCATGTTAAAGTTTGAAAAATCTCAAGAGCAAGGTTGCAAGAAGTCTTATGCAGAAGGAATCTCTGAACAATTATAACTTCCCAATCGACCAAAAATCACGGTGAAAAATATGACATCGTGACAAATATATTTTAATAGAAAGTATATTATGTCAACACTCTGTGTATATCTGCAAGTATTCTTTTATTTTGAATGTGCTGCTAAAGGTACAGAAAGCTGATTTTTTTACCAAATACCCAGATAACAGGTTAATTTTGTGGTCCATTAAGGTTTGTAAGAGTCATAAATTTCCTTGCTTTATTGATACACGCTGTACAACAAACTATACTCGCGCACAATACATGAACACAAAAACAGCATACAGGCACATCAGCGCACCATTTGTCATGAGTCGTGACCACAAAGTATAGATGATGTATGAGCAAAAAACTACAACATGAATACAAATTATACGGCCTATTTTTATTTATAGTTATATACTTACACCATATATCATCTACAGATTTATACATCTCTTGAACACTGGGACATTCAGATTGCAAAAATATTACGATGAGGAAAATATTGCATCGTGGAATCAGTATCAGCAGATACAACATGATGACGCTCTCCCCATCTTTGTACAAAATGTTTAAAGTAAAAAAACAAGAGAGCAACATATTCAACTGACTTCGATTTTGTCATCAAGACGACAATGAGCATTTGTTGATGCGTTACAGACCCAGGACATTCTTTTACCTTTGTTTTTACTATGAGTTCATCGTTTCTATGTCTTTTGGAGATAGCTAAAAAGTGATGCATGTATGAATCAGAACATTTCTTCGTCAAACGCAAAGTTGAGAGAACGTATTGCACGCAAAGTACGCGCCATAGATAATTTAACTTCAAAAACTATATGGTCGCATGTCTAACTGATCGAAAAGAATTTGCAAAATGCAGGCAGAATGTTGCAAAATCTTTCAATTTAGTGCTATGTTACGTCATTTTCATTGCCATGCACTGGCCTATAACCACGAGTTGTGCTAAATTACTTTACGTTTTATATTTTATCCTATAAAACATGTGGTCTAATGATGGAGCACACTGGTATAACATTGAGGGATGTTTTATCAGAGTGTTCAAATTATTTTAAGAGCTCTAGGTGTTCAATTTTCTACAATAGTTTGAATAAATGGTTATCGCCAGTACATGCGCCTGTAACATACCATTACATGTTGCAGAAACGTATAATATAGACATTTCCAAAGTTGCCATTGGCTAGTATTCTGGTTGTTGCATGGTAATGCATGCAGCAGCATGGATGTTTTTTCAAATCATCAAAGTTTACCAGAACATCAAATTATACCACTAACCTCACAACTTTCTTAGATTTTTCAATTAACACATCACGTGCAAACACTGGTTTAGCATGAAGTGAGGGATGAATTTAAACTGAAGCTAGTGGACAATTTCTTGTAATTGTTGGGATAAATTTTCAGTCAACAATTTTTAAACATATTTACAGAGTGGTGCTGCTGAAAAGGTGTCCAAAACGTGTGAGGTATTTTTCTCTTTTCGTTTTTCCGCAAAAACGGTATGTTGTCTTCTATTTTCATTCATTTTTCAGACAAACCGACAAAAGCACCGATAGCAAGGAGCAAGTTACTAACCTTTATTTTTTTTTCTTCAGTTGGCAAGATGACTGCGAAAAAAGAGCGAAGTTACTCATATCCTTGCTCCATTTTTTCTTCAATGATCTTTTGTTCGCGTTTTCAGTATAGATTCCAAAAAGATAGCGATACAGAAGGACCAGATATCTTAAGAAAGATAGAAACACCAAAGGACCCGATATCTTAAGTAAGTGTCTTTGAGTACTTTTTTATCGTAATACCTTCTTTGATTTATGATTTGAGTCTCTGACTTCGGCTTGCCAGTGTTTGCAGATGAGCCTTAGGAACTGTTGTGTTATAGATTGGAAAATGAACGTTCAAATATAATACTGATAAAAATGGGACATGATGGAAGCATGTTTACATTTGCAGTATGTTTATTATGACTTAACTACGGAATTTTCTTCATCTTCTAATTTGAAAAAAACTTATTCAAAAACGAGCGCTTCTTCCTTTAAAGTCAGCACACAATAAGTAGGCTGGGACTAAACAACAATTATTATATTAGCAAAGCTTAAATTACTATTTGTCAAGGTTTATTTTAAGCAAGACTTTTATTGAACTCAATATAAGACTCGACGACATTTTAGATTAAAGATGCAAGATCTCATTTTATGGTATCGAAAATTGCTTTTGATCGTTAAAAGTTCGAAACTAAGAATGGAGCTTGGATGTGTGCTTGTGGCTTGCATTTCCAATTAAATTAGAGAGTTCCCTCGCTCTCTGATTTGAAAGAAAATATCAACCATTTGTAAAGACATTCCAAAGTAGACTTCTGCCACCTATTTTGGATTGTCAAAAACGAGATTTCAAATAAATGATGTTTCCAAAGCTTTTTCGATACCATCAAATTAGATCATGCAAATACCGAATTCCAAGCATGATTAACCATTGAAAGTGAAAGTCTAGGTTGGTGGGAAATGGACATAAAAGCCCACGGTTTGTGTCAAAATAAAGCCTCGTTTGCATACTCAAAAGTCTTTATCATTCTAAACATCCATGTGAAGTAGTTAATTATAAGTTACACCGAATGATTATTATTGAACTGTCATGTAAAACGTCGACATCCCGTGACATCCTGTAAATGATAGTCAATATGTATTATAAGTTGATGTTCTATGTCCGTCAAAGCTTCTGTCTTTTGTCCACTTTGATAAAGTTGAAGTCTAGCTTTGTCTGTCACCAATCTGGTAATACTCAGATATGAACTAGCTTAAACTGAAATTGAAACAAATGTATTATAATCATAAAAACAGCTGTATATAAATAAAATAAAAAAGTATGTAAATTGTGTAATTAATCATTTTCTTTTAGAAATGCGAGGGAAAAAATACTTTAAATTCTCGCTTAAACACGTTTAATTTGAATTTCGTTCTAGTATGAGCAGTGTTTCATGTATCTTTATTCATATTTTCTTGGTTAACTCAAATCATCAGAAAAACATATCCATGCATGTTGCTGTAGAAACACACTACACCATATTTCATTTTGTAGTAAAAACTACTTGATGGCGGGTCAGGGGATTTGATCACCACGCAAAAAGAAGCTGGAACATGCTGAAATTCTTACACAATTTTGTCTTCGGGGTCGCAGCCGGCCAGCCTTGCAAGTTTATAGTCGTGCTATGTAAATTTCAGATCATTAGCGTATTTATTACTTTAGAAATTAACCTATTGTTTTTGCAGGGAATAGACTAAAAATATTTCCATCGCACGACAATACTTGCAGGCTTGTCATCACAATGCTGTTTGACTGCAAGTGTTTTTTACGAGATTGTGGGGCTTTTTCTTCCCTGTGGGGCTTTTTCTTCCGAGGTCTCTCCCGGTTCTACCTTGTGTTAAGAGAGTTGCAAACAACTACAATTTGTGATCGTGAAAATGAAAATACAGAGTGATTTATCTTCCCACCATATTGATATATGAAAGCAAACAGCGAGAACAACTTATGTTGATTTCATGCTCTGTTAATTGTTAAAGTGATGACCTACCAAATACCAAGATGGCTGCTTTGACGTCACCCAAGTAACACCGTCAAGTCCGACAAATGACATTGAATATAGCACACACATATGACACAGTACACTATTTATTAGAAAGAACTTTAAACTTCTGATTGGATAATAAGCATACGTAAAAAGTTCAGGTCATGAGATATGACTTCATGCAAATTTTGCGACCATTGCGACTGATAAATAGTCGTATCCCATGTTATGACGTCACAATAGCTATGACGACACAATATGGCTTCTTCAAATAAACTAGATATTGATGTTAATTCAATTAACGATTAATTCCTATTTTTACATATTGCAAGACGCCATCGTACATTTTTAACAAGGTTTGTCAACACCATAATTTCATAATGTTCACCAATGGCCTGATTTCTGGTGAAGGCAGTAGAAAATTTTTATTGACTGTTGGGACGAATCCTGTGCTACATACACAGAAGTTCATAACAATTTCATGGAGAATTTCGAAATATTCGAAATGTGGAGGAACGAAGTGGAAGCATTGTCTGTAAAATAACAGTAAATAAGCAGTTTTTCTTTCACATGGCGAATAAAGAAGGTAAAGGATAACTGTATTTTTTTTTTGTTTGATTTCGTCGATCGTTGCTGGGCTTTTGTGAAAATGTCATCTTATTTATCTTTAGGGTCGTGGCGATCCTACAAGCTGCTGTTGTCCGTGGTTGAGTCCGCTATAGTACAAAAAAGACCCGAAGCTTATTACGACCTTGATGGGATTTTGAAAAGATTTAAATCGGAACTTCTGTCCCCTCTGAGAAATCCGGTGAAAATTTTATTGGCATAAATATAGTGTAGTCATTTAGGAGGTTCTTGCCTGCCTGGTTTACTAATGCAGTGTGCATCATTGAATGTAACAATGCGACGTTTCATTCAAAACTTATAACTGTAAAATCTCATGTTTTTGTCAGGTCAAAAATGCTTCTCATCGTGCACAAGTACAACAGGCAGCAACAGTTGGTATTTCAATTGGCAATAATGGGGAGCAACAGAAGTTTCCTTCGAAGTTTGTCGATGAGGCATTGTTGCTCAGTGACATTTTAAATCTGAACGAGCTCGTTGCTGTAGAATTACTCTTAGTAAGTGAGCAACAAAAAGCCAATTTTCCTGGTCAGAGCAGAGGTGAGTATGATGTTCTCTGCTGCGTCAAGTTCGTATTTCGTACAATGCCATGGTTGAAACAAATTAAAGTTTTTTGCATTGTTAAGATGACTTCCATTGAGTTGATTAGTTTCATCTTTACAGGCTTAGTGGCTGTATTGCTTTACCATGATGGAAGGCGCTGTCTTTTGTCTGCCATTCGCACACTCCTTCAAGCTCGTGAAGGTTTAACTTGGACTTTGGAATTGGATGTTGAAATATCTGATCTGATAAGATCAATCACGAAGCAAATGCTTGATGAAGGTATTAAACTCTTAGTAAGAACCAGGAGTTAATGATATTGTATGTCAAAGTTTTAGACTCTTTTGAGCCTATAGTAAATTAGTAATTGCTTTTAAAGTGAATTGTTTCAATCTGAGAGTATATTGCAGATGTAGATTGTCCTTGTGAGTAGAGTTCCCAGAAGGACCATAGATGTTGATGTGACGGATGTTTTGACTACTTTAGTGCAAATCATCTTCAGATTCAAGGCAAATATGAATATAGTAAAGGTTTAAGTGGATTATCGAAACATCAGTCAACATCAACAGCAACAACCATGACCAGCAGACAATTTAAAGAAATATAGTATAAAGCAAATTCCGAAGAAGCAAGCCATCTTGAGATTGCATTCTGTCTGAGTATGACTTTGAAATAAAGTGAAAAATTTACAGTTCACTTCTTGTCTTGTTTTGATGCATATTTTGCAATCTCAAGATGTCTTGCTTTTTTTGAATTTGCTTTATACGATATCAACATCAACAGTCCTGGAGGATCTATATTTACAAACATGTAGTAATTGGTATTTTGTTCGAGTCACTGGTTACGGGACCATGCTTGTTGTTGTTCTTTTGATAAACCTTTTTCAATTTGCTCAATATTTCATTGTAGAACTTGTCACAAAATTACTGGATCAACTTGCCAAACTCAATCTTCGAAGTGAGCTGAAAAAACTCCAAGAAGGTCAAGCTATTGGCAACGAGAAGCATCAACGACAGTTGATCGATCTTTTGACAGAACAACGCCTGCTTCTTGCTGAGTCAATATTTTGTATTGCATGTCAATCACCACTCAATAAAGCTGATACTGTAAAGATCCTTAAATATTTGCAAACTGTCCGTCCTGATGAAGAGACAGGAGAGATGGATCAAGCTGACGTCATTTTGTTTTTTGCTCTGATCTACGCCCTCAATGTGAGCAGTTTGGAAAGTCAATTAGAGCTTCCTGCAGATCATGGTAAATTTTACGCACAATTTTGAAATCTTAGTTACGTTTTATGTGAAGTGGCAATTGTAGCTGGCAAATCACTTGTGAATTTGTGGAGTATCTTTGAAATGTAGCCAATTTCATTAGGTTTTCTGATATTAAACTGGAGAAAACTGCCTACCTTTTAGTAGCGGCCGATACCTTTTAAGCCCGATCCGCACTTTCGACGTAAGCATAAGCACAATATTATGAAAACTTTCCGTTCTTTTCATGTTTATGCTTATGCAAAGTACACTTCTGATCCTTTTTTATATATGTTTATGTTGCAAGTGAAGAACAGGCTTTACTTAAATGGTTGCGTGAAAGGTCTGGGACCAAACGCAGATACTTTAGACACCAAGTGGTGGTATTTTAAAATTGATATGAAAGATTAGTACAATGTTAGTATGCCCGATTGCTCGATTTTCATTTCGAGATAAGCCTTAGCCTCGTTCTGATGTTCAAGAAATAATGGGAAGATTTCCGAATCTTGTGATATTTCTACCTCTTAGATTCTTACTGTTTATTGACTTTCGTTGTTTTCATTAGTTGCAGATAATCTGCTGCCAATCTTACAAGATGCCGAGTTTCTTCCCGCCATCCACCAGGAAGTGTCGGATTCCGAGAAATGGTCGTGGATTCAACTTTGTTCTGCTGTCCAGTTTGCTTGGGGGCTCACTTTGCGGCTGTGCGGTCAGTATGCCGGCGAGTTGGTGGTCGAGGTGGACATTTTGGCCGAAGACGATGGCATCGTTACAACGGCGATTTTGAACGATGCTTTTGAGTTTTTCAAGAAGTTTATCGTTGGCTCCAGAGGTTTCTACGAAGAGGTTAGAACATTTCCGATATTTTCGAAATAAATTATACCTGCACAATTTTAAATTCAAAATATGTACCAAAAAATGTAGCTACTATTGGTTATGAATTCTGTTTAAATAAAATTTTGCCAATGGATATGGCTTTAAGGTATTTGGAAATGTAAATAAATCTAGAAATGAGCTGCAGTTATTTTGACGTACCCTAGATCCGCTACAGGAACATTTAGTACTCTTTATATGCACGCTGCAGTTTCCATTCTTACGAGAAAATAATTTTGTGGATAAACTAAACCTTTCTACTTTTCTCCCGTTTTTTTCCTTCTTTTTAGGAATATTTTGTGAGGAGGCTTCATCTACTAATTACAGATTTCATTGTCAACATGCCATTAAAGGTGACACGTCTTAAGAAAGAGTTTAACGCCCGTATTCTAAAAGCTCGCTCGCACTCACCAAGTGCGTTAGGAAAATTGCTTTTTCACTAATCAATGAAAAAGCCATTTCTCCATTAAGGGCAAGATTCTTGCTTAACTGTTCTAAAGCAAGCGATCAATTGTGTGGAAATCTCGTCTTCGAATAATTATAGTAAATAATTAAATAATTATAATAATTATAGTGAGCTTCAAGATTACGGATTTTGGTGTTTAAGTTAAGGGATATTGCTAATTGCGACGAAGCTCTAACCTTGAATCATAAATTACCATGATTAAACATTCAAATTCAACTAGTTGAAAAGACGAGATTTATCTTCGAAATAATACGCTTTTAATCCACTAGTCATCTACTTTGTAGTAAACTATTTTCGTTTTCTCCAACTCGTAAAAACTATAGGTGAAAGAATTGCGTACCCTTGGAGACGAGGCTGCCCGCATATTGCATGCCTGTGCTCAAGAGGGTGTCGCACCACCGGTTGGTCAGCGGCAGGACTTTGAAAATTTCATGAACTTGGTACAAGGACTTTCATTTGTTTGGCTTTCAGGCAGAATTTTGCTGCGTTGCAAAACATAATGTATCTGATTTTTTTTCAAAGATAAGTGATCTGTACAAGAACGATCCCCTTGGTCTGGAGCTCGCTGAAGATTTTTGGATACCGCTTGATAGCGAGGGATATTCATCAGCATTAGGAGATAGACATCAAAACGCAATGCCCAAACAGGTATGGTTTTAACGCTGTTAACAGATTTTTTTCGTTTAACAGAAATTTCAATATCCCACACAACATTTGTCAAAATAAAACACAGCATTTTATGTACATAATGTTTATTGCATCTGCAACTTACCAACGCCATCGGCTCTCGTAGCTCCTTATCAGAATTGACTAGTCTAGTGGATGGATGGTAGCAAATTTTTGGTCATAAAAAACTTATCTGTTTTCTGGAACGACTGATTTCATTTCTAAACTGTCCATAATGAAATTCACTGCATCAAGGGTGTTTTAGTATTGTTTATATTGCTTCAAACACCCTTGATGCATTGAATTTCATGTTTACATTCATATAAAATCAGTCGACATTTCTTTGAAATGCTTCAAAGTTTCATGTTAACGCTGAGTCGAGTAGCACTTTTAACAAGTAACGATGAAACGTTTTTCTTTAGTTGTCTTATTTGCTGTACATGTTTTCAGATTGTTTTGTGTAACTTCATTCGTGTCGCCGGTGACTTACTTCCCGCGAATCTGTTCGTCCCCTATCTTGGCATGTTAACTGGCCTCGCCGGTAGTAAACATTCGGCGCGTCGATGCTTCTTCTTACTCAAAACAAACGGCTTGAATGCCGCTGGCACAGTTAACGCCGTCTCATGGGACCATTTTTTCGACTCACTCAAACGATATTACATTGATCTGCGGCAAGAGAATATAGGTGAGGAGGTGTTGATTTTTGTAATCGTCATATCGCATCTTTCTCGTCTGTGGTTATCGGTAAAAGTTTTGTTTGGCAAAAACTATAAAAAACATTGTTTAGGAAAATTTGAGAGTTGGATTCTTATTGTAATATATGTTCTCAGTTTTATTAAATCAGTTTGTCTTTAGTTTTCGAGTCAAGAATTTTTAGTACCGATTGCCAGTCTTTCTTATAAACACGCACTAGGAGTTCTTTAATTGAGAGAAATAATAAGATGCTGAAATCTAGTGTTGTCTATCTTTCAAGGCTTACATCCAGGAAATTATCAAGTCCAGTTTTCGCCAATGAGCATAACTGCTGAAGAACAAATTGGACTGGAGGCTGTTTTACGATTAACGGCAACCGTCGCTAAAATGGTGTGTTATTTTCTGTCACGTGATTATGGACTTGTTTACACAATTTTCGAATGTATATTATAATTCCTACTGCGCATGTGTCGCTGGTCGGTGGCGATGCACTTTAAGTGCAGCGCATTTATTCCAAATGAAATCCCAAAGTCGACGTCCAAACACTGTCTTTTAACATTCTCCAACATACTGTTTGCCTCCGTCTCCGCCATTCCATCTCCTTCAGTTTTTTTTGAGTGAGCAATCAATACATGTTGTTCTTCAGGATGAAACTGCACGAATTGCATTATGCGAAAATCCATCATGGGTGCCTCTCACCTCGATGTTCGGCTTACTGGGGTGCTCAATTCCCACGTCTTTGAAAGCGTGTATTCTGGAAACTCTTGCTGCGTTCGCTATGTCTCAGGAAACTACAGCGTCAATGTGGCAGTCGTTGGAAACCTCACAGGTCAACAGTCTTTTCCGAAAATATCTCTGGCACATTTGTTTCAAACTGTATAAAAAATGTAAAATGTTAAGTTGATTGATGTTTCTTGAAAAAATTTCATCAATTGAACATCATTTAGATCTAATTTGTCGATTGAAACTGCTGTTGTTGTAGTATGAAATATCAATTTTATTTTCAGATTCTACAAACCGTCAAACCTGCTGGACAGGCTTTACAGGAAAGTGGACTGTTGGTATGTGTCGAATGAATGTCTTTTTGGCCTTTAGTGAGTAACCGTAGGAAACCAGGTCGAGAATTTCGACAGTGTCAGAGTTCCGGCATACATCTGTATTCTCGAAAAATTCCATTGCGTAATTTCCTCCAACATTTTCATTGCTTTCAGGCTGAGTTGGAGGAGATCGAATCGCGTAATGAAACTTACCCAGAGACGCGAGCTTTTATGACACTACTTGCAAATTTGACCGCATACCCGGTCCCTGCAAACCTCGGCGCAGGGTATCGAGTTCCGGGCTTTGAGCCTTATCTTGAGTTTTTGCGCGACTCCGTGTTGTTGAAATTTAAGGCGAGAGCGTACCTGGATCCCAACGAGAAGGTAGATAAGTTATATATATTTGTGAAAATAGGGTTCATGTTAGATTTTTGTTAAAACATCAAAAATTATCTTCACGTTATTTAATCTGGCTGCACGATATCATACCTGCAAATATCAGAAATTGTTACACAATGAAGGTGCAATTTCGATTGTGATTGACTAGCAGCCAACAGATAATTCTTAACGTTTTGCCACCTACAAAACATTGAAAATCATATGTAGGTGTTTTATTGTGACAATTGACGACATAAAAAGCATCATGTCGGCATCTTTCTCGTGATTATTAAGCGTTTTACAAACTGTTTTCGCTCGAATTATTGAGAATAAAGACTTATAAAAACACGGAACGGTCAAGAGAGTTTTCAACTACTATATTTACGGAAAAGACGAAGTCAAACGGTTTAAACTGTCAGTCAAGAGAGTTTTCAACAACTATATTTACGGAAAAAGACGAAGTCAAACGGTTTAAAGTGTCAGTCAAGAGAGTTTTCAACAACTATATTTACGGAAAAAGACGAAGTCAAACGGTTTAGACTGTCAGTCAAGAGAGTTTTCAACAACTATATTTACGGAAAAAGACGAAGTCAAACGGTTTAAAGTGTCAGTCAAGAGAGTTTTCAACAACTATATTTACGGAAAAAGACGAAGTCAAACGGTTTAGACTGTCAGTCAAGAGAGTTTTCAACAACTATATTTACGGGAAAAAGACGAAGTCAAACGGTTTAAACTGTCAGTCAAGAAAGTTTTCAACAACTATATTTACGGAAAAAGACGAAGTCAAACGGTTTAAAGTGTCAGTCAAGAGAGTTTTCAACAACTATATTTACGGAAAAAGACGAAGTCAAACGGTTTAAAGTGTCAGTCAAGAGAGTTTTCAACTACTATATTTACGGAAAAAGACGAAGTCAAATCGCTAAAATTAATTATATGTCGAAGCGCGGAATATTTATGTCTTCCTTTCAAAATAATTTGAAAGCTTCTGCATTTTTTACTGTAAGATAAAACAATCAAAGGGTGAGGTTGAGCATGATATCAACAATTTTTCAGACCGAGGTCAAGCATTGCCTCGGCAGATGACGTTCAACATTAACCTCGCTCTGAATAATCGTTGATATCATACTCAGCTTCATCAAACAATTGTTGATTTTTGAATGTTTCAGTGGCAAGTAGCAAGTGGCGTTTTACAAATCTTCGTCAAATTGCTTGAGCAGTTCGAACCCAGTGCGGAGAGCATGTCCGAGGAGCTTATAGAGATCAGTAGCCGCGAACGAATAACGACTGCAAAGACAGCTGGGTACACCTTAATGGTCCATATGTTAAATGAGACCCCGATGCTTAAAATGGTATGATTTTGTTTGCATTGTTTGGATGCGAGGTAAAGCTTGAAAGAGATTTTGGTCTTTTCTGTTTTCGCAGACCTAAAAGCAACGGATTTTTTCTGAAAAGAGATAATTTGTTTTAGTAAACGACAAAGCTTCTACAAATTTCATTTATTTGAAATGGTCCGAAAAAATTTGTAATAAAAGGAAAATGCCTAAGAAACTAATAATTTCATATGTAACATCTAGCTTCTCGATTCCACCGCGCGAATTCAGCTTTCATGCGCAAGGAACCCTTGACAAAGCTTAGCTGCTTTTGTAGGTTCTTTCTATTGTAAACGAGGCTTCTGAACTACTGGAACAGATAACTGCATTTAAAGGTATGCTGTCATGTGTATTCTTTCATCCACGACAAGACATTGGTAGCTTTTGTCTATTTAACTCAATTGTGTTATGATGAAAAACGTTCTTACTTTCCCAAGTAATGTTTTTGTTGTTTTATAAATTTATAAAATAACAATGATAAAACGCGTACGCTCATTGGTCTGTAGCTGAGTTCGCATTATCCTGTGCAAGCCGATCTGAGCTCAACCAATCAAATCAATCAAAGAGAATTAGCAAATCAATCATGTTAGGGGGGAAATTAAAGCATCTGTTTCGCATTAATGTTATTTTGTAAAAGAAATAAAAGATGCTTTTCGTGCTTGCAATTACTCATGCAAGCCTCAGAGCCGTTTGTGAGAACTCTCTAGCAGCTGCAATCTGCTCTCGAGTTTTCCCAAAGGTCTCCTCGGTTTGCATAAGACTGTGCAAACACAGTAAACATCTTTTATTTCTTATATGATATTAATCTTTGTTGCCCTTATCGTTTATGCGGACTTCGTTTGCATGGCTTTCACCGGGACTTTCATCTAATCATTGTACCTTGCGTAGAACGTGTGCGGTCATGAAGCCTACATCATTTGGAAACTTCGTAAAGTTTGATTTTTATCTCATAATATTCCTACTAAAGAACCTCTATGACCATTACTGAGTGCCTCAGTCTGTTATACGTTCCAAATCTATATAGTTACTTTTTCTTTAACTAGGCAAAAAAGAAGACATTGAGATGAGCGCTCTGCTTTCCTTGAAATTGGTGGAAATTACAATGGAAAAGCAACAAGAGTTCACTAACTGCCTACGTCAACAGAATTCTTCTGTACTCGTGACGTCATTGGATCAATTATTGCTTGGCGTCGGTGTTCGTCCCCATGCCACCGACTGTGTTTCCCAAATTGCTCGGTAATTAACGATCCGCTTTCAGTTGTCTTTCATGTCTCGCATTACATGAAGACTAAAATCGTTTCAATTTGTTTAGATTCATAACACATACACATACGACGCCTGAACTGGCTTTGGTAGCTATCAAGATCCTGTATTTAGTCTGTCAAACTTCTGCCCTGCAGCTGGAGATTTATAACAGACTTACGGCAGATAAGGTGCAGTTATGATGAGGATTTTGTGCTGTTGTGTATGTAAATGCTAACCTCTGGTACAATTGGCTTTTGTATCAATTAGTTCGATACAAATTACATTTTTTTGTTGTTTTGCTTTGTAGAAAGCAAAAATTATTTACAAACGGTGTAGCGTTGCTCTTTTTCATTCATGTTTTGCGAACATTAGTGTGTAACAATAACCAGGACAAGCAGAAAATTTTAAATAAAACAAAATAAAACAAATTCCGAAAACGAACATCTCGTTTTCTTGATATTCAAGATAATACACCATGTATTGTTTTAAAACTCTTGTATTATGTTGAATATCAAGAAAACGAGATGTCCGTTTTCGAAATTTGTTTTATTTTGTTTTAGTGTGTAACTGTTAAAATGAAAATGTTCAAAATCATTTTTCGCAGAAGATTACGAGACAGGTTTTTGAAGAAACTTTTCCCAACTTATTTTTCGAAAGAGATTAAACTTTTTAACAAACGTTTCAACGTTGGAAATTTCAATTAAATGCGAATATGTTGTGGACTTATCGAAAGCAGTACTGAATGATTATTTTACTGCAACATCTTTGAAAAGGCTGCAGCAATGTTTCTTCAATGCATCGTAATTGTATTTTAATTCTTTTTCAAACTATATCTTGAAATACAGGAACGTGCAGAAGAACTCCTTGTTGGTTTTGTTGATCATCTAGATACTGTTCAGGCTGAAGATGACAACTCGCGGAGGCTATATGAAAGCACAGGTCAGTTGAATGATCGACTGTGTATATGCAAGCGTGGTCGAGTAAAGTAACTTTGTGCATACAGTAAAATGGTCGAGTAAAGTAACTTTGTGCATACAGTAGAATGGTCGACTAAAGTAACTTTGTGCATACAGTAGAATGGTCTAGTAAAGTAACTTTGTGCATGCAGTAAAATGGTCTAGTAAAGTAACTTTGTGCATACAGTAGAATGGTCGAGTAAAGTAACTTTGTGCATACAGTAGAATGGTCTAGTAAAGTAACTTTGTGCATACAGTAGAATGGTCTAGTAATGTAACTTTGTGCATACAGTGGAATGGTCGAGTAAAGTAACTTTGTGCATACAGTAGAATGGTCTATTAAAGTAACGTTGTGCATACAGTAGAATGGTCGAGTAAAGTAACTTTGTGCATACAGTGGAATGGTCGAGTAAAGTAACTTTGTGCATACAGTAGAATGGTCTAGTAAAGTAACTTTGTGCATACAGTAGAATGGTCTAGTAATGTAACTTTGTGCATACAGGGGAATGGTGGAGTAAAGTAACTTTGTGCATACAGTAGAATGGTCTAGTAAAGTAACTTTGTGCATGCAGTAGAATGGTCTAGTAAAGTAACTTTGTGCATACAGTGGAATGGTCGAGTAAAGTAACTTTGTGCATACAGTAGAATGGTCTAGTAAAGTAACTTTGTGCATACAGTAGAATGGTCCATTTAAGTAACTTTGTGCATACAGTAGAATGGTTGAGTAAAGTAACTTTGTGCATACAGTAAAATGGTCTAGTAAAGTAACTTTGTGCATGCAGTAGAATGGTCTAGTAAAGTAACTTTGTGCATACAGTAGAATGGTCTAGTAATGTAACTTTGTGCATACAGTAAACTGGTCTAGTTAAGTAACTTTGTGCATGCAGTAGAATGGTCTAGTAAAGTAACTTTGTGCATACAGTAGAATGGTCTAGTAATGTAACTTTGTGCATACAGTGGAATGGTCGAGTAAAGTAACTTTGTGCATACAGTAGAATGGTCTATTAAAGTAACTTTGTGCATACAGTAGAATGGTCGAGTAAAGTAACTTTGTGCATACAGTGGAATGGTCGAGTAAAGCAACTTTGTGCATACAGTAGAATGGTCTAGTAAAGTAACTTTGTGCATACAGTAGAATGGTCTAGTAATGTAACTTGTGCATACAGGGAATGGTGGAGTAAAGTAACTTTGTGCATACAGTAGAATGGTCTAGTAAAGTAACTTTGTGCATACAGCAGAATGGTCTAGTAATGTAACTTTGTGCATACAGTAGAATGGTCGAGTAAAGTAACTTTGTGCATACAGTAGAATGGTCTAGTTAAGTAACTTTGTGCATACAGTAGAATGGTCCATTTAAGTAACTTTGTGCATACAGTAGAATGGTCGAGTAAAGTAACTTTGTGCATACAGTAGAATGGTCTAGTAAAGTAACTTTGTGCATACAGTAAACTGGTCTAGTAAAGTAACTTTGTGCATACAGTAGAATGGTCTAGTAAAGTAACTTTGTGCATACAGTAGAATGGTCTAGTAATGTAACTTTGTGCATACAGTGGAATGGTCGAGTAAAGTAACTTTGTATACAGTAGAATGGTCTAGTAAAGTAACTTTGTGCATACAGAATGGTCCATTAAAGTAACTTTGTGCATACAGTAGAATGGTCGAGTAAAGTAACTTTGTGCATACAGTAGAATGGTCTAGTAAAGTAACTTTGTGCATACAGTAGAATGGTCGAGTAAAGTAACTTTGTGCATACAGTAGAATGGTCTAGTAAAGTAACTTTGTGCATACAGTAG
The DNA here is from genome assembly GCF_021976095.1 of Xenia sp. Carnegie-2017. Classification (NCBI taxonomy): domain Eukaryota; kingdom Metazoa; phylum Cnidaria; class Anthozoa; order Malacalcyonacea; family Xeniidae; genus Xenia; species Xenia sp. Carnegie-2017. The sequence continues at coordinate 7,529,470 of NW_025813481.1, forward strand.
AATGGTCTAGTAAAGTAACTTTGTGCATACAGTAGAATGGTCTAGTAAAGTAACTTTGTGCATACAGTAGAATGGTCTAGTAAATGTAACTTTGTGCATACAGTATAAACTGGTCTAGTTAAAGTAACTTTGTGCATGCAGTAGAATGGTCTAGTAAAGTAACTTTGTGCATGGTGAAGGTCAAAGTAAATAACTTTGTGCATGCAGTAGAATGGTCGAGCAAAGTAACTTTGTGCATACAGTAAAAAATGGTCGAGTAAAGTAACTTTGTGCATACAGTAAAATGGTCGAGTAAAGTAACTTTGTGCATGCAGTAGAATGGTCGAGCAAAGTAACTTTGTGCATACAGTAAAATGGTTGAGTAAAGTAACTTTGTGCATACAGTAAAATGGTCGAGTAAAGTCACTTTGTGCATACAGTAGAATGGTCTAGTAAAGTAACTTTGTGCATACAGTAGAATGGTCTAGTAAAGTAACTTTGTGCATGCAGTAGAGTGATCAAGTAAAAAACTTTGTGCATACAGTAAAATGGTCTAGTAAAGTAACTTTGTGCATACAGTAAAATGGTCGAATAAAGTAACTTTGTGCATACAGTAGAATGATCAAGTAAAAAAACTTTGTACGTACAGTAGAGTGGTCGAATTGAAAGTAAATTCTAGTTCAAAGCTATCCTTGAAATCAAGGGCGAAATCTGTTTTTGTCTCACTGCCCTGCAGTTTTCTCCTAGAAGTAGAGTTGAATCTTTTCCGATCGTCTTGAGTTTACGAGTGAAGTATCTATATAGTTTCCATGCTGATGATTCCGTCACTTTGTTTTTGTTAAGGTCTTATCGAGGAGATTGCCATTGTCAGTCAAATTCGAGCTGGAATCCGTCAGAATATTGTCAGATTTCTTCTTTTTTGTCTAAAGTTGCGTTCTCCAAATCTCGCACGCAACAGCTTCGATCGTCGAGCAAACCTTACAGGACCCAGGTGAGTGGTTACTTCTGTTGTCTGTTGATCACGATTTTTCTGACATTGCCGTTAATGCCTCATTTATCCCCAGGTGTCCTCGGTACTCCTCGCACTTGCCTGCATTCCGTATTGGATATCCTTGGTGAAGGTCTTGATACACCGCATGGTCCTGCTGCAGTTGAAAACACCCCCCATCTTGCCGAGCTTTGTTTCAAACTTGTTTATGCATTGTGCCAGAACTTGGAAACAAGCGACGCTTGTATACGCTACCTCCGGACCAGTCATAACTTTTTCCAATCTCATCTCGTTCATCTACCCTTTGTATTACCCGAGAAATCCACAAATGAAGTCATGGAAAACAATTTATGCAAAATGAATCAACAATCGTGGCTTTTGAAAACAATTGCGACCGAACTAAGAATGACGGCCCAAACGCGACAGCGTTCTCACGTGCAACAGTTACTTTCACTTTTGCTCGTAGAGCCTTCGGACACATATTCTCAGCGGTTTTCTGGTGGGACGTTGAGCTCTTTTGAAGATAACGGCATGTCGCGCAGTGTTCTAGGAAGCAAAGGTCGAAAGATAATGGAATTTCTCGACTCCATCGACTTCACCCATGCAGTCCCTGCTCCTTCACAGTGTTTGAACTATTTTGAGCCGGCGATCACCGAAGCTGTAATTACTTCATGTGATGAAAGCAGCGAGGACTCGCCCTTCCTGTATACGAATCTACGTAGACTGTACAAACGTTTAATGAACGAACTGGAAGTTGTTCAGGGACCCGCTACAGAGGCGCAAAAAAATATGTTGGTTCAGGTTTGTATGCTTAAGTTTCCAAGCTTTCTGCTTCGAGTTCTTCTTGCTTCAGGCTTTTATCTTGTGAATGGTAAATACCTATTCACGTAGCTAATGGCAGGCTGTAACTAAGTTTTTACCTACTGATACTTGCCTTTCATTCGCATTTATAAAATAACCACAATGAAACGCGTGTGCTGATTGGTCTAGAGCTGTGTTTGCATTATCCTGTGCAAAACGCATCCGAGCTCAACCAATCAAATCAATTAAAACAATCAACCAGTCAAAGAGAATTTGTTTTATTTCTTAAATGTGCATGCCTAGAGGAGTTCGTGTCCTTGGCAGTGTCAGAATTAAAGTTTTGTCCCTTTCGATATTTCACATTGACAATAATTAAAAATATATACTTTAATTTATATTTTAATTTATAATTTTTAAAGTTCGTAATGTTTAAAGTTTATAATTTTTAATAAAGTTTGTATTTTAGTTTTTATTTTAATTTATATTTTAAAATGTTTTAGAGAGAGGTAGCGGGAACTTTCGCAACATGAACTGACGTCGTCGAACCATTTCGTCGACGACCGGATTTTGGGTAGCAGTTCATTAACTTGAAGTTTCAATTTAATCTTTAATCTTTACCCTTAATCATTCTAATTCAACATTTAATAGTATGTAATGATAAATGTACTAATTTACAATGGGAATTGCATTTAATTACTATAAATTAAGAATAAAGTAAATGGTTTGAACCCGGGAGTATCGTTACATGTTTGTAAATGTAGATCGTCCAGGTTGGTATAGTCCTGAGAAGGACTGTTTTTGTTGTTGTTGACTGCGTTTCGACAACCTTAGTGGTAGTCATCTTCAGAGTCAAAATGGAATCAAATTTTTGACTCTGAAGATGACTACCGCTAAGGTTGTCGAAACGTCAGTCAACAACAGCAAAAACAGTCCTTCTCAGGACTATACCAACCTGGACGATCTACATTTACAAACATATAAATTAAGAATATAGTCTTCAAGAATACAGTTTCACTGCCTCGACTTATGTTTTTCCACCTTTAAGCTAATATGTAAAATTTGAGACTACAATTTAACTACCTAAGATTGCGTAATAAAAACATAGTGTTAAAATCATATTTACAATAAAATTCCCTTCAACTGTTTGAATTTATCTTTTCACCCTGTAGGAAGTCAAACGAATCATGAATTATACGCTGGAACGCAATCGCTATCGCGAGGGTTTGTACTACAAACAGCAGGCATTTGAGTCTTGGCGACAGTTGGTCGAAGTAATTTTGGCAAGTTGTCCGCCGGAGATATTGAATCGCGAGGTCAAACAGACCATGATCTTTGATTTGACGAGAGAGCTTCTCTACAAGGTCAGGTCGATTCAGACTGAAAGTTACAATACTTCATCCTACTGCTATTGTTTTGTCTGAAACGAATCGTGTATTTTAAAAAGTAGGGGTTTCACATTTGAAAATCTTGACGAACAGCTTACGCTTATATTTAGATGTCAGATGAGAATTCTGCTTCGGAATTAGTCGCCCCAGTCTCTGGAGTTGTGCTCACGTTCATGGCTCATCTACGTCAATCGACTTTGCCTTCTGGTGATGCTTTGCATGCCGGGCCTTCCCATAGTGCAGTGGTATCAGGCTGGCACGAGGATGGTAAAGCTGATTTGATGAAATGTTGAAGTATTTGGCGAATTTGAAAAAAAATTTGACCACACGCTTGCAAAGGAATTTTTTGCCATGTTTTTTCTCATCTGTCTGATTGTACATATCTTGTGCAAACGGTGTTTGTGCTTTTTTGCAAGCTGTGTGTGTTGATGTTGTGGTAATTTTTTATTGTATTTCAGGTGTGACGGAAGAGTTGGCTATACCAACAGAACCTCTTCTTGGCATATTTCAAAGTTTAATTCAAGTTCTGATTCAGACAAGTGGAAGCCACCAGCGGGTGAGGGCAAATCTTTATGGAAGTCTGTTGTATTATCTTCAGATTGGTCAAAGAAATGACAATCGAAGGGAAAGCATCGGTAAGAGAACTGTGGTCGGTAACTCTCATTATATTTTTTGTCAAGTACAATTTTCTGTAAACACTGATCCACGCTTATAACATTTGTTTTTAACTTCAACGCCCTTCGTGAGGTTTAGCGTCAACATAGTTTGAAGACATGCATTTTACTTTCATTTGTTTTTATAAGGCAGTTCACAAAGTTCGATGTTACTTAAGTTTTAGGTTTAAGGCAATATGTAAAGCTCAATGCACACGGTTCAGTTTTAAGGTAATACATAAACTTCAATGTACAAGCTTTAGGTTTAAGACTACGTAAATTTGAATGTACAAGCTTGAGGTTTAAGACAATACGTAAAGTTGAATGTACAAGCTTGAGGTTTAAGACAATACGTAAAGTTGAATGTACAAGTTTGATGTTTAAAACAATACGTAAAGTTGAATGTACAAGTTTGATGTTTAAGACAATACGTAAATTTCAATGTACAAGTTTCAAATTAAATGCACTCTGTGAGATTGTGATTAAATGCAATTTGAAGATGTGCATTTTACTTTCATTTAATTAATCATCTCATCACTGAGGGATATAGAAGAAATATTTTTCAATAGATATGTTGCTGCTGAAGAAGAATTACGAAATCATTTCCAACTTTGGCGAGGCCTTAATGGAGATTGTATGCCGGGACTGCTGTGATGGTCACGACGTTACGAGGGTGTGTAAATAAGAGATGAATTACTTAGTTAGTCAAATGAAGTTTGAGCCATTTAGAATCAAAGAGGACAACGTTGTCAAGAATTGTATTTCACGCGCGACAGTCAATGATTTCAGTGCTGTGCTCGTTTCGATTTGCGCTTCAAGAGAAAATTTTACTCTTCTGTAGATGTTATCATGCGCTGTTGTCGATTCAATTACATCTATCGACTGGCGGAATCGTTGGCTCATCTTCCTGAATACAAAAGGATATTTAAGGCATTTGGTCGAAAGTCTACTCTTGGAAGATGAGAATCTACAGTCGGCATTGAATCCTAGCCCTGAACCTCTTAAATCTCTCTACGTATACGAATCAAGAATGGTGAGTTTTTCCTTCATTTTAAACTACGATTACATAGAGTATAAGGTTATTGAGTTGGAATTTTTTTGCAGGCTCTATTGACAAGACTAGCACAGTCGCCTGAAGGTGCCAAAGTGCTGCTAAATACAGGTGTAATGTCTCGCCTTTCTGAGTGTCGCTTTATCGACATGCGACCCTCCGGATCCACAAGTACATTTTCTGATCATCGCCTACCTAGTTATTCCGCTGACCGGATGATATCTGCGATGACAGCCTACCAAGATTCGTTTGTTCCCTCCATCATGGAACGTTATTTACAGCTATTGATACCAGCTTTGCGCATGTCTCTTTCCCTTTTGACGTCACTTGGTCAAGATCACCGCGAAGCTTCGATTCAGGTGAGCAGTTCGCGGTCATTAGAAATGAATTGAAACGGTATAAAAAAGTCGGCTTCTTCAGGGTTTTCCTCTCTGTCTGATTAGGTCCAATTATCAATGTCGGGTATCCTGGCTCATTGATTCCTTAAGTTGTTGTTTTTTCTTCGGGAAGTGACGGAAATTGTTATAAATTTCCCCCCGTGTAATCAGGTCTTAATGTTCTCACATCAAAAAACAAACCAGGAAAACTGTTTTAAGATATTTTCCCGGCGTATCAAGGCCGGGTAATGTGTTCCTAAAAGATGGAATTGTTGCTCTTTCTCTCTGTGTAGATTTTGCATTTCATCGTATCCCACGCAGAGGTCTTCGCTGATATTTTGCAAGAGCATACGGACAGAATAACTGTGTCCTCGTTACACGAATTGTATCTAGTCAGCGGTATCGTGTGCAAGGCGGGCGTGACCGAAAATGCTATATTGGCAGAAGAGACTAGGTTTGAAGATATGATGAAATTGAAGGCACCGCTGTCCAGAATACAAAGGCTCATGCTGGCGTTGCTTCCAAAGTATAGCGTGCGGGAAAACTGGGATCGAGTGAGTTTTTTTGAAGTTTTCAGGTCTGAAGTAGGCAAAGTTCTAGAGTTAAACATGCAAGTGTAAGGTTTTGTGTCGACAGTGTATATTTACTCTGACTATAGATTTTGAAATTGTACGTTTGAAATATTCAGTGTTATTTCTTATTGTTGCGACGTGTCAAGGAGCTCAAGTCTTACATAGACATAAAATGCATAACGCGTATTTCACATGAGTGTAGAATTTGTTTTGTACTCATCTGAGGCTGTAAATGCCAGACTAACGTTTCAAAGTTTGAACCAGGCAAAAAGTACAAATATAAGTACATTGACAAGATAAACGGAACCAAAAGCAAATGAAAATGTGCTTTCACCGAAACGTTATTTACGTTTTGTCTCCTGTTCATCTTAGGAAACTGTTTTTAAAAGTCCGAAAATATCATAGACCCCCTCAGTGTAGCGTTTTGTAAACTCCCACGTGGTGTATTAAAATTTGTATTGAGGCTGAAAAAAGTATCTCTATTATTTTGACTATGACATACATGGAATGACGTGTTGTAGATTGTTCGGGAAGTGCTCAATTTGGACGTCGACGAAAGAGAAGCAGCGTTCAAAGCTCTCCAATATAACGTTAGTGCGTTGGAGGCCTATCAAACCCTCCAACAGATCTACGGAAACTTGATCACTTATTGCAAGAATGTTGTTGTTTCTGGGGGTAAGTAACGGTCCTTTGAGGATCACTTATTGTAGGAATGTTTTTGTTTCTAGGGGGTAAGTAACGGTCCTTTGAGGATCACTTATTGTAGGAATGTTGTTGTTTCTAGGGGTAAGTAACGGTCCTTTGAGGATCACTTATTGTAGGAATGTTGTTGTTTCTGGGGGTAAGTAACGGTCCTTTCAGGATCACTTATTGTAGGAATGTTGTTGTTTCTAGGGGGTAAGTAACGGTCCTTTGAGGATCACTTATTGTAGGAATGTTTTTGTTTCTAGGGGTAAGTAACGGTCCTTTGAGGATCACTTATTGTAGGAATGTTTTTGTTTCTGGGGGTAAGTAACGGTCCTTAAGGATCACTTATTGTAGGAATGTTGTTGTTTCTGGGGTAAGTAACGGTCCTTTGAGGATCACTTATTGTAGGAATGTTGTTGTTTCTGGGGATAAGTAACGGTCCTTTGAGGATCACTTATTGTAGAAATGTTTTTGTTTCTGGGGATAAGTAACGGTCCTTTGAGGATCACTTATTGTAGGAATGTTTTTGTTTCTGGGGATAAGTAACGGTCCTTTGAGGATCACTTATTGTAGGAATGTTTTTGTTTCTGGGGGATAAGTAACGGTCCTTTGAGGATCACTTATTGTAGGAATGTTGTTGTTTCTGGGGGTAAGTAACGGTCCTTTGAGGATCACTTATTGTAGAAATGTTTTGTTTCTGGGGATAAGTAACGGTCCTTTGAGGATCACTTATTGTAGGAATGTTGTTGTTTCTGGGGTAAGTAACGGTCCTTTGAGGATCACTTATTGTAGGAATGTTTTTGTTTCTAGGGGGTAAGTAACGGTCCTTTGAGGATCACTTATTGTAGAAATGTTGTTGTTTCTGGGTGGTAAGTAACGGTCCTTTGAGGATCACTTATTGTAGGAATGTTGTTGTTTCTAGGGGTAAGTAACGGTCCTTTGAGGATCACTTATTGTAGGAATGTTGTTGTTTGGGGGGATGACGGTCCTTTCATGATCACTTGCTGTAGTTCGTCTCTTTTGTTTCATCTTTTCATTCAAAACTTGTTCATCTTATGTCTACTATATTTTATCTATTTCAACAATGTATTACTGACAAGTTACCTAGTTTTCCGTGTTTCTTCCGTCCTTTTTTTTTGTACTGTTTATAAATTTAATTCTACTTCGCGTCTTCCTTTTATTTGCACCTGCTTTTCGGGTCTTCTTTTCCTTTGCACCTTGTTCAGGTCATGTCTAACATTTTTCTACTTTGCCAACCACTTTACCAACGCGTTACCTCAAACATGCATCGTTTTCTGTGTTTTTATTTTTCTCTTTTTCTCCTCGCTTTTATAATTTTATTTTCTAAATGTGTTTAGGTTTGAGTGACTGTCAAGTTATATTCGCACCCCTGTTGGACGATGTTTACACGAGAGATATATATGCAGAAAAAGGTACGTCATAGTTTCAATTCAGTTTGGTATTTGATTGGCTGAAGATTACAATTTATAGCCAATCATTGCTGAAGAATTATTCGTCACATGGGTTTCAGTTTGGTATTTGATTGGCTGAAGATTACAATGTATAGTCAATCATTGCTGAAGAATTATTCGTCACGTGGGTTTGCGTGCTTTTCATAGGTTCCTTAGGTTCGATAACTGTCAATCAACAAAGACTTTCTATTATTGTCCGTAATCTAAAGATTTGTTGTGAAAAAGTTGCCAATTGCGTTGAATCATACAAGCAAGCAAGTCACAAGCTCAATAATATCGACGACCTCAGCATGGACGAGTTAAAAGAGGTATAAAGGATCAACGCGAATGGCATTTATTTTCGAAACTCCAATATGTGGAGGGGGAAAATTCGCGTTGCATGTTTAGATGGTTAACACCATGGCTACCACCACATTATCATACTACTAGCCATGATGTTACCACTTGTTTTCGTCAAATTTCAGCTTGGCTCTCAATACTCCTCGTCCGTTGACCGAATGTCAACTCAGCAGAAACAACAGCTGGCTTTCAAATGCCTTCGCGAGGTTGTCAAGTACCGCTCAGACGAACTCGATATGTACCTATGTATCCTTTCGTTACTCGATATGTACCTGTGAATGTATATACAGCATACCGTGTGTTCGTGTAGCCCTTCATAACGCAGAAATGTGGAAACACTCCGCGAAGCCTTGCTCCGTTCGTGGGTGCAGCGTGCAGCTTGTTTGATTCTAACTTTGTTTGTTTTCTTTCTCGAGCATTGCTTAAAATTTCACATGAAAAACAGTAGATGTTCGTGGCACAAGTTATCGTGTATTGTGTTGGAGACAAGTCCGTTTCAAACACAATCAGGCTGCGTTTACACTATACCGGATTTGCTCATCACGACATCCTCATTTACTTTAAAGGGTTAACTGTTCGGAGTTAAAGGTTATTAAGCTGATAGATTTAGTCTATTTGATTGTGTTTCTGATGTTGAAAAATTTCATTGCCTTTTAATATAAAGCATATTCAACCTGCTACGATAGCAATCTGGTATAGTGTAAACGGGGCCTTAAATTTACGGAGGAGCGGTGGCGCAGCCAGCCCGCTTGAAATACATTTTTAAAGAAATGGATAACGATGGGAAATCTACATAGCAGGACTAAAATTCTCTGCTCCTCTGACAACGCTGACTGTTTTGTTGTGCCACTCGTGCTAGAGTGCTTTCATTATTTATGTAATCTGTGTAACCGTCTTAACGAATCGACTCAGATATCATTGAAAACTCCTTGTTTATCCTGTGCAAACACCTCGAGTACTATTATGTGTATTGTATACCCTCCGATCGCGAAGTCTCGACCCTTCATAGCTCGTTGACTGGTAGAACTAGACCAAGGCGACTACAAGGTATTTTTTGTTCCTCAGCTTTGCTCCAGCCGTAATTTTTTTCCAAGAAAACACTGTTTGCTCAAAACGTCTATAAACTTCAACAGAGGATTTTATAATGATTCTGTAGGGCATACTTTTAATCACGTGACACCATTATTATTGATTTCTGCTGTAAATAAATACCGAGGCCGTGCGATATACACGTGAAGTAGAGCGAACAGTATAAACACAAAAGCAAAATTGCTTAGTTGCCATAATTGTTAATTGTTCAGTTAGTACTTTGAGTTGCGCAGTCTCGGGCTTAAATTGTGCACATCTGCGCTGTTTTATTTCCTGTTGAGACTGTGTAGTAATACAGGATAAATGTCAAATGGGATTTGAAAAAGTTTTTCCTTCATGTGTTTCTATATTTGCTCTCCTATGACATACTTTTTATAGATTATAGACCTTATGAAGAACTAGAGTCAACTTACGGTGATTCATTCAAAACAAAATTTCAATCTCGTACATCGAGGGCTGACATCGAAAAGGTAGTGTATCTGGTTTTCTGTCTTTTTTCTGTCTAGTTTTGTCCCAGCTTTCAATTTTGCATATACGTTTGATTCGTGTATTCTTTTGTTTCTTCTTTTGTATTTATTTCTTCTTTTACATCTTGTTTAACATATGTTTACTATCGTGTATAATGTACCAAAAAGTTTTTGACGAGCTTCCTCGAGCTACCTACTTTTGTGGGTTTATGTCTAGTTATAGCACATCCCTTTGTGTCTACTTTTGTTTCTTTTTATGTTTCTCATTTTTTATGCACACTTTGTATAAAATAAGTATTTAAAATATGACATCGAAAAGATAAAATTATCATGTTTTACGATCGTGAACTCCACGGAACTTGTTTCAGCTTAAATCTGATGCTTCCACTTGTCTGACGGACGCATTTCTAAGGAAATTACGGGACATTGAAAAGGTATAACAAACAAACGCCATGTATGCTTTGAAGGCCTCTCTATTTTGCACACTTGTGCGCATGCCCTATGTGATTCACGTGACATGCTCCTTTTGTCTTATAGAATCATAGACAAGGGCCGTCTCGTGCAGGTTTCGTCGATGCTTTAACAAGACGGATTAAGCGATTACTTGTTCTTCATGGCCCGCAAACAGTGGAAACTTATTAACACCGATGACTCAAGTGAAATTCAAGAGAAGTAGGAGGAATTTTTAACTTGCGATGGTTTAGTGTGTCATACATGTAAATATATGTACTTATATTTGCTCGCAGAAAAGAGAAGCCCTTTTTATACTAGGGCTTCTCTTTTAGACATACAGAAACGTGTCAAAACTGACTTAGCATTATAAAACTGAGCAAGTGGTCAGTGCTTCTTTAGAACGCCATTAAGTCGGCAGGAACTTCTTCCGGACACGCTAATAACCTGTTAGTGCGATTCTAAAATACAGTATGTACTAGTACGATACGAGTAAAATGGGAAAGGGCGTTTGACTTGAAAACTGTGGAGACTCCCTTTATGATATACATTGTAAGATCTGTAGTGTATGAATGTTGAAGAAGGACATTCCAAGGAAATTTGTTCTAACTATGCCGAAATACAATTGTCCTCAAATTATAATCAGAACTTGTTTTCAACAAGTTTAACTGTTAATGTTGATGTATCATACGTCATTGTGGCGAAAATTTGTTCTAACTATGCCGAAATACAATTGTCCTCAAATTATAATCAGAACTTGTTTTCATCAAGTTTAACTGCTAATGTTGATGAATCATATCTCATTGTGGCGAATTGCCGAATTCGACACATGTCACCTTCTTTACTTTTTTTCTTCTTTCAACAACTTTAATTTCTCTTGCATACTACACAAGCTCTTGAAGGGGTCCGTAATTCGCTTTGCAATTTCAATTTTACATTTTGGCCATGTTTCTTTATGTCAGAGTTATGTTTTTCCTCATAAAAATCCACGCAAAAACAATGGGTGGCGTGAGTAGTGACGTCAGAAATGAATTTTCGTCTCTCAATTTTGCTTGATGGACTCGCCCGCACATGGGCTGGAAGAAAGTCATTATAAAGAGAAGCACTGTAGGCTGAAGTACTTAGGTCACCGCTTCGAACCGAACCATAACAATTATTTCTTCGCTGAATTTGCGAGCATGAACTGTCTACAAATAGAGATAGAATATCATAAGAACCTTTATTCTTATGTGACGTTTTATACTCTAAATATCTCGTGCATAATTTGTCGTATTTGCTTTTGACTATCCGCAAATAAACCAGTTTCAATCCACCCAAAACCAATCACACCGCAAGTTTGACGAAGGTGTGATCCGCCAAACGTAGCCGACGGATGCATGATGTGACTTTTCCGCTCTCGAAGTTTATTCTGTCTTTAATTGAACCATTTCGTACCAAAAACGTATTTTTTTTCTTTCATTTACTTTATTTGCGACTTTTATCTAGCTGAATTCGTCTTCCTCATAATAAAGTTTTGCCTTTTTAGGCGCGTTTTCTGTATTTGTTTCCAGAAATGTTTAAAAGTTTAAAATGTGATAAAGCCCTCACTATGTGCAATTGATGTCGTTCAAGGTACTCTGTTTGAAATCATTTCAAAGCTGAATTGTGTGGTTTGAAAATGGAATTCTTAGTGCTTTTTTTAAAATATTTGTGTTTGAGTGGAAGAGTTTGTTAAAAGATCTTTTCATGTATACAATGATTCTAGATTCAATTTAGCATCTAGAGAGAGACTATCTTTATCTTCAGGACAATTAAAGATAACATGTTTCTAAGAGCTATTACTCTTCGAATTTTTGAATGCCTTTATCGATAATTATTGCTTCTGGAAGGGATTATAATTTCGAGGTTTGCGGTAAAGCGCTTGAGTTTGACGGGAGTCTGAGGAAACTTTTTGTCAGCCCGCAAAAGAAGATCCGCCCGGTGATTACGAAGGCCGAAAGGGTGTAACAGGTGTGTTTTGTCACGTGATCTCACCAATTTATTCTTCTAAACACTTATGTTGCTGATAACTCGTTCTAATCATGGCTTCCAAGTTTAGGAGCGATAGGAAGTTTCACGAAAGTTTTGAGCTCAAGGAGGAGCTTGGAAAGTATGTAATAATTTTGTGGATATTCAAATAGGAGAGATTAGTTATTAAAGATGATCTTGCGCATATTTTGATTTTCTTGTTATCAAGAATGTAAACGTTATTCACGTTCAAATTTAGAGGGCCTTCAGCACCGTTAGAAGATGCATTCATAAAGAAAGTAAACTAGAGTATGCAGCAAAGATCATCAATGCTGGGAAACTATCAGCTCGAGGTACTTTTGTAAACACTATCATCTCCGAAATTGGTGAATTTGAGCGATTTGCCTTATTTTATAACTGTTGAATTCTCAACCATATTCATGAATTGTTTGAACGGATGTGTACGTCTTCTGGCTGGTATTGTTTCGCCGGCGTATAGATTTCTTTTTTTCTAAAGTCTTTCATTTCTTAGTGTTTGGTCTGTTAAGCAATTCGATGTGTTTAGGAAGCTTGTCCTTGTAGGTCAATTTCATTCCGAGCGTCAGTTCGAAATATGTTAGCATATTTTACCAAAGTATACCCCCTATTTATTCATTGAAATAATTCAACTTTGACTCCTAATAATAGCTGTGAAAATACTCTAATTCATTGTATGTTTGGTTTCGGCGGTAATCGTCGAGTTTATGCTTTTTTTCTCGCTTGACCTTGTGGTCTGGTACTTTTATCGTATGGACACTTGGCGTCTTTGACGTTTTCAATAACAGACAGCTGTTATTTTCAATAAAATGTTGGGTTTGTATTTTAAACATCATCGTTGTCTAGCGCTTGATTTACGACTTAGTATTTTCAATAAATACGTATCTACCTTATGGAATTCCCCCCTTACAGACAAAAGAAGGCTTTCGCTGAATATCAACAAATTATTTCTGAGACAATATTTTTATGTATTTTGTATTTCTTATCCTTTTTTAGACTTGCAAAAGCTCGAAAGAGAAGCACGTATTTGTAGACGGTTGAAACATCCTAATATTGGTATTTCTCATTTATTTCTATTGAATGTAATAATTGTGGCCCTCAGCTTGGCTTTTAAGTGGAAAATATGTGCTGCTTCGTGACAACAATCACAGTTTGAAATTTTATTTTCGATATGAATAATTGACGTTGACAGGAAAAGTGGACATCTTTCACGAAAAGCGTTTACTACTCGTACGATTCTCTGATTTTAGAACTCTGTGTTGGACGAGGACTGTTAAAGGCAGTTGACATTTATGTGTTGCATTCGTGTATTAAAATATTATTGGAACTGTATCGTTGCAATTTCATAAATACGAAAAAAAAAAGTTGCGATAACTTGGCCACTTTTAAAAAATGCGAAAAACCTAAACGGCCATTTGATTGAAATTGACCGCTGTTGCATAAGACTTGTATGTTTAGCCTGAAAGAGTTTGGTGAACTGTCTATTTTTTTACACAATAATTGTTAAAGTCGGAATTATTTTTTGCAGGCAATTGGCTACGTGCAAGCTATTAGAAGAATTTGTTAATTGGAGTTTGCTACTAAGATATTTTAACACAGAATTTGCTACTTAGTTCGTTCTTATCGAAAAAGCGAAATTAACGGACCATGTGCTTAGTTCGCTTGCTTTAGTACCTGGCGAATTAGGTATTGTGAACTATTTCCCATTATGGATATTTCCAGAACAAAACCGAAGCTGTGAGAAGAAAATGAATGTGCGATAATAATAATGATATGCGTGTTTTTAACAATTGCTGATTGCTTGAAGAAAATTTTCGTCACTACGAAATTACCATCACAATCGAAATCATCACGTTTGGGCAATTGCTATGAATTTTTTGGCTGTATAGAATTACCATTACAATGAAAATCGTTGAACCATGTTTCAAGAATATTCGAACGTATTTTTTAGTTCAACTACATGCAAGTATGGCTCAAGACAATGTCCACTATTTGGTCTTTGATTTGTAAGTAAAGACTATTTATGCATATGTACCAGAGAACATAATTTATTTAAATGTACTTTAATTTCTTAGAGTTACAGGTGGTGAATTGTTTGAAGATATTGTGGCTAGGGAATATTACAGTGAGGCTGATGCCAGGTATGCAAAGCTTTGTGTATTAAAATTACCAGGTTTTGTATAGACTGAAAAGTGATGTTAGAACCTGTTCTAAAGTGTGTGGAGGGGAGGGGGTTGGAGTAGCACAATAACATACATTATATGTTGAATTTCCCCCCAATAAATTGCTTGTCCATTGGAAAAGCTGGGTTGTGCCCCCTCCTGCTTTTCACTCCATGATAGAATTTTTGTCCAACTTCTTAGAAATGTATTTTTTTATTTTCAGCCATTGTATTCAACAAATATTAGAGAGCGTTCAACATTGTCATAATTTAGGTGTTGTACATAGGGATTTAAAGGTCAGTCTGTCATTATATGTTTCACATGAACTTGTGTTTTCCTATTTTCCTTTTTTAGCACTTAATGCTGTAAGCCAAATTCTAGGGAAATGATATCACCAAAGAAGTGCACATGTTTTTGTGTTGCATGCTAAATTATGCTAAATTATTTTTGCATATTAATTATGTTTTATATTTAATTTATGTTACCATGAAATTTCTTCAGCCAGAAAATTTGCTTTTGGAATCAAAGGAAAAGAATGCCATCGTCAAACTGGCTGACTTTGGCCTTGCAATTGAAGTGGACACAAACAAATTTGGCTGGTATGGTAAGTGATGAGGATGTTTTACCAAAACCGCAATCATGCTTGCATAACTTGAGAAAATTGTGATAATTCAATTGTATATGAGTGATTGTCTATGTGTAATGAAGTTATGTGGCATTGTGAGGTGTACGCTGGGGTATATACTAGACAGGATGAAAGGGGGAAGCTTTTGCCCACCAATATTTTTTTGAATGTATCTCATATTGAGTTATTTAAATAAATTACACTTTGACCATCTGTCTTTAAATTGAAAATTATGATTTGACTCATATTGCCGCTTGCTAATCCCCCACCCCCATACTTCATCAAGTATCCATCCCTAGGTGTACAATCTTCTATGAAGGTACAATAAAAAATCCGGCAAGTTAGCAAAAGTATTGAATGATTTCGTTTATTTTTTAAGGGTTTGCAGGAACTCCTGGTTATTTGTCTCCAGAAGTTTTAAAAAAGGATAACTATGGCACTGCCGTGGATGTCTGGGCTTGTGGTAATATTTGTGTAATTTTTTTTGATTTTATTTTTACTCTATTATTTTTGATTATTTCAACAGAATCTTTCGTTGGCAAAATTCACCAATAAATACAAAGTTACTTTAATGTTAATAAGAACATACTTTTAACTGTAACTATTTTATGGACAACAGTTGTTCTTGGAATTCAGTAGTTTGAGACATTTTGTCTTTTTGAGGTCGAGCTTTCTTGCTCTTATGATACCATAGCAAGTATCTAAGTTCAGCACATTCTTGACCTTATGGATAACAATGTATGTCTAGGTATACTACATTCTTGTTCATATGGATAACAATGTATGTCTAGGTGCACCACATTCTTGTTCATATGGATACCAGTGTAAGTCTAGGTACACTACATTCTTGTTCATATGGATACCAATGTAAGTCTAGGTACACTACGTTCTTGTTCATATGGATAACAATGTATGTCTAGGTGCACCACATTCTTGTTCATATGGATACCAATGTAAGTCTAGTTTAGGTACACTACATTCAGGCTCGAGTTTACCAACCCATGTCAAGTAACTCAGCATTCTTGACCTCATATATACCAAAAAAGACATAAGCCATGAAAATGAAGCAAATTTATATGTTTCTATAACGAAATAAGAGTTAAAATGGCAAATTGTAACTTTGAAAAAGACGTTTCCCAGTGTTAACACTCATTTTTGATAAATTTAATAAGGTCATATACCACTGCCATTCCTTCTCAATTAAGAAATGATGTTTGCACAGGCTTATGCAAACCAAGGAGACCTTTGGGAGAACTTGAGAGCAGATCGGTGCATGCCCTGATAGAGGGTTGCATCTGTTGTTTTGCACAGGCTAATTCAAACACTGCTATTGACCAATCGGCGCACGTGTTTTATTTCGTGTTTATTTTATAATCCCCCATAGTGACGTAATCATCAATTAAGAGTACGTAATTGAGGAGCCATGTTGTATGGTTAGATATGACAACATATATATAGGTATGAATGATGATTTATTTTTAGGGGTGATATTGTACATTTTGCTCGTTGGCTATCCCCCGTTTTGGGACGAAGATCAGCATAAATTATACAATCAAATCAAATCTGGCGTTTACGATGTAAGAGCAATGGTTTTATGAAACCTTTCATGTATTATAGCATTTATGGAACATACAACAGTGCTGCCTCATATGCCTCTATGCTTAAGGCGTATGTATTGCTTACACCGCTGGCTCAACCTTCGACTAAGTGGTCCTTGATAATGCGAACGTATTTAATGTGTAGCACTACGTTGGGTGTACCCTTTTCTTAGCGAGAAAGGTGGGTGTAGCCCTCAGTCTAAGGAATTACCGGTGCGATACTTGGTCAGAAGTTTTCTTGTATCCCTAAGTGTACATTGCCATTTTTTAGAAACCTCGCGAGATTTTGCGAACGGCAGTCTTATACAAACTAGCATAAATGCGCCCGCGAAAGGCTTTTTGCCGTACCATGCATGCTGTTTTACCATGTAAGGAAAATGTGAGGGATGATTTTTGCGCGACGGCATGCCGTGATCTTTTCTATCGTCCCGTCCCGACTCCGCTTCGTATTGGTAGTAGTAATGATTAACGAAATGTTCTTCTTTAGTACCCGTCGCCCGAATGGGACACGGTCACTACCGAAGCTAAGGTAAGAGATGATTTTGGTCTACGTTATGCTGTTAAAAAAATTTATTTTTGGCTACACACAATGCGATGACGTATGTTTTGGTTCTCGTCGATGACGTGTTGTGTTTTTCCACACTAGACGTTGATTGATAAAATGTTGACAGTCAATCCAGAAAAACGAATTACTGCCAGCGAAGCCTTAAAAGATCCGTGGATTGTGGTGAGAATCTTAAGTTTGTTTGGTTTGTTGTCAAAACTACGCCAATAAATAAGAAACCATCTTATTTGTTAATCCAATAACAAATTGAATAAGAAAACAGTTTGACAGTGGGACTTTATGTGCGCATGTCTCTGGTTTTGATTTGTCTGATTTTTCTTGACGATTACGGTTTTCGCTTTTGTTGGGGAAAATTTGATGTTGATGTCGAACATAGATATCTTACGTTCCATTACGTCAAACATTACGTCAAACATTACGTCACAAGTTAGAACCTGACTACGCTCTCTTGATCATTTTTCATTTTATTTTGTGTTTTTCTAATGCTCGTAGAATCGCGATGGAGTTGCTTCGAAGGTTCATCGGCAAGGAACAATTGATGGACTTAGGAAATTTAATGCCCGACGAAAGTTGAAGGTGTGTGGGAAATTGGTCTCATTTGGTGTGCGTCAACAGGTGTCAGATGGAGTGATGTTTACGTGTTCTTGAGCAAATGTGTAGGACGTGACATGCAGAATACCGCTAATATTTCTCGGACGCCATCACCCTTTACGCACCTGTTTTACTGTCCTAAATCGCAATAAGTTTGTATTTGTATTAGCAGCCTGTGGTCTGATCTGTGGTTAGCTGAACTGTTTGGTTTGTTTGAGATTAACATTAACTGTTGTTTTATAATTGTTTCTGGAGTTGCTTCATCTTTTTCTCCAGTTAAATGTGAATGTCATTCTTAACCAGGACGTAGGTAGTTGTTCTGCCCTTCTATAACAGATCATTCTGTCGGTTTAGTATTCTACCTCACGTTTTGTGCATTATTTATTGAATAGATATCTGTTGGGAGGGTAGGGTGGGGGCATGGTACGATCTTATTCTTTAGCTCTTACGTCCGAGGTTACGTCATTCAATTCCGGTCGATGTAAACTGGCCCTCAATTGTTCTTTGTGGTTGTCTAGGGAGCAATTTTAACTACAATGATTGCAAAGAGTAACTTTCATGCAGGTATTAAATAGTAAGAAGAACGAAGGATCGGCGTTCTGGTGACGTAATCATGATGACGTAGCATGTTGCACGGCCGGCTTGTTACAATGTCGTGACCGGTTGAAATACTGGTTGGGTGGTGTGGCTTCAAGCAAAGACCTGTTTTTTTGTGTGTTTGCCGCTTGTAGACTAGGTTCTACTCACTTCGTATTCATGGTTACGTCATAGGAATCGCTATCCGTTATGTTTGCATTTATGAATCCATTCTTGTCACTTTTAGGGAGCTATACTAACAACCATAGTGGCTCGTAGGTTCTCGTCTAATTCAGGTGACTAATCCTCTTTAAACAATTAAAGATATGTTATCATATTGATCACGAATGTTAAACACTACCCCTAAACTTTTTATTGTTGCTAAACTCATAAACACATTCTTAAAAAGTACACCTAATTACTAAAATGTAGTTGCTAAGCAGGAATTGCTTGGAATATACTTTGCATTGAGATGATAATCGTCCCATTCCCCCAAATGCTTCAAAATGAATTGTGTACCATCTTCGAGGTGTTGGTATATTCGTTTTGAAAGTAAAAAGTCGGCATTTGTTGTAATTTCTTTGTACGACACCTTAAAATTTGGCTTTTGTCGCCTTCAACTGGTGATCAAAAGACCAACACATACATTCTGTTAATTTTACAACTAAATTGTAATTTAAATTTCCTGTTTGGGTTTAGTGAACATCATAAATTTAAGAACCTTAACGAATCATAAACTACAGTCTATATGTCTACTGTTTTATTCGGTTTAGCTTTACACGGTTACCGCGTTGTGTTTGAACTGAGCAGACTTATGAGAATGAAATGCTGTGTACAGCAAACTAAAAGTCATTTAGAATTAATTGTAAATTTCTATTGATTGTAATGGATTGGCTCTGCGTGGCTTTGTGCTTTTTACATATTGCTCGAGGCTTCGCTTGTTTAAACGTTGTGTTGTAAGCTAAAAAGTTCAAAAAGCGTTTTACCTGAAAGCCCTTGCAGCATGCGTCAGAAATTGTTAAAAATTGATACAACATGCGTATTTAAAAGATGCTCCCTCCCCGTGAAGTGCATGTTATATAATCTCTGCGTACTGAAACTATCATGTCGGTTGCGCGAAGCCTTGATATTGCTGTCTGTGTCTAAAGTTACTTTTTCTAGTGCGTGATAAATGTGGTTTGCATTCTTTGAATTGACGTTTCATTCTGTATATTTCCTATTGAACGTCCAGTTGAAATTACTGCTTTTCGTCTTCTAAAAGTTTTTTATACGACCAAAAATGTTACTATCTGTAGTGGACAGAGCTATGCAGGCTTCGTACAACACGCCCTAATCATAATCTTGTCTTAGTCACACTTGCTTGTTTTTTCTTTTCAGTTCGCGGGCATTCGACTTCGTCAAAGAAAAAAGTAAGTTTCGCGAATTTTCGAACTGTCCTAGTAGATTTTGTCTTCACTCTTGGGAGAGAGGGGTACAGGGTACAGTGTACACAATCAACCATCAGTTCTCCTTATCCCATTACTTTCGGTACTTTTGTATTGGTTCAACGTCATCTAAACTATATTTGTTTATTCGATAGAGTTCCGACGAGGAACAAACTGTAATAGAAGAAACGGATGCGTCGAAAGGTGACGTTGAACAGGAAATCATCAAATTAACGCAAAAAATGTTGACAAGTACGACAACTGGCGATTTCGAGACATATAGGTAAGATCGACGATTTCGTTCCTAGCTCAACATTTTTTACGTGAAGTTAAGTTAATGTGAATCCAGCATTTCAATATCATAACCGGGTTTTCCCAACCCAGCTTTGTGTCCTGAGGCTTTTCTCGAACGCGGAGGCGCTTGATTTTTATGAAAGATAATGTGGGAATTAAGATTATTACAACACCAATTTCCTGTATAATTTTTCTCCATTCTTTGTGGAGTTTCTATAGGGTCTTAAAGGCACAAACAAGCTTTCTCGTTTATGCATTTTTGTGTTTAATGGAGTCATACCTTTAGTTCAATGATTGAGTAATCAAATAAATGATGATGTTAATATGAGTCTTTTTCTCTAGCAAATTGTGTGACTTCTCGATGACATGCTTTGAGCCCGAGACAAAAGGAAATTTGGTGCAAGGTCTGGAATTCCATAAATTTTATTTAGAAAATGGTGAGTTGTTTGTTTTTTTGCTTTTTAACGGAGAGGATGGTTAGTTGGTGATGATGAAGTTTTTGAGAGTATTGTGAAAGTATTGAAGAGAAATTCAAGTTGATTTAAGGGTATTTACTACTTGAACTTTTGGAGTCTGGAAAGGACTGTTTACTTCAATCAGACTTCATAAAAGCAGTCATTATGCCGTTTCCATGGTAAATCAGGTCTTTAGATTAAGTTACCTCCTAAAGAAACGTTGAGGGTGAATTCAATATCTGATAAGTTGTTGGTGATTTAGTTATTGTACCGGTAATAATGGTATGAATCGGGTCATTGAGGAACAATGTGGGTAATTGAGAAATGACAATAGTAATGGAGTGATGGATTGGGTAATTGAGGAATAATGTGGGTAATAAAGGGATGTATTTGGTAATTGAGAACCGATAACAGTATTGGTGTGATGGATCGGGTAATTGAGGAACAATGTGGGTAATAGAGAGATGTATTGGGTAATTGAGAAGTAATAATGGTAATGGAGTGATGCATCGGGTAATTTAGGAGTGCTGTGGATAATAAGGAGAAGGTGCAGATTGATATTAGGTAGTACAAGATCAGATGGATATTTGGCAAAGGATAACTACAATGAATACTTTAACTATAGTATTCCTATCGAGGAAGTCTCCAATAAAGCTTTATTGCAAAATACATATGATTTTGAAAATCTTGAGACATTTTCCCGTTAATTTAGTGCAATCAAAGCGAACGACACCCATCAACACTACTCTGTTAACACCCTTCGTTCACGTATTGAGCGATGAATCTGCAGTGATATGTTACATTAGGCTAACACAGTATCTGGACAGGTAAAACGGTTTATATTTGTTACAAGTTGTATTGCGCACGTTGCAAAAATTTAGTATATTGCCAGTTTTCCTGCAACAATCGTTATCTTGTTGTTTGCACTTGCTGGCTACAATCTACAAGGAATTGCCGAATTTATCTTTCTGTATAAGAGTCGATTAAGAAAATCTAAATTTTGCGCGTGAAATATCCTCTGGGAATTTGCATGGATTACATGCTTCGCGCGTGTTTATTTATAAAATAAGCGCGTGCAAAACTTATTGAAACTTATCAAGTAACATGAGTCGTCGTTGCTGTTGACCAGAGTTTGCTAAATTTGCTGATATCATGGTGCATGGTTGTTTGTGTCTGTGATATCATGGCGCATGGTTGTTTGTGTCTGTGATATCATGGCGCATGGTTGTTTGTGTCTGTGATATCATGGCGCATGGTTGTTTGTGTCTGTGATATCATGGCGCATGGTTGTTTGTGTCTGTGATATTGAGCACACCTGCGTAATTTACGAACAGTGCTGAACTGTCTTCGCATTATTGGTCGTAAAGTCTGATAACAATAATGTGATGAAACGTGTTCAAACTTCAGTGTATAGCATTGAACAAATAAGTGCAAACGTGGTAATCCACATCATGTCTCGATGGAAGGTTTATTTGATGAAAAATAAACAACGTTGACGTATGATTTGAAAATAGCGGCGAATGGAACATGGCGGCTGTCACTTATTGGTTTTTGAAAGATGTTTTACGAACGATTCAATGTTTTGTTTTGTGTTCCCGAGAGTCTCCGCATGTGAAATTTTTGATTTAATGTCCGATGTATCTTCTTCGAAAACAAGGTGAGATTTCACAGCATTTTATGTTAAACTTTTTCCAGCTCTGGCCATCCACATACGACACAATCTGAAGAGACGCGCGTCTGGCAAAAGAAGTCTGGACACTGGGTATGCGTGCATTTTCATCGCTCGTCCCAGGATCCGTAAGTTGACATCACCCGGTTCCCTCGTAACTATGGTTTTGACGTGGTGCCGTCAGATTTGAATTAACTCGTGAAATATGAAGAAGATGTGTTTGTCAAGTCTTTCATTTTTTCGTTGTAGTAATTTATGTATAACTTGAATGAGCATTTTAAAATCACCCGAATTCGCAGGAATTTTTTATTGCAATTGAATCGAAATGCGTTACCTCTACATGAATTTAGTTGCCAGCATATATTTGTCCTTAAGTTGACAATATCGCAGGCGGGTACTTTGCGTAGGATAGAATTACAAATATACGGGTGTTTTGTGGATAATTTTTCAAATGTCATCTGTAAGGAACAGATGGTTAGGTAGGCAAAATGCACCATTTTTAGGAATAATATTCGCTAACTGTTCTAAAATTTTAAAAATGTACACTTCGAATATAAATGAATGAGCTTGCCTTTGTGAATTACTTCGCATCGCCAAATTATTTGTGTCTGGTTGTGAAACTTAATCAAATAATTGACGCGAGGAACAAGTTCATTTGTTTATCATAACTTTATTGGTTGAAGCTAGAACATGTCGTGTTTAGTAGGTTGCCTTGTACGACTGTGGAAATTGAGCCAGTATGTTCTCTGAGTTAAGTTTATTTATTTCATTTCTATTTATGCTTGATGTAAATCATAAATAAATGACTGCCGACATTCTTGTAATGATTTATGCGTAAAATAAAAATCCTACTGGTTTTCGCGATTCGTGTTTTTGAATTGCTCACTCGACTGGTCGGATTGTCTTTCCCGCTGCTTGCATCTTTTTCTTTAGCATCCTGTATTCTTTTGCCGTCAGCTGCTTTTTCCCTTTTTCCTATATCGTGGGAAAAAAAACGTTCAGGAAAAACGTTGGAATGGTCTCAATTTGAGTTAGTGTTAAGGTTAGGCTAACAACAGACAGCAACGGAAAACACAATAAGAGAATCCGAAAAGGGACATCTCGTTTTCTTTATATTCAAGGTAATAAAAGAGTGTTAAGACGGCCTTTGTAATGCTCGGGCAGTGAAAAAGAAGTGCTCGTTGACATAAAAATTGTTTAGCAAACAAGCAGTAGGAGAAAGTGGCCAAAACGATGAATATAAGTTAAAAAAAGTGATTATAGTATATTTAATAACTAGTGGGTGTTCCTCTTGCCTTAGTTACAGCTTTGCATCGGTTAGAATGCTGTATATAAAGTATGCCAACCTTGAAGGTGGATGATAATCATCACTATCGAACATTACTATTTAAAAGCCCCCACTGAGCAGTTGTTTTTAACGGCCTGTGTATTTTGTCTTTATTCCAAAGACATCATCAGACCAATGAACATTAAGAAAAGGAGATGTTAATTCTCGGAATTTAGTGTTTTGTACCATCTTTAATTCATGCACAGCGTTAATCCCTATCCTTATTCCTGATCCCCTATATGATTCAGATGGAAACCACCATTTGATATTTTGCATTATATCTGTAAATAACTTATATTGGTTTCGGTCAATTCGTGTACTACATTCCTTGCTTCACTAATTAATTTCCATCCGCCGATGATCAGAGAAGGCAGAGTTCAGTGTGGTGTTTTCAACTCGAAAAACTAACCCACGAAAGCTATTCGAAACGTCAAATACATTCAACCTCGAATTCACTTTCCACTCAAAACCCATTTTTTAAAAAGCCTGAACTCTACCGTGCCAATTCTCAGCAATATGAGGGGCTCATTCTACCTGTGAGTGACCTTCTTTCCTTCCTTTTGTTTCTGCTAACGTTGATCTAAAAGTTAACATGTCACGAAAGTGATCAGATTGCTGTAATCGTTGTTCATCAAAATGCACTCGTTGTAAACATACCTCGGGGCTTCCCCAACTTCCTTCTGCATTCCCTCGGTTTTCGTCTTTGCTTCGGCATGATTATCACCGCCCGTTCCGATTTCTATGGCCACGTTGCCCGTTTTCTTTATGGCTGTTGCTAATGAGCCTGCTTTCATGTTGGATTGTGCAAGCGTTGCACCTCCTAATTTCGTTGTCGTCTTTAAAACCTTGAGCAACTTTAAAGTCCGCATGTTGGACGCGACGTCGACATTGTCTTTGTTGGGCACTGGTTTCTTGTTAGCATTGCACGCTATGTTATACAGTTCTTTATACTGTGGAACTACCATAAATCAGAAAGAAGGGGGTTGACATTTTCAACGATTAAGTCGCGTTTAATAATGAACTCAGTGCACATTCAGTCTTCGTGAGGAGTCTATCACACTCAACTTTGCCTGCTCGTTACAAAGTCTTTCACCAATCTTCGTCAGACCGACTTTGAATGGGTTTTCGATTTGGGTTAATCAGACAATAGTGAGAAAAAGTTATTATTCACTCTAAGTTTCTAGTTTCTTTACCGTTTTTTCACTGTACTTTAATCATAAATCGTGATCATGTTGATTGATGACAACTCACCTTGATGGCATCTTTCTGCTCTGCCAGCCAGTTTACACATCACCAATCTATGAATATATTCTGAGAGGCCATTATCACGTTTTGTCGTGACACGTTGCAAATCCGCGAGCTCCATATCCATCACCAAGATCTCCGAATTTGCTATGGCGCTTATGTGATGCCGGGACTGATCCAGTACAAATTCTATGTCACCTTTTAATATGGAAATTTGTTTCGTATTTAGTCGAATGTGGGTTAATTGTGTACGTCGTTGTTTCTCTCACTAGTCTGACCCATGCTATGAATGTTATTCACCTTAGAAAATACGCTTAATGATCTACCTAGCCTATGGTTGTATGGTTGCCATTCACCATAAAAAATATGCTTGCAGGACCACCTAGGCTATGGTTGTCATTCATCATGAAAAATACGCTTACGGAACCACCTAGGCTATGGTTGTCATTCACAATAGAAAATATCCTTACAAAACCACCTAGGCTATGGTTGTCATTCACCATGAAAAATAGGCTCTTGTAACAGCTATTAGAATCATTAAACTCGACTTCTGTATGTACCTTTGAGAAAGGTGTGTTTTTTATTTCATCGGTATTTTGAGATTAGCGAGGAACATAAATTACCTTGGCGCTCACAAATCGTTATCCTAAGTGTTGAATAGTTGAAATGAACGGATGTTCTGCATATATTTTAGTCGTTACCTAAAATTTCTCCCACTCCAATAGTCGCCACTGTCACATTGTTTCTTTTTATTATCTCCTCTCCAGCAACGTAGCCACCTTTCGCTATCTCTCGTCTCCTTTCGATTACCGTGAGCGGCTTCTCTAGAGCGTCCAGTTTATACTGCAGGCTCAATTTTTTCGGGTTGATCTTGAGTAATGCTTCACCGCGGCAGATTATCGTGATACTCTTTACCAGGTCTCCTTGGCGCACAATCGCGCTGCCGTGATTCAATTTTCTCGTTTGCATTTTTTCCATCAAAGTCACTTTGTAATCGCTGGAAAAACCTGAGAAGATGGAAATTGATTGAAGAGTTCGTGAATTGACTACCGTGGCTCATGCCAGTGTTTATATTCGTAGAAGACCTTCATCTCTCAATTCAAGTATCCGAGCGACCGTCTGGTACCTTTACCTAATCTAGGGTTTCTATTTGATGGATTTCAAACTTTAGTTGCCTTCAACAGCGCAGGGCTCGAACTAAAGTTTGTTAAACTCGCTAACCTTCAAAAAACTGCGACTTTTCCATTAAGTTCAACTGATCTTTAGTGTTGTTGTACACATCGGCAAGCGTGGACTCGTACATCTTGCGATGCACCAGGATCGCGTCTATGCTTTCGTCGGCAATTACCGTGGCGTTCCGTTCGCTGTTCGACTTGTGAAAGCACAAGTGGCCAAACTTGTCGCCACTCCGTAGAAAGGCAATCTCTGCGCCAAATTTTAAACGTTCCTTGTGACTTTTGACCATAGTTAATCGAACCCCCCCTGATTCCTCGACGCCCGTAGGATGATCTGCGTCCTCGTTCCTCCTACCATAAACCGTAGCACTTCCACGAAGAATGATGTAGCAACTAAGGGAAATTATACTAATCACCGAAAATGAAGCTTTTAATTAATGTTAGTTATCAATGCATTGATCCATTTTCAAAGAAGTCGACCAATTTACTTGATTTGTCTTGAAATAGAAAATAATTCGTATGCTTGTATTAACTTTTATACTGAAGAATGTTCTGGCCATTCTGGTGCTGCTAAAATTGGAAGAATCGAGCGCAAAAGCGTCATTTTCAAAGGCATGTGGGAGACTTAAAAGATTACTAAAAATTCTATGTCGCGAAGAAAATATAAACAACTTTTTTACAAGTTTGAAAATTTTGCCATACAATGGATAACGCTATGTGCAGTCTTCGTGAAACTGCCTCCTGCTGTTGCATGAAATTATAATCATTTTGATTTCATGCGACATATTACAGGAACAATATTTGGTTTGCTGAGGCACACTTTAAGACAATATCTGTGTTAAAATTTTCTCAACTAAGTGCCTTCATCTTGTGTTGTTGGTTAAAAGTGGCGGCAGAAATTTGTCTCCAGGGTAACGGACTATTAACTTGTAGTTACGTATACGTCATAAAAAACTCACCAATCACCGGCCTCTCCTTGCCTCATGATCACGTGGTCTTTTTTGATTGGCACATAGTCGCACTCCCTGATAATTTCCTTCACAGCTTCTATGTGATATGAAAACGGAAAAGGCAGGTCAATAAGACGTCGTTCTTTCACTGTGCAAACATTAAAGCTACCTTTGTGAACTTCCTTGAAACACTTAACATTCTCGTAAAACCAAGGTAGGTAACTTTCAATTTCTTCATCGCTCTTTTTCAAATGACAGAGCATGTTTTGCACATCCTTCCATTGTATCCCTTTGGATTTACTCATCCTCGTTCTTTTCAAGGTTAAAGTTTCGAAATTCGATGTTGACGAGCACCTCTCACGTGGTTCGCTCTCGGTTAATTGATGTGACGTCATACAAGCACTATTGCGCATGAGCTCTGATACGGTTTCAAACGATGAGTGGAAGGGCAACACTTGCTCTAAGGAAATGGAAAATAATCTTGTCGGCTGTTTTTTTGTATAGAGTAGTTGCTATGTGTTGCTACAAGTGAGAATATGTCGTAAGATGCCCTACAAATTATTAAATTTTTCATAGCGTCTTCCTAAGTACGTATTCGGTTTTAATTAAATTTTTTTGAAAGAGTTTACTTAGTCGTTGCTTTGTTAAAATGCTGAAGTCTTTGTTCTTGCAATGTTTGTTGATCCAATGATGACTGCACGGCGTTGTTCAACATGGCGACTGTTGAACCCATTCTAGACACTGGGGGGAGAGAGGGTATACGAATACTTATACACTTGTCTTAACCCTACTATCGTGTATTATTACGACTCAAGTCAGTGACGGTTACCAAGTAGGCTAAGTATCGGCTCCCTATATGCCAGGGCTTTCGTGATGCCCGTCGTTGCTATTCTAGACTAGCTAAATGTGCCTATTTTAGACCATTTAATGCTGCTGAAAACTGCACGAGCAATTAAATAACCGCCATTGAGAGGGTAATCTGCCTGCTAGAAAAACGCAAACAAGGCAAGTCATCTTTAATGATAAGTGTATGCCTTCGTGAGCTACACTGAAGCAATTTTGATATAGACCGAGAGCATAGCTTCGTGAGCTACACTGAAGCAATTTTGATATAGACCGAGAGCATACGATTCGTGAGCTACACGGAAGCAATTTTGATATAGACCGAGAGCATACGATAGCCTGGCCTGTCACATAGATTTGGCCCAGTGGACGAATTTGGTTTTCGTGATATGAAAACATCTGTCACTTTTGTGTGCAAAAGATTATGTTATCTCTCATGAAAGTTTTTATTGGCTAACTAGTTGTGGAAAGTTCCTCCATAGAACAGATTGATTTATTCGAATCATTCCTGACTACATAATTCGAAACATCAACATCAGTTTCAATTTTTTGAAAGGTCTCTTTATACTGCGACGTGGGGATCATTTTGTCCAAGGGTGAAATTTACGCGTGTGGTTGTTGACGAGCACCGGACACGTCAATCATTGTGCCATTCCCCCTTGAAACGGTTAAAATACATCCGAGACACGTGGTTCACTCGAAATGACGTCATTGGAGTAAAGCAACGTTGCGCACGTGAAAGGCTTCCCGCGATGCGTGTCCGTTTCCACTTAAAACGTATAAAGTGTCATTAATATAATTGCCATGGGCAATTCAGTCACGCTGTTGTCTAAACAGCGTGGTGCTTACGGGGGCATGCAATGGGGTTATAGTTTTCCCTAGGGATTACTAATTGTTGCATTATTGTAATTATGTCCTTGAGAAGGATGCAAGGCATATGGTCCGGGAGACCACCTTGGTTCGCATTTTAGATACTTTTATCGTCCTCTATTTTCTTTTGAGTAACCTGCGATCTTATGCTGCATGTTGTGAAGTTTCTCTTGTTTCATTTCGATTGAAAGAAACTCGATGCGTGTGCCGTGTGCTTGTGCAAAAAGTTTGTAAATAATAGTCGAATGCTGCGTCCTCGTGCACTTGTCGAGTATTGTGGGCTTAAAAATTACTTTTGCAATCGGGGGGGTAAGATGCCATCTCAACGTCGCACGAAATAAGACTTTGAAATGAGAATCTGAATCTGACGTTCACCTTTTCAAACATTGATTCTCTCGCATGTAAAACTCACTGTAGCTATTTAAATACACCGATGAGATCAAAATGCTAATGGCTTTTCATTTTCTTCTTCAGCATAATGCAGGCGGTGAACTTCAAAGCGGTGGTTTTCATTCAAAGCCATTTAAGTGAATATTTGTGATTGATTTTTAGTTTTTGCGTTACGTCCAATATACCGTACTACTTTCTCTTCATCGCTCGATTTAATTGTTTCTCAAGGTGTAAATTAAGTAGTGCATATTTAAATGAGGCTTGATATATCAGGACAACACGCACGCATCGCTCTCATTAACGCTACTGACCGCCAATCGGCAGAGAACCAATGGAAACGAGAACGCACAATGGACGCGTGTACGTCACATTTTGAATAAGAGGTATGTACTTTAATTGCATATCGCAATACGTTTTCCCGTTGGATAGACTCAGCTACGACAAATGAGTTTCGATTCGAGTGGAGCGCTTCGACCGATTCCACGACTCGAACGAAGTATGGAATTGATGCGCCCGCGCCAGAACGTGCAATCCACCTGTACCTCTTCCGACGTCTCGTCGAAGGCGATCCAGCTCGACACGAAGTTCTGTGAAGGCAAAAGAGCCTGAGGTTGTCGAAAATGCGAAGGAAAGACGTCGTGTCAAACTAGTTAATGATGGTTTTCTTCGCTTGAGAAAACATGTTCCCACCGATCCGAAAAACAAAAAGTTAAGCAAAGTAAAAACACTTAGGAGTGCCATTGACTATATTCGTCACCTGCAACAATTACTAAATCAGGCAAGCAAAAACTCTACTCTTCAGTTGCCCGACTTCTCGAAGTTGGACGTTCTACATAGTTCTGCCGTTAATGCAAATGCTTCCTGGTTTTCTAACTTGGACTTGGTATGTATAGGCTTATTGCAGAAATCCATGTTTCTTTTGTGCGTTTTCAAATTATTTGTGCTCGTTCTTGTGAAACTCGCACATGCATGGAGCAATTCGCATTAAACTATCCTGCTGATTTTGCCACTCTTCGAAAGCATTGTCAACGTATTATAAAATCTAAATATCAAGTAATTTTGCAAATCTTTTATCGATTTGATTAGAATGAATAATATATTTTTTAAACTTGATAAATGATTTGATTGATCACTTGATATTTGTACAAATAGGTTTATTTTGCATGTGTTGATAAACACCTACGTGATATCTAATTATGAGGATCGTGTTTACCAACGTATTTTCGTAAAGCTGTTCTTCTATATGGTTTTACTCGCCGTAGAATGTTTTCTTCGTTGAAACACACAAGTCAAATTACGACAATGTGTTCATAAAGTAAGCGATAAATAATGAATAAACTTTTATTATGCGCAAGCGAATACTTTGAATAAAATGCTCAGAATGAAGGACCAAAAAATACGCATCGATTTTCTCCTGAAAATTCTTACAATTCTGACCTGTTTCTGACTTGCCAAATGCATTACAAGATAATTGAAAAAATTTCGGTTTGGTCGGAGCATGTCAAATTTACTGCTTTTCTTTCTGAGTTTTGTTTGGCGTGTTTTTGTTTGTTTCGATTTTAGCGATGTACACAAGTCTGATATATCTACGTAACTCTCGATGAGACATTTATGATTTGATTACAACGGATCGTTCTTAAAACTTTTCAATTGATGGAACAAAGGCAAATTTCGACGCGTGGCTCACCAGTTGAGTAAATAAAATACAAAATGCTAATTCCTCTCTATTTGATGAACACAATTTACCTTATCAGGCTGGCTATTCATTATCAGTTTTATCGGCTACATGTTTCATTATGGCATAAATGCATTACGAACAAAGGAACGAAGTGGTTATTCGATAAATGGCTGATAGCCGATGATTTCTGCAATCCGCCTATGAATAGAATTTCAATATATATTAGAGAACATCTGTCGTTTCTCATAAATTTAAGAGGAAACATCGGGAATTAAGTACTTTGATTGAAGTTAATATCGTTCCATGGCTTCTATACTTTGGACACACAGTGATGCTCTGTAAGGGTTCTTTGCCATTCAATAGACACTAAATATTTTTGCTTTTGATACTGCGAACTGGAGGTGTTAATGACATACAAGAAATGGGGTGCATTAGCTTTTCATTCTGTCAAATGTGACCCCAAAGGGACAAACGTGTGCATCGTGCTCCGCTGTGTGTTCAGGCAGTATAGCCATGTCAATTTTTTGTAGTCATCGACAGTTTTTGGGAAGATATTCGTTAATACTGAGACAAAATAAAACGAGAGTCATGATCTCAGTTTTTTGAAAGTACCCAAATTGTATGACGGTATAAACGTTGTAATATATAACGAACAAATGTTCGGCTATCATTTTTTATAATGTAGCTAAAGTGCTTGTTTTCACTTTGAAAAAAAAAATGAAATCGGTATATAGCGGAGTTTCTATAGCTATGAAGATATTTGTTAGCAGTTTCACATCTTGTGAATTCTTATATCGCACTGAGGAAATAATGCTTTAATTTAAGGCGATTTCATAAAAACTCAAACATAGCAGCTCAAATAGAAATCTGCCATGCAACTAGATACAAACCGACATTGTGAAACACTCCTTCTGAAGGAATTGTTAACATCATGTTCACTCTTCTTTACGGCTTTAGACAAAGAAGGAAAACCAAGCACAAGACTTCAAGGACTTTGAAGACTCTCTAATTTTCGCACCGTCTAGAATTCTGCCACGACCCACGCTGCAATTATAATGGCGACGATAAAAGATGCGTCGATTTTTTACACC
This sequence comes from Xenia sp. Carnegie-2017, assembly GCF_021976095.1. Taxonomy (NCBI): domain Eukaryota; kingdom Metazoa; phylum Cnidaria; class Anthozoa; order Malacalcyonacea; family Xeniidae; genus Xenia; species Xenia sp. Carnegie-2017. Next base: position 7,561,330 of record NW_025813481.1, read on the forward strand.
CATCCACTTTCCCGTCTAAATTAAGTATGAAAATATATAACAAGCCAAGGAAATCATCTATCGACTACGAAAAGAGGTGTTGGTTAAAACTTGGCTGAGATACTAGCCTTTGACATAATTTCATCTCATTTTGAAAGTAAATGTCTGAAAGCATTAGTTTATTCACACACGAAGCAAAGAAAGAAATTAAAGCAGACCACTTTAATTCTCAATTAGACTATATCTCTATAGAAAAAGGCAGTTTTGCCATTCTATACTATTACTGTATATAGCGAATGTTTAGAAAATAATTCTTTCACCCACAACGTATACATATAATGACGAATTCCTTTTAAAAACTACAATTTTTTCCTTTACTCAAATTTTGTAAATATGCGTTGAAGAAAAGACAATGCGTTGTGAAAAATAACAAAAAGAAAAACGGAGTCCTATAAATCCCTGAACAAAGGTTATTCTTGATTTTTAACAAAGAAAAGCTCTTGAAGATGACATACTCACATAAAATCTTCCTGTTAATCATATTATGAATCGATGATTTGAACCAACCAAACACGTTTGTCGTATGGAAATTTTGTAAAACGTGGGCAAGTCTCATCAATCATTCATAGTTATTGGGCCTTCTCGTCTCATGTTTAAACACGATGCGAAAAAGATGATTGTAAACGAACGCAGGTGCAGTTTTTGAGGACGTGAAGTGTCTAAAACGCATTCAGTAATTGTATAACTGACTGCTTTAATTCTCTTGAGGCTTTTTATACTCGAAAACATCTAAAGCCATTACACAACTCAATTCCTGAGGTCATAATAGATCGTTAACGAGAAGTGACAAGATTGTTTATACAAAGATAAGCTGATTCAACTAACAATCCTTCAAAGCGATTTCACTTTTGATGTATATGGCGGCAACTTGACATTGTCAAATGGGAAGATGGAATTTGCATCTTCCTTTGATATTAATTGGAAACTCATAAAATATTTTTTCTCTCTCATTGTAAAATTAAGTAGATTACATGTGAAAATAGAAATTATGTTGCATAGCAGTCGAATAGCTATACATGAATTATGAATAACCTTCTTGCATAAGTTATGGTTTGACTTAGATTTTTGTTAAGAAAAGTCACACAAAATGTCTTCCCGTATTGTGGATGTCCATGCTCACGTGCTCACAGTTTTTGAGGAATACGAAAATATTACTCCTTTGTCAATTTAGCCAGCTTATATTTGTCGTCTTTCTTTTATGACTATTCGATTTTCTTTCGGTTTTTAGAATATGATAGGATTTAATGATACCATGAAAATCCCTCGGCGGTCGTCTAATGTTTAGCTTTGAATGAAGGAAAGGATATGTATAGCTTGGATTGCGTGTAATTTATTCAAAACAAGAAGACAGGGAATTTATGATATGGAACAGAACCAAATAGAAACTCAATGCTTAAAGAAGTAGAATACCGATCGAAATGATGCAATTAAGACTGCGAAGACACTACGTATAATGTAAAGATCATAAAAAGACCTATTGACTTATTTTATATTGTGGTGAAATGTGTTAAAATTTGGGTACGTATTTAAAACAAACTAAAGTATTTTCACGTTTGTGACGTTGTTATCAAATTTTTGGTCTTCCCTGACTGTGCTTCCTGTACTAATTGTAAAAGCAAAGATTAAAAGAGACTGGCGTTTAAAAGAGTTGAATGAGGACATTTACAAAGCGCTGAAGGAACGCATTAAAGCAATATTTCTCAATTTCAATAATCTTATAAAGTTTTCGAGTGGTCAAATTTGTTTATAATCTTCGAGTGGACAAACACAAGTAATAAGTAATTCGCCATTGACCAGTGAATGACGAGTTTAAGGACAGGTCTAAACACGTACACTTGCTTGCTTCAGAATAACGTCGAACTCACTCCAACAAGAATGACAATCTTCACCAATAGTTACCCTAAACTATTGCTTGTTTTATTCATTCTTTAAGTGACCACAGTCTGAATTCTAAATGCTTTTGGGAACTTTCTCTTAAAATTTTTTACCAAAACAAAGAAACAAATTAGGAATGCTGAATGAGAACACACGGAAATGAAAGTTTTGGGAATGAAAACATTTTTAACGGTAATTGCAATTCTTCACAGTGCTGAAGTTTCATCCCTAAGAGTGTTGGATCGAACAACGATCGTGTTTTACTTCATCAAACAAAGGAGGCAAACCTGCATTGTTTTTCAATACTAAAACCTTTGAGACAGTTTAGAATACCACACCACAAATTTTCAAAAGCATGCGGATAATTACATAAATTGTACAACAGTATGGTTAGGTAGGTTAGGGTAAGTTGGGAGTTGGGTGAGGTTAGGGTATAAGGGGATGCATGCAATGGTTGTGTGTTCGGCTTAGCTATCACATTTATTGCAGGCTTGTAGCTTGTGTAAGCATGTGGCACTGTATTCTTTAACAGCTTCGAATTGTCTTCTCTGTGTTCTTTCTAAAGATCGAATCTTCGATTCGCTACAATAGCGCTTCCTCGACCATCCCCAGGGTTCCATTTTACGTGCAAGAAACTATATCCGGCAATGCAAAACTTCGACTGACGATACTTTACCTTGGCACGTGTCATGTATGATAACGATCGCCATCGACAATAGCCCCATAGTTAAATGTCATTGTTCTTACAGGCTGTTTATTGTCCAAGAGAATTGATTATAATCGATCGCACGGTTAAGATAGTTTGCCAAGACACGATTATAAACACAAGTACGACACGCGTCTCGTAATGCACACTTATTTTCTCGGTAAACAAACGGTAGCTTGTTTGACAGATGTTTCGAGTTTATTGCTAATTGAAAAGAAGGCTTTCTAATTGCGAGATATTCGGTTCACGTGTCCATATCGTGTATAAACGGGAACACTTGGTGCGGATAATGAGGAATGTTTAATGAGTGATTTGATAATAGCGCATGACATTGAGAGATTTTCTTTGAATAGTTATCGTAGAGAGTGTTTGTTTTTCATTTTTATTTAAACTATCTTATAATGGAGCAAACGAACAACATTATAACAGAGTTTTGATTCTATTATCATCAGGGAGTTTGCTCGCAATTTTCTTCACTATATTAACAATTCTGGTACTTGATCTTCAACCATGTACGACGTAGTTTTGGTCTTGTCACACCATTCGGAAAGGCGGTCTTTCATATTAGAGATCTATGTCGACAAAAAGTCAGATGAATTAGGGCAGTGTATGTACAAAAATTGAACACGAAGGGCTCGGGTAGATTTACCACGCTAATTCGAGTTTATAGAAAGAAACAAAAGTTTACAAAAAAAAAGAATGTAATTTTACGTAAAATCAGAAACGGAAAGATTAATAAACCCGTCTCCGTTCCAGGTTTCCATTCATGCTTTTCGTTGATTGTTTCTTTTCAGACTTGATAAAAAAAACAACCCGTCAATGCATGCTAGCTACGTACCTGTTTTTTATCAAGGACACGAGGTTGCACCCAAGATACGTGGACAACTTTGTTTACTTCATTTATAGACCCTGAAGAAACAATTAACGATCGTGTTAGAATCTCTGACTCTCCGGCAAACAGGAGTCGATTATTTCATGGTTGAATCAATACCGAAGAAAAAAACTTAAGAAAGAAAAAAATAGGGAAAAATCTAAGTCTTCCAACGATTCATATTGGAGTGATTCCCTCCGCTATATATACGGCTGAACAGAAGGTATGTTGAAGGTTTCGTGTGTGGTCAATTTTCAAGAAGGTGCTTTTGCAGTTTGAATTCAAACCTGTCTTGTAGTTTGAATTTATACAAACAATCATGTCGCAGTCTGCAAAGATCATACGATCATTTTCTGATCGTTTGAATTCAACACTGAGCTGGAGTTCAGAAAAAAACATGATCGTGAGACAATTGTCTTATGCTGCATTATCATTACCATGATGCTTAGCGAACTTTTGCCAATTCGAAAGATATGATTACGACCTGTTAACTTTATATACGACCTAAATTGGATTTCCTAATTCTTGTGTGCCCGCTAGCAAGTGTACAGCTATAAAGACTTTTAATCCTTTGAGCTGGTCTGGTTTTTTAAATAAAAGCACATGCCAAAACGATAGACAATTTAGTACGCTCGTCCTTTAAAACTACTTCAAATATTTGATCAAGCTGTAAAACGGTGTGAAAACTGTAAAATCTTTTCAACCTTTTATCAATCCAATCGATAATGCTTTCATGACGAGAAGTTCGACCTGCAACAAGAAGAGACAGCCTGTGTCATTAGATAAGCTTTTAAATGACCAAAATGCCTGCAATACTTTATGTAACCTCGTTTAACTGAATTTGAGCATGCGTGGCAATTTCTTGAAATTGTAGTGAGCGATCATTTGGCGGTCGATTGAAAGCCATCTAAAAGACAACCAAAGACGCAATGTGCTTTTACTCGGTTATTTTTTTGCGTTGTAAATGTTCTAAAAGTTTTCAACAAACCTCCATTAGGCACAGTAATGTTATCTTCTGTCGCAAAAGCAATTCGTTACTTGCAAGATCTGGCTACAAAATTGATATTAAAAAAAATTATGTGAGATGTGATGAAAAGGCCTTTATATATAAACCGGGAAATTTTGTTTTAACGAAAACAGGTTGCACGAACGATTCTTGGCATTTTCCAAGCCCTTACAAACAAAGAACAACAATTCAGGATTATAACAGACGATGTCTTCGCTAAATCAAGAAAAATATGCTATCATCATCCGCAAGCAAAGCATATTCTTTGTCGGGTATCGGACTTCAGCCATTTACCGAAATCAATTTTTTGGCAGAAAATATAGACGAAGTACAACCGCATGCAGATATAACGATGGAATAAAGTTCTCGGGTTTTAAATTCTATTAATTCCTCACCACGTATCCGTTGAAGGCTACAGTTTCGTAGCCGAAAACTTGTAAAAAATGAATAAAATTTAAAAGCAGAGAATTTTTATCATTTTAAGCTATAGTCCATTTTGCATTCGACAATTCTCTTTCAGACGTAGAACAGACATCAAGAACGGTGGAAAATATTGAAATGGTGAATTGACATTGTTTCGCGATATTTTCTTTCCTTCAAAAAGTTACATTCGAGAGAATTACTTGTTTTGTCCACGTTGGCTTCAGTTTTTCGAATCTGAGAATATCTCCTGAAGAAGAAAAAGAAGAATGAGAAAAATAAGGAACGCTACATGAATAACGTTACGAGGATAAGCGAATATATTAATATTTTTATCCTGTCAGTTGACATCAGGCTTGAGTGTGACTGTGAACCATCATTAGGTATAATTGACTGGATAACGTATCAACGGACGAACATTGTTCGTACAAAAATTGAAGCCGGAAGCTGGCTTATATGATGACGACATATACTCCGGCAAATGAGCCAATTAGCAGCTAGCGTTATAACCCAACCAATTGTGGCAAAGAAGCTTACTTCAAACGTATTGCATGTATGGTAAACAAAATGAAAATCCTACCACTGTTAAACGCGTATAGTAAATTGACAATCCATTCATCTTTCGAATCTTTTATAGAATCAAGCACTGGATGAGCCAACTAAAAAAAACAGCAAATGAAGCAGTGAAGTGTTTAAAACTAAAAAATAGCATCAACACCTTTAGACTCGGTACTTCTTTCAACTGAAATAAAGCCTTAATAAGACTTAATGTTGCGCTTTATAGCTTTCACTTGAGGCACAATGCGTAAGGCATTTTGAAGAGAACTACGTTTTTGAGATATGGAGGAAATTTTACATAAAACCTACCAGTTCACCGAAATTATAAATGTCACTTCCAAGTAAAGCTGCCAATGCTAAATTGAAAGCTCGCTCTTCCTGTTCTCTTTCTGAAAACGAAATTTTCACACTTCTTTTTTCCACCATATCACGTAGAGATGAAAATTTGCTCTCACAAACCTGAAAGGTCTGCTATGTCTAAACAGCCCAAGAACCTGAGTGCATTTCTGTAGTAGTCGTTGAAAGAACCGGCCAACTAGTAGGTAATTAAAAATAGTAAGACTGATGATTGAAAGACCAAGACTAGATTAGAGAAAATTCTTTTGACTGAAATAAGTCTGAAGCGAATGAGTTTCATGTGCTAACATTACAAACATGAAACAACCTTATCGTAACCAGAGGAGAGATCATAAAACTGTGCATGAACAGTAGTTATGCCTTCGATGTTCTCAAGAAGTGTGTTGACTTCTTCAATTATATCCTGCAAACAAATGCATTAATTGTAACAGTACAGTGCAATCAGAATTTATCATCCCCCAACAAGTAAACAATTTTGTCTTGCAGTTTTTCTCTAATAAACCAGAATTATAAGTCTGTCGCCCATTGTTTGAACATAAACTTGTTACAAGTACCTTTTCCTTTTGCTTTTTAAGAAACGCAATAGCCTTTTCTGGATCTTTACAAAAATGAGAAAAATATTGAGTGGTAAGAACGTCAAAATTCATTTTATAAAAGTAATGTTTCGATGATAGAAAAAAATGTCATAAAAATGTTAGGCCTTATGAGTAAAAGGTATCTTGGCAAGCGTGTCTTATTTAATTAATGTTTGCTCATGTAAAAGACTAAAATTGCTAAAAGCTCTCTGTTGTGATAATTGTAATCAAAATTTCTCAAGAAATGACTTTATTCTCTAGTTACAGGAGCTCATAAACCTTGGTGAGAACGGCTTTGCCATAGAATCTTTGAGAAAATTGCACTTCATGATACATGTAAAAAATATATATGTATTTATATCAGTTTAAACTTTCAAGGCTGATAATACCTTGAATTTCCTTGACAACTGACATTAAGATCTCCATTAAAGATAGATGATTGATTCTGTAGCATGATAATATTCATCAAAATAGTCATCAACGACATTCAAATCAACTGAACGAATTTGGAAACAAATAAAACGTGTATTGAACAACAAACGCTTACCTGTTTTCAAAGTCGGAAAGGAAATTTTCGTATAACTAGGCAAAGTAAGAGAGAATTTCAACTTACGTGGTCTTTATACATTATTACAACAAAATTATCTCCAAAATATGTGGGTTTTAAACTTGTAAACCTCAAGCAGTCCTCCATTCGTTGAAAAATGCTCGTTCTTGACAAACTCCAACAGTTTTAAAGTCAACTGATGCCACAATCTGAAATGTGCCGGTAGAAATAATGAAAAATTGTACCGATGATCATAAAATTTACCCTGTGGGTGCCATAATACCATAGATATTACAGTGATCGCTGATGAGGAGAAAGAGGACAGAAATTTCAGAAATCAAGAGAGAGTGAGGGTCTTCGCCAATAGTACCTTTTATCGTATAATTCTGCCATAACAGACCAATCACTACATAGTGGTTGATTTGCACTTTGTTTCTGCGCCAGATAATCCTTTACGTCCATCATTTTCTTCTAGATTTATGTCCGACTCTACTTATTTACGAACGATAAGTTGTGTTTCGATTTAAAAATGGCAGACATTATGAGCCTATATGTACTTATGTCCAGCGAACTATTAATCTAGTGCCAGTCGAAAATAGTGCGGGATTCTTCCCGCCAAAATTTAAAACTCCAAATCCAAAACAAAACATGAACTTGAAATGGTCAGTAGGGTAAAAATCGATTTTTCATCCTTCACTTTGACCGTTGCTTTCAGTATTGATAGGTTTTTATAGGTAAGAGGTCTTGGTAAAGTGTTTAAAGTTGAGGTGGTAACCGCTGTCTTTATCAGTGAAAATATGTTTAAATAAATGTCAATGTTTATTTTCATGTTTGTATAGATTTAGATTATAGTCCAGATTAGAGCAATGTCATTGCATTTTTTAACTTCGCTCCACCGTTCTTGTTGCAGGAGACGACAACTATCAAAAACATGTCACAAGGCACAACTCAGTTTGGTCGTCAGCCAGGTATGAAACTACAGGATCAATCGCCAATAATTTTTGCGATTTTCTAATATGAAAACATAGAGTTTAAAATACTTTGTGAATATTTCCAGCTCATTTCCTTATTGTTGATCTGTCCAAACCTATGAATCACGATGCTTTATTGAATATCTTCCAAAGTCTTGGTGACTTCTTTTCCCTTGTGTCTCAAATATCTGGGCCATCACAAGTCCCTCTATTTGGGCTTAACACCATTGGACAATTTGCTGAGGTATGAAATTTCCTGCAAGAAGTAAATCATATAGATCAAACTTTTGCCATTTGTGTGGCATTTTTCTTAGGCATCTTCTTAGCTATCCCTCTTCATCCTATGAAAGGCAACTTTGCCTCCTCTATTCAGTAATTCAGAAAGAAATCAGCCATGGACAGTTCTATGCCATTTTTGAACCAGGCAATTCAAACAAGATAGTAGTCGATTTTCCTATCTTGTATAGAAGATACACTTTCCACATTGAACAGCTCTACTGAATGATAGCATTCTACTTAAAAGAATACATGTAGAAATGTGACCTTTCAGTTTAACTGTTGGACATTGGATTTTAGAATCTATTAGTCAGGGACTGAAAGATGTTCTCACTCAGTATGAAAGACAGCAACAAACATTTAGACAGGTATTACAGATTTTGGAGAAGTGACATTATTCATGATTAGCCAACTTTGAAGCCGTATTTATTCTTGAGCATTTGTTCATTAGGTACGTGCATTAGCTAGCTACTTTAGTTTGTCCAATGTACTAGTTGGTGGTAAGCATTCGCAATGCACTAGTTGCAAGCAGTTTTAGTTTGTTTTAGTCATATATTTTATTATTGCAGGAATTAGTTTGTTTTTGCAAAGCAGTCACTCATTGAATGCAGTTAGAGCTCAGAAGCTTATCTATAAACGGTTCGAGGGGCTTGCACTGCAACCCTTCAGAGGATTGGACTTTTTGATAGCTCGTTATTGAAAATTTAATGGCATTACTATATTTTCAATTAATACACGCGTCTCCCTGAATGGAATCCTGGATCCCTTTTTCAGGCCATAACTCCACTGTATTGCTTTTTTATCCATTATCACTTATATATTACATTGTATTCTAGATCACGAATTTGCCATGTCAACTGGAAATCACCATAGTAACTTGCCAACATTCTGACATCATTAGTGCGCATGTACGAAAGGTTTCACGCACATTGAATTTGGATTGCTTGAAGGTAAATGCATGTTGAATAATTAATGTGAGTACGACATCTTCATGAGTCAGAAGAGCTGTTATATGTGCGTCGAGTTGCTTGAATATCTGCGCATATATTTGTCCGCGTCTTTTTGTGGAAAAACGGTGATGTGTGATTTTGCCGAGGACATCAATGACTGACTTTTAGAAACTAGAAAGCTCCTGAACGGGAGAAATTTATTATCCGTTTGAAGAGATATAGAGGCTTCGGATGGAGTTTTAGGAGTGGAGTTCTCTCTGAACTGACTGTCCGTAGGTGACAAAGAAGATGGTCGTCAAATAATGTGCACGTTTGCTAGTTTGCTATGCACTTTAAATCTACTTTCTTCTCTTTAGAAGGTACAAGTTGTGAGGGTGAAGTCTCAAGAAGCTCTCCAAAATGAAATGAATAGTCCATCATCAGGCATGTCATAGATGTGTGCACAATGTGATTAATGTAAACCATGAGTCACTTAAAGACGAATTCGACTGAGAACAGACTCCGCGGTGGGCTGAGCCGTTGTGAGATGAAAATTGTAGTTATGATACCGACTCTTTTAGACTGCCGCACTTCTATTTCCTTATGTTTTGAGTGTAAATGTAGGCTTAAATGTCTTAATCAACTACCGATCTGAAAAATTATTAAAGATAAATTGTAAGAAAGACAGACTGCACAAGAATCGTTCGATTTTTTTTGAATATACAAATTGGATGTTTCTAAAATTTCTAATAAAAATGCAATTCGACAAGAAGTTTAGAAATAGGGAAGGAAGGGGAAAGTGGATTAGTTGCCTCCATTCTCTATGGGACTTTTGCTTGTATTCTGTGTTGACAACTCCATATTCTTCTTTAGTTGAATGCTGTTCTGATGACTCAATGGAAGCAATTTCGGACATCGTTGACGTACTTTCTATAGAAAATGGCAAGTTGCTGATTATGTTTATTAAGCCCTTAATAACCGAGCGCGAGGTCATTACAGAGTAATAACAGACCGAGCCCGTAGGGCGAGGTTTGTACAAAAAGACAGAGGTCCGATATTTCTCAGTAAAGACCGAGAAAGTGAGGTTATTAAAAGGATTATTATATGGCATTATTTGACCTGAAACGAAGCTTGCTTTCTTTCTCGTCCTTGCTGTTTTTACGGGTTGATTTTCACTTTTCTAGTTTTCGTCCATAAAAAATAAACTCGCTTCAAATTGTATCGTCTAGATAGTTTAACTGTTTTCCAAGTGTTTTTCCTTCGAATCACATTCGCAAATGGTTTTTTGTTTCGTTCATTTTGCGTTTTGCTGTTTGCATTACGAAATTTGTTTACATTTGACAGTAAAATTACGCGTTTTTGGATCGTGGTCGATTACGGGAAAATAATGGATCGGCAAAAATGTTTCTGAGCCAATCAAAGCGCATCATTTAGCCGGAAGTGACACTTGCCATATAATAATTCTATGTATTCCACTGTTCTTTGAGGAAGTTATCAAGCTTCTCAATCATGTAGAAGTTGGCCACCACACGCTTATGGAATTTAATGATTTTGTTGTTGCTTAATGTCATTGCTTTGTTGTCAGTTGGAAAAATCTAATAATCGTTTTTTCTACGCTCGTCATTGTGTTGCATATGTTTTTCTATAGATGCTCTCTGTATGATGAATTTCTTCAAAGTGTGGTTGAAAGACTGTAGCTCTGACACTGAAAGTCTTCATATCGTTTTGCCTACTTTAACGAGCTCGTCTTCAGGTATTTATACTGGGCTTGTTATATCTAATAATAATAGCTAATCTTTATTGAGGATGCCAACATCACTAAAAAGTGGTTTACAGAGGGGTCCTCTAAAAGTAACTAAATATAATATAACTACTTAAAAATAAAAAGAAAAAGAATACAAATCGAAAAATATGAAGATAAAACTACATCATTTAAAAATTAATATGCTAAAAACGAAACTAATTAAAATAGTGCTTTCTTGATACCACGCTTAAATTGGCTTAAGGTGGGCACATCTCTTAGGGAAAGGGGTAAGGCATTCCAAACGTCCGCTGCAAAATTTATTGTTATCCAGTGCCCCCATCTTCTGTGTGCGAATGATTTGCGGATATTTCGCTTTGATCGTGTATTATAGTTATGATAGTTACTGTTAAAATATTTCATTCTGCACGTGGATTAAAGGTGGTTTCCAGTCGGTATCCGCTATATAAATGGTATTTTTTTCAAATACTTCAAAAATCTCCGGGCCCTCTACTTGGCAAATTTTTTCAATAGTTTGTTCTCGTTTCGTTTGGTGATTGCTGCAGACAAGCTACCCTGCCGAGTAAAGGGTTGAAAGACCATAGCTGCAATTTACACTGGATTATATAAAAGCGCAAGTTTAATGACTGCCTAGGTTCATTTTTGTGAAGAATATGTCACATTGACTCTGAAGATGACTACCGCTGAGGTTGTCGAAACGTCAGTCTACATCAACACCAACAATCCTTCTCAGTACTCTACTAACCTGGACAATCTTCATCCACAAACATGTTGATATGTCACATTCATATTGCATAGACATATATATAGACATATTATTTTAAAGAATTCCTTCTCTCCTGTTGGTTCTTTCGCTACACGACAGTCCACAAGCCCTTACTGTCAGAGGCGTAACTAGAACGTTACTTGGGGTGGAGTGGGGTGGGGGTGTATATTCATATATTCCGATATGTCCTACTGATTTCTTTTGAAATTCAAATCACTTTCAAAAGAAATCAGTAGGGCCCAACAGAATATATGAATATGCACTCCCTCCCCAGTTAACGTTCTATTTACGACTCTGCTTACTGTATCATAATGTCTGTACTGGCCATAACATTGATTGTATTATGTATATGCATCCCTAGATATTATGGTAGATGACAGCTCATCTGGCTGCGAAATGGTGTTAAAATGTGATCTACACGAAGTCTTGATTGATCCTCTTGCACTGCTAAATTGCGGAGAATACTTTGTAAGTTCATGCATTAAGGCAACTGCACGTGGCTCCGTCTTTGCTGTTTTGTTATACGGTCTCTTAAAAGAACATACACAACGCTTGAGATCATTGTAATCATATTGTATGTTCTTCGGTTTTACTGAACGGTCACAAAGTACACATGCTATAAGAAACGATATGCATTAATGTATACATTAATATCTTTCCATCAAGTTTAACCATCGAATGGTTGGAAGTTTTTTTGCACTTCAGTTTCGTTTCACGTAACGATTGTTGCGCATGAGCAGCAACAGCGATCCCTACTCACCAGAATCCACTGGTAAAATTCTTGTCGCCGTAAAATGCTATGTTTTACATATATTATATTGTTTAAATGACAGTTGTACCCCCCTCCTCCCCCTTTCCTTTTGACCGCCCTCCTCCCTTTGACAGAAAATTCTGGCTACGCACTGCTCTGTGATAAAAGTTAAGCCAACGTTTTTTCTTTCATTATCTGCTTAATCCTTTATTTGAAAGCATCATTATCTCCATTTATCTGAAAGCATCCGTATTTCTTCTTCTTCATGGAAAACTGATGCTCGCTCATATAATAAACTTAATTATATTTTTTGTAGAATTTGAAAGGCGACTACACCTTTCCCAAGAGTTATTCTCAAACGAACAGACCGGGGGGCGCATCGCAATTCACTAAGAAAGTCTCCAGATTAAGAGCTCTGTCTCTTGTGAGGACGAACGGAGTCTGTGAATCTGTGGTATGATGTGTAAAAGTGTAAAACATTTCGTTGAAATTACCAGGCTTCGTGAAAAAAGGAGTGCTTTTTTAAAGTACCTAAATTTAATATTATTAACTCTTTATATCTTCCATCCGTTCTGATCCTTTTGATTGGTAACATCGTGTACGCAGCTGTACGGATTGGTAAGCCCATCATAAATCAACTTCATTTTTATTCTTGGATATAGTGCTGTATATGCATGGAATCAATTTGGAAGTTTTGCAACAAAAAATAAAGTATTAAATTTGAAGTATACATATAGCTATGTTTGAATTGTCTACAGCCCATGTATGCAAGGCCAACGTGCTGCTGGAAATTGGACTGGGATGAACTGGAGTCGAATCAACAAAATTTCAACTCCCTGTGCAACCTGTTGAGCGAGAAGGTGAAAGTTCAGACCGCTAAAGCAAAATAAATTTAAGTTAACTTAGTGGTTGGCAAAATAAATTTAATTTAACTTAGTGGTTGGCAAAATAAATTTAAGTTAACTTAGTGGTTGATGAAGGGTGCATTTTTACCGATGAAGCTTTGTTCGTGAGCTTGTTGTCAGTTTAATTCACATTCACGTTGAGTTATTTAGTAAAGTACTTCGTTCGCAACCCACATGTAGTTTTAGTATGATTCAATAATTAATGTGATCAGCGCTAACCGTGTTATAATGACGTTTGTATGTAAATTTTTCGTTGTTGCATATCTTAGGAGTTATCTTTGATACTGAAGTCTGAATTCGGGCACCAAGAGAAAGAGCAATCCCTTCCACAATCGTACTTTATGGTAATGGCATCTTCCAACTCTGCCAGCATGATCATCAAATCTGTGGCAATGGAGGAGTTGATGTTGCCCATGGATTTCCCCTCTCTTTCTCAGAAAACATCTCAGCAGTCGGTGGAATTTATCGAGGAGAGCTTGCATAAGGTGAGCTTTTCCTACCCTAAATATTGTAGTTGTAGCTTCAAATTAAAAAACAAAGAACAATGTCTGCATTTTTGAGAGGAATTGCTGGGAACATCGCCGCGATTATCACGATGTTTCGTTTGTTTACTTTGGGCTATAGTTCCATTTCAATGTTTCAGCTGCCCTTGTTAGATGTTTATAATCCATTCTTCATGAAGTCGAATCTCTTCAAGTTCATTGTTTCGAAGACGATCAAAAACAGTTCATCATCAAGAGGCAACAAAAGAAAATTTCAAGCTCCTCAGGTCATTCAAACATGTTTTTACATCCTGTTCTATATTTACTGTTACACAACGTATTACACTTTTAGAGGCTTAACGAAGCCTGTTTTGGATGAGAAGGCCAAAATTCTCCCAAAAGCTGCGAGAAGACTCCTAGATCCATGCCCAACGGTTTTAAAGGGAGGGTGCTCAAGTTTAGATTAGATTTCGGTGGCCACTTCGGCAAGAGTGATCTAGAGTAATCTAATCTAAATAAAAATTTAACTGACAGACTTTTTGTCAGTTAAATTTTTATTTGAAGTGTGCTCCATTAAACACTAATCACAATTCTTTTGCTTAATTTTGTATTTTGCGAGGGATATTGGCAACCCTCCGCACACCTCCCCTAAAATCAATCCTGGAAGACTCTCAAGATGTATACGTAAGATCTCTTACGAGGTTGACGCACGTTTTTTATTAGTTGCTTTTATTATCGGATGAAATGTATCTTTTGAATGTGTTACGTAAGTATGTGTATTCAAAGAATATCATACATTTTATCATTGCTGTTGGATATTTCACACAAGTGTAATGAGGATCCCATTTTATTGGGACCAAGAAATACCAATGAATATCAGTTATATAATCTATGCGTGACGACTTTTAAACAGTTGTAAAAGTACTTAAATGTAGATATGATCTTCGCACTTTGTTGGACAATTTAAGCAATTGTCTCATAAACCTTAAATTGTCCAACAAAGTGCGAAGATCATATCTACATTTAATTTCAAACACCGCACTGCATAAAAAAAACACATTCTTTTGTATAAGTACTGTGAGTGAATTGATGTACCCTATATGCTTATATATATATATATATATCATTTCTGTATTTCACAGAAGATGCAAAACACACAAAACAGGTCATTCTCTTCTAATAACAGTTGTCGTGGTGGAAAACAGACCGCAACAGGTCGTAAAAAAGTTAGTTTTCAATCCCCAGATACTCATCGATATCCTACTGCTGCCAGCTCACGAAGTGTACAAACGCCGAAAAGATCGCGAATGTTATCGAAAGTTTCGGTGATTGGCGGAAATACGTCATGATCTGTTGATCATTCAAGGTACCAATACGAAATTATGTGAGGTCGATTTGAGTGACACGTTCTCATGGTTTCAATGCGAGGTTCATATGCATGCAACTCGAGTTATTTATTTTTATGAAACAAAGACGTGGTTGTGGTTTCAAACCGCCTATTATTGCTCTGAACAGCGTATTTGTAATGGCGAAGGACAATTGAGTAGATGAAGAGCTGTTGAAAACCGCAATAAAGACTGGTATAAAATTAAATGACACGATGTCTTTAGGCCAGATTTCTCATGCGTGACACCTGGTGAGAAGTCTCCGGAAATGTATCGTGTCATTTAATTTTGTAGCTCTTTTAATTTTGGTTTTCATTTTTAAGAACCACTCAATTGTAATTCTCCGTGACAAATACGCTGTTCAGAACAATATTTATTTCTTTTTCCTTGTACCTGTCCTCTATGTGCACAATATCCCGGTGATTTAGTGAGAACGACCCTTCGACACTCCTCTTACTTGCCTTGTGTCATGTGACACCCAATAATAGTTTCGACACCCCATGTGACACCCAATAATAATTTTGACACCCCATGTGACACACAATAATAGTTTTGGGATGAAATTTGGAAATCGCCTGGTACACTGTTTCATGTTAAAAAGCGTATTTGACGTGGATGTCGAAAAACCTAGTGATTTCTTAGAATAGAAACTTGAAGTCACCCGGTGTACTGTTTCATGTTGAAAAGCGTATTCGACGTGGATGTCGAACAACCTTGAGATTTCTTAGAATAGAAACTCGAAGTCACAACGTGTGTTTAGCGTATGTGTGTATCTTGTAATAGTCCTGTATTCGACGGTTGATCGTGATGATAGAAAGATGTCGAAAACCTAGAGATTTTGAATAGAAACTTGAAGTCACCTTGTGTACTGTTTCATGTTGAAAAGCGTATTCGACGTGGATGTCGAACAACCTAGAGATTTCTTAGAATAGAAACTCGAAGGCACTTGGTGTACTGTTTCATGTTGAAAAGCGTATTCGACGTGGATTTTGAACAAGAATAGAAACTCGACTACATGATTTTGCATTCCTAGGAGACGGCCCCGCGTTTACAAAAAGAATGGTACCTTTTTAAACCAATATGCGCTGTACGCTTGAAACACCTTTGAGCGATTTTGCAAACACTCTTGTAGAGGAGAGAACAAAGAATGTTCGCACATGAGACAATATTGTTGGTTTTGCAAGTCTTTCGGTTTCTTG